>NW_026694507.1:0-511270 GCF_021218885.2 Marmota monax | reverse complement strand
TTATTAGTTTTGCTTTATATAAAGAAGAAACTGGAGGTAGTGTTGAGAATGGACTACAGGCTCTGAAGTAAGAAGTTAGACTCATACCTGGGAAGCTATTGGAATAACTAAGGCAAATGATGGTACATTCCATTGTGGTAAAGTTGTATTTAACATCTGGCCTTTTCCTGTGAACACATCTTGTAGTTTCCATATTGGATATTGGGGGTGAAATGGTCTATTTTGGTTTTGTCTTAGAAAATGACCTTTTTAGTGGGCATAGTGGCTCACAACTGTAATTTCAGAGACTTGGGAAACTGAAGCAAGAGGATAACAAGTTTGAGGCAGGCCTCAGCAAACTATTGAGACCTTGCCTCAAAATTTACAAAAATAAAAAAGGACTGAAAAGGACTAAGAATGGAGGTCAGTGGTAAAGCATCCCTGAATTCAATATACTTCTTTATCCATTGCTTTCCTTGTCAATGGAGTTACGTTGTTTTCCTAGCTTGTCTATTGTGAATAGCCCTGTGTTAAACATGGAAGTGCATGTATCTTTATAAGGGGGTGATTTCATTTTGTGGGGGATTTGCCCAGAAAGGATTGATAGGTCACATCACAGTTGGATTTTAATTTTTTTTAGAAACTCCCATACTGTTTTCTGTAATGGCTACACCCAGTCTACATCCCCACCAAAAGTATACAAGAGTTCCCTTTTCTCCATACTCTCTCCAACATTTGTTATCTTTTAGCTTTTTGATAATAGCCATCTTAACAGGTGTGAATTGGTATCTCACAATGGTTTTGATTTCCATTTCCTTGATGATTAATGATATTGAGCACCTTTCTGTGTTGTATACCTTTTCTTCTTTGAATAAATGTCTGTTTAGGTCTTTTGCTAATTTTTTATTCAGATTGTTTAATCAGATTATTAGCTAAGAATTCCCCTAAGGTCCATAAAGGCTTGTTCTCAGTTTGACACTCATTGAAGATGGCGAAAACTTTAAGGGGATGATGAAGTGAGTGGTCTTCAGGTCACTGAAGGATCATCCCAAAGGGGACTATTGAGACCTCATTCTCTTTTCCTCTTTCAATTTTTCTTTTGCTTTCTGGCCATGAGATGAGCAATTTTGTTCTACCATGTGCTTTCACCATGATGGGATGCCTTGACACAGGCTCAGTGTGACAGAAGTAGCCAATTATGGACTAAAACCTCCAAAACTTTGATAACAAATAACCCTTTTACCTTTATAAGTTGTTTATTTCAGGTATCTGTTATAGTAACAGAACGCTGAATAATATACTAGCTAGCATTTATTAAGTACCTAACATATGCCAGGAAGCGGGCTGTATATTTATTTCCAAATGAAGTCTCTGAAGAAGGCTTTATTATTACCTCTAAATTATAGTGAGGAAGCAGACTCAGGACAATGTTAAATAATGTGTCCAACCTTTTGTAATAAGTGAGTAACAAATTCAAACCAAACTATTCTGACTGAAGCCCATATTTTGAATCACAATGCTACAGAAAGCTGCCTACATCAGACACTATAGATCTCATGTGAGTGTTTGGGGACTTTAAGCAGAATATGAAGAGATCTGCAATTATTTCTATGTCAGGAAAACCAAAATATTCAGTACAGGATAAATTTACATTCTCAGATTTCCCTTAAACTGTTCACTCACTGGGAGATTTACTAGAGTGGGGATACTTTAATATCTTCAAGCAAGTGGTTTTTTGTTTGTTTTGTTCTATTTTGTTTTTGTTTTCAGGAGGAAAAAAAAGCAAATGAACAAAGAGAATAGAAAAGCAAATTCTTTACCTTTCTGAAAGCTGAGCTCCTGAGACAATAGAATTTTTGAAAACCAAGTTATAATTTTAATATTTTCTCAGTTGATAAGTAGGCAGGGTTCTCTGGAATTGAAAGAAAAAGAAAGAATTGGAACAGAGAGCAGGATAAGCATGAAGTGTGTCTCAGACATATATACCCTTTGTCTTGCCTCTCTCCTCTCCCCTGAGACAAACAGAATATGGAAGCATGGAGAATCCAGCACAAAAGGAACCTACTCCTGCTTCCCAACAGGGGACAGCAATATCACAGTGCAGTGAGAATAATGAAGAGGGATGCTTGTGGCCCCAGCAATGGCGATTATGGTAAACTCAGTCCATTGGAGAAAACATACCATAAAAGAAAAAGACAACTGGGACTGAGGATATCCATTTGCTTTTATGACTGGCACTTTGTCAACCCCTGAAATTTAGTTGTAACCTCTAAGAAAAATAGTGTCTCTATCAAAAGAAAAGGAGCCCAGGCTCTACAAGAGGGTTTTAGAAGAATTTCCCCTTCATTGACCAAATACTTAAGCATTCTAAATTTGGATATTCTAATCTTCATATTCCAAGGAAGGGGAAGGTCCTGACTTACCAAAGTAAAGAGGTTCTTAGGTCTTTGGGTATGAAGAATAGAAATAGGAGAATTTCTTTATAATTGTTTAACACAAAGGAGTAAACACTGGTCTCCAACAGCATGATTAAGAATATCTTTTTTTTCTCCTCCTAGCCAGAGTACATAGTCCAGCTGAATCCCAGGTTTTGTCATCTCAAAACATTCTTCAAGTTACCTAGCACTGGGCCAACCATAGTATAGACTTACAAAAACATTTGTATGCTTTTAAAAGTAAAAAGAAAAGGAAGGGAAGAAATAAAATTAAGTAAGAGAGGGAAGAAGTTAAATTGTTGAAGTTGAATTGTTGTTCAGTTATTGTGAAGCTATTTTTCTTATAGATTACAACTCATTGCTCCTACAGCAGGAAATTGTGCAAAAATATGAAGAAGTCTGCACTTTTCTAGAGTAGACACTCATCAGAACTTTCTTTCTAAGTTGGTCTGAGAATTAAGCGGGCTGTATTGGCTTTCATTCTAGATAAGCTTCCCACACAACTTACTCTTCAGAGTGAAAACAGTTAATAATTAAGTCTGGAAGAGTATATACTGAATTTTTTTTTTTTTGGCACCAGGGATTAAACCCAGGGATACTTTACTACTGAGACACATGCCCTGCACTTTTATTTTTTGTTTTGAGACAATTGCTTAGGGCCTCTCTAAGTTGCTGAGGCTGGCTTTGACCTTGATCCTCCTGCCTCAGCCTCCTGAGTCATTGGGTTTACAGGTGTGCACCATCATATCTGGCTACTTATAGAAAGAATTACGAGAACAGTCATTCTGAATTTTGATGACCTTCATAAAAATGAACTCTTATAAATTCAATGTTACCTATAAAAAAGTAAAAGTCATTTCAGACTCACACATCAAAGATAGTTTTAAACACATTTAAGAATCTCACTTTCCCTCTATTTCAGATACGTGAAAGCACTAGACATTTTTTATTTACTCTTCTCTCTTGATATAGAAGTTTATGGAGGTGCTGCATATTGAATCCTTCCTAAATGCCATCTTCTCAGAGAAGTCTTACCTCCCCCTGGGCCTTCCTGCACCCCAACTCCTGCCACAGAGAAAGTTAGATCCCTGACTTATTGCCTTTAGCACAGGTTGAATTCTACATTCACTTGCATGACATTAATGTCTGTCTTGAACAATAGCTCTTAGGTGTAATGAAGATCAGTATGAGTGATAATTTTGCTTATTTTTGTATTCCCAGCTTCCAGGGATTTCATCTGGTACAGAATAAATACTCTATAAATACTGAGTGAACAAAAAGTTAGTTGATAAGTGAAATTAGAGAATAAATGAAGAAATCCCCTTCATTGCCAAAGGGAGTTATTATGAAACAATCTCAAAGTGCTGAGTAAGCAGTAAATTTATATGAAGCAAATAAATCTACACACTATTTGCATATCTCATTTTTAACTTAATCATTGCTTTACCTGGGATTACCAAGATCTGAAATCCAGACATGAATTTGTGAATTGATCATTAAATAATGTTGGTATTTGAGAGCATTGACAGGAGTGTTAGAGGTTTAAAGTTTGTTGAATAAGTGAAAGAAAATGTGTTAATAATCAGTATATTTCCTATAAAATACTATTTGCAAATAAATACCTATATGCACATCTGCCCTTGTACACACATAATAAGTAAGATAACTAAATAATATTGCCATGGCAACTCAGTAATTTATTTTTGTATTCTATAAAACAGATAATTTTCTCATTTCTGGAGAGGGTCTGCACATACATCACTTTTAGAGCACAGAACAGTTTAATGAAAATGTTAAGAATGGTATAACTAGTGGTAGAACCAGGGGAAAAAAGTGGTCCCAAGTTTCTGGGTTTGAAAATTTGTCCAGAAATAGAATAATTTCAGTTTTTGAAAACAGAGATAATATATTAGTGAAGGAGTATTCAGCGGCCCAATTTTAAGTCTGCTAGTAAAAAAATTATGTGAATTTGTATATCCTTTTTAGGAGACTAAATGCATGAGTTAGATGTTTTCAGTCCTACAGTCCATCATATTCACTTATGGCTTTAAAAATTAAACATGCCAAGGACCCACCCTGAGTCCAGGATTCAGTGCTGCCAAGGTCAAAGGTCTGATCTCAGGCTTAAAGAGCTTCTAAAGATTGCCACACCCACCTGGCATGAGAACCACAGAACATTCACCTATCTTGTTCCATCCTTCCTTGGCTATATAAATGCATTGTAGGCGTCTTCTAAAATGATATTTGTTTATTATTTTGAGGGAAAATAAACTATATACATCAGAAAACCATGGAAAAATTAAAAAAAAAACCAGAAACTATTTCTTTTCAGATATCTGGAAACCACATGCAAGTATAAAAAGGCCCTCAGCAAACTTTTTTAAACCATTCAATTTTTAATTATAGAGTAAATACTGGTGGTTAAATCTTAAATATATCTGCATATCAACTATATTCAAAATCATTTATCTTAAAAGTAATAAAATCACAGTGAAAGGCACAAAAACATAGGAATAATAGATGGTTTAACTGTGTTATGCATCATTCAATTTGAAATAATTTATCTACCTGATTTTTTAACTCCCTCACCTACCATTATAAAAGCACAGACCCAAGTGAAATTTCAGAGCCAGAGTCATGTAAGTTAAAATGAGACTATTTTTAGCATATTTTTACTTTGGATAAAATGGCAGAATGACCATCAGGATGAAATCAAAAGTGAATAAAATCAAAAGTAAAGAAATCAGAAGTGAGCAAAAATGTTCAAATTCCTTTGCTTCAAGGAGTGACTATTGATATTGAAATTTCAATTGACAGATGAAGATGGTTATCAATAAAATTTACAAATGTTTAAAATGTTACTAACACAAAATTATAAGTAAGTGATAAATCTTATGGGAGACCAAATCAGAGTTACATTTTAAAGACCACTTTTCTTTTGAACACAATAGAGATTTTAGCTTAAGTACATATTTTTATTAATCCGTATTTACATCCCTCTATTTAGACAAAAAGGTTTGAGGTTACTTTAGAAAAACAAACTATCACACTCTAATGAAATTTTGAAAAAAAAAAATAAGAAAATCTGTCCTATATAGCATATAGATAAGATTTGAAATAATAAAATATGCCATCAAGCAAAATCTATGCTACAGACTTAATGATGGAGAAAAAGATTTGGTACATGCCTTAAAATAGGAAACACAAAGATGATCTTGATTACACTAAGAACTTCCTATAATAACACTCATTCTATATGCAAATCATTTGTAAAATGAAGATTATCTATTTGATTCATATAAAGCCTAATGTATTTCTCCTTCACTTTGAGTGAAGCATAAGGTAGAAGTTATAACAACTTGCATTTTTATGCATGTGCTAATTGAAGATCTACAGTGTTTGACAACTTTGTAAGGCTTCTACAAAGAATATATTCTGAAGAATCACTAAAAAAAATAAGGCAAAGCAAGATAATTCTCTTTTCATATGCAAAACACATATAGTGAGGAGTGCTAGAAAGTCCAAATAAATTAAATTGTTTCATCTAAGACAATAGACAGAATTTGTCTATCAGTATTTGTGCTGTTAAGGGGAAGAATTGTTTTTATCCATAGAATATAGTGTCCATTTAGAATAACACCTACTTTTTCCAAGTCAAAATGTTTTCTGGAAAATTTTTGGAAAATTAATGAAAATATTGCATAAGATACAAAGACAACCAACAAGATATTAAAACTTTTAATAGTACCTAAATCTTTTTAAATTCCCTGAACGTGATCATAGTGGCCTTAAAAATCACCAGTTTAATTTCAGACAATACATTTGAGAATGTATTTCGAAGAACCCCCCCCCAATTCATTTCATTATGTATGCACATATTTAGTATTTATATAACTAGTAATGCATGTAGTTAGCATTATAATCAAGGAGGAAATAATACAAAACCTTCTTTAGCAAACCCTTTAATACTCCCTTTTGCTTCTTTTCTGTTGTATTCTTTCTTTTTGCTTCCTCTTCTTTCTTTTTCTTTGAGTGAACTTGCTCTCTGTTCTCTAAAGACTCTAAGGCTTTGCTTTCATAACCTCTTGGCACATTCACCAATTACTGAGTGCACCCTGGAATTTTAGGTCAAATGTTTTTACTTTGAACTACATGCTACTATTTGAGCTCAATTCCTCCTACCATTAACCATTAGAGGACTGTAGTTACCTGGGCCCTTAATGACAAAGCTTTTTCTGCATATCTAAATCTACTTTCTCTCTAAGGAGCCAAGAGGATATCCACCTAATTGCTTTTAGCATAAAAGTATTTGAGAGAGATTGCAGATTAGTTTTATTATTAATATAAAGGCTGAAATTAAAGGAAAAGAAATCTATAATTAGGACATTATTAAAGGAGTAAAAATGGGATTTCAGTATCCCAACTACTAATATCATTTTACAATGTGAACACCATTGGGAATCACAATTTACTTGTGGCATAAATAAAACTCACAATAAAATCTCCCTAGACCAAAAATATTCCTGAATCCAGATACATGTGGGGAAAACTTAGGCGAAGAACATAGATTATACATTGGCTTTTGTTATAGTCAGAAAATGTATCATTACCACTATCAGAGATAAATAAAATAAAATTTTAATGAGCCCCACCACATTCTTAGAATCTCACTTGCCTGATTTCCACCTTCGATCAGTTCTCCTCAGACTTCCTGATACTCCTTCATAGTTCTTAACTTTGTACTTTCTTTCTTTCAATTTTTATTTCCTCTTTTTACTTACACATGACAGTAGAGTCTGTTTTGACATATTCATACAAACATGGAATTATCTTATTCTAATTAAGACTCCAGACTTATGGATGTACATGATGTTGAGATTCACTGTGGTGTTTTCATATATGTACAAAGTAAAGTTATGCCAGATTCATTCCACTATCTTTCCTACTCCTAACTGCCCTCCCTTCTCTTCATTCCTCTTCTTTGTATTTATTGGATTAATGTTTGTTCTTCTCTAGATCATAAATAATACATTTTATTGACGTATATTACTAAATGTTGAATATTGTGAAAACTAATTATAACTAACATTTTTGAATGGTTGTTATGTGCCAAGCATTTCTATGCATTTTAAGTTGATGAACACAGTTTCTTCTTTTTACCAATTTGGAAACAGAGACAATTTTAAGTGTCTGGACAACTGTTATACAATTTTTAACTGGTAAAGGTGGGATGAGCTTGGGGAGTCTGTCCCCAGCCCCTTTGCTCTTTACTACTATTTTATTCAGTTATTTCTGGATATTAGAGTTTATATGGCAGCATTCAAGAGTTGAAATGACATTTTATTTTTAAAAGCAAGGAATTTTAACTGCAAGAACCATATTTTAAAAAGTAGTCCATGGTTGAACCTTTGACCACTACCTAATTGGGAAAAGTTGAAATGATAGTCATTATTATGTACTTGGTATTATGCTAAGTGCTTTTCACAGATTATCTCATTTAAGCCTCCTGATGGTAGGATGTTGAGGCAGTGTTTGACAGAGTAACATGGAGATGCTTGGTAGAAAACCACTGAACTGAAGTGCTTGGTCTAAAGAGCAGAACCAGGAGAAAAGAGGAAAGAGTATTCTGCATATTGGTGGGTTATGGATTAGCTGAATAAAGGGAAAGGGAATATAATCTTTTGTAGCCAGTGCAAGACTACAAAAGGAGTCACAAAAAAAATTTTAAATAAGAAAATAAAGATAATGAAACATTAGATGAGAGCTAATCTGAAGCTCTGTGGACCTCAACAGCATGAATGACTTTTTCCTAATATTTTGTGGTTCAAGCAGGAGAATTAAGGATGAAAAGTAATGAGAGCATCATGGGGAAAGTCAAGACTAACACATTACATGTGTTCATGGTGAAAATGGAACACACACACACACACATACACACACACACAACACACACACACACACACACACACACACCCCTGTATTCTGATTATTTCACTATTCCTCCTATGGTGTTTCATTTAAAGCATATTTTTTTAAAATGCATTGTTTCCTAAATCTAAACTAGGATCATTTATTGATCTTGAGTGGTTTTGAAAGAAGAAACGTCTCCCAGTTTCAGTAAAAACGTCATCATTTATGAACACAAGATTCATTGTAGAACTTATTTCCTTTCTCACTTTATATGTAGATCATAAGCTGAGAAGTCACGCAGAAAATAAACTCCTACTTCATTCTTAATAGGACGCACTGAAATTCCAACTTAAATATTTGGGTAATATTGTCTTCAAGAATTGGGAAAATGACAATGGTAAAATAATGCAGTTTTATCAAACAGGAAATGGCTGTTATTAAAGCTATTTTTAAATTCATCTATAAAGTTCCCCAAAATAGACGGTCCTTGTTTCACAAGGTAGAGAGTGGAGCACCATAATTTGAACCTTTGAACCTGGGCAATCTAGTTCTATCATGTAGATTTTTTTTTTTTGTACTGAGGATTGCACCTAGGGGGATTTAACCATTGAGCCACATCCCCCAGGGACTTTTTTATTTTTATTTTGAGGCAGGGTCTTGCTAAGTTGTTTAAGGCCTCAATAAATTGCTGAGGCTGACCTTGGACTTAAGATCCTCTTGCCTCAGCCTCCTGAGTCACTGGGATTATAGGTGTTCACCACCAAGCCTAGCCATAAGCAATGCAGCTTCATAAAATCACTTAACATTGCTTCTCTGTTTACATGATTGTGAACAAGAGAAAAAACTTAAAAGTATGCAAATTTGGGAATTAAACAATTAAAAACCCATGCCTGGCATACAGTAGTCACTCAAAGAATAATAATGTCAAGTGAAATAGTGTTTACCTCTGAGAATACCAAAGGAGATATATTTTGGATCATTAAGTTTATCATTCACCATATTAATGGCAAGTTTTGAAATTTTGTGGTTTGACCACTTGGTCAAACCATTATCAACAAAATAATAACATGCCATTTGTTTCCCAACCTCATAGATTTATTAGAATGTAAAAGGGATGGACTAGACTGTAAGATGAAGTATCTAAAACACAAACTTCATAGAACATATATTTATTTTTTCAAAGGTTTAGAAAAAAATGAGTTTGTGTTTTAAAAGAATGACAAAAGGTATTTGTTGTTAATATGTTAGGATTTAACTTTGGCTTTTGAAGCCTTAGATCAAGTTCTTGTTGTTGTAGAAGCTAACAATCTTAGGTGCAATACACAGGTGGTGAGTGATGGGGAAAGCATCATATTAGTGCTTTCTCCTTCAAAAATTCCATCAATTTGAATAAGAATCATTAAGATGTAGAGCATATTTGGTCATTATTTTCACTGTGCTTCAGATTTCTTACTCTATGAAATACAATTATATTTTATGAAATCTATGAGAGCTCCCCTCCTCTAAAATTCTATGATTCCAAACTAAAAAGCAAGGTGTCAGTGACTATATTTGAAAGTTTTGCCTGGGATGATCTCTTTTTTCATTGTCCTGGAGTAATTTATTAAGAATCCCTTTTCTTTTCTATACTGTCTAGAGAAAAAATTATACACATTTTTAACAATTAGAGATATATAAGTGTTACTTTTCATTTACCTATCCTATAATATCCAATACAATATTCAAATAATTTAAAAATAATAAAATAAAATAAATAATGTATACATGAATAATTGGAAACTCAATGAAAATACAATACTGCTCTGATACAAATTTAGTATATTTTATTTTTTTTTAACTCCTATAACATTGTTTATTTATTTTTTTTAATTTTTTATTGTTGGTTGTTCAAAACATTACAAATTTCTTGATATATCATATTTCACACTTTGATTCAAGTGGGTTATGAACTCCCATTTTTACCCCATATACAGATTGCAGAATTACATCAGTTACACATCCATTGATTTACATATTGCCATACTAGTGTCTGTTGTGTTCTGCTGCCTTTCCTATCCTCTACTATACCCCCTCCCCTCCCCTCCCCTCCCCTCCCCTCTTCTCTCTCTACCCCCTCTACTGTCATTCATTTCTCCCCCTTGTATTTAAATTTAGTATATTTTAGAATGATAAAATACTTGAGATTAAAGTAGTATTTTACAAAATTATGCATGAATGAGAAGTGGACATGGCATCTAATCCCAGTCATGTACTCCTTAGCGAACCCATACCTATATGTTTTTCCCTATCATACAATTGGGAGATGATTATCCCCCATTTTTTCCATTTAAAGATTATTACAGTTAATTATACTGCTTTGCTAATCATTCAAAGATGATAGTACTCTAAATATTAATTAAAAGGTTGATACATAGCCAATACCTTTTTCCTCTTACACAGTAACCCTATATATAAAATTGTGAGATTTAGCAAATTGAATACATGGCACTCTGTTAAATTTATATTTCAGGGGAATATGGAATAAATTTTTAGTGCAAATATATCTCAAATAGAGGTGTCCTATATGTTATCTGGCAATCCTACCTGATTTTCTTATTCTTAGGTTTCTTGACTAATGACTAAAAGTGCTTTGAAAAGCACCATAGTTGTTAGAGAGTGTTCATATCTTCTTTGCATATGGGACTTTTGCTCTTATATAATGTATAAGGGCATTATAGTTATAATCATATCACATATTGTATAATTATATTCTATCAGGCTCTCTCTCTCTCTCTCTCTATATATATATATATATATGTATATATATATATATGATTTATAATTTATATATACCTAACCTATACATAAATATATATCCTCAGAACCTGCATCTATAGAGTGATGATATTGGTGTATAACTTATAAAACTGTTGTGATATACCAAGTGCACAGTCAAATATCTGATCAACATAAACTACAATTCTATTACTAGTCTCAAGAAGATGCTACACATTATATTGCTAATGCAAGTTTTGACAAACTAAAAACCACTCATCTAAGTCCATGTTTTTTTTTTCTTTATTGGGCACTTATCTGGATTGCAATTTTCTGCTTCTCTTGCAACATGTCTTAATTCCAGACATGAAATGCCAGAGGAAGTATTATGCATTTCCAGTCAGTCCCCCAGAATACTTTCAAGAGTCCTCCTATGAGCTTTTTTTTTTTTTTTTTTGGTTTTGGCTCATTTACACTAGATGTTTCCACCCCCACCAGTTCAACTTTGAGAGCCCTAGATTGTCAAATCAGATGCACAAAAAAACAGGTCTTGTCCAATGTCAAGCTTTACTAAAAATTTCCAGCTACCAAAAATAGTTAGGCCAAACATAGTAGAGTCTAAGACCACATTAGGACTCATTCTCATTCATATTTAATCTGAGCTTTCTAAGAAATGTATCCAGTCTCCAGTTAAACAAAAGAGAGACTTTTGGTCAGGAAACATCTCCATTTTCTACAACAATTGTTATGTAGCTTATATAATATCTTTCAGAGAGATACACAACATTGACTCATAGCATTGTATGCAGCCAGACCAGGAACATTCTGTAGATAAAAAACTCTCCTAATGGTATAAAGGTGGTGTTCTGCAGGTCTGTCATGAATCCTCCTGCATACAAGGAGGCTTGACTTGTGCAGTTTCCCTTCTTTCTGGGCTTTTCTCAAGTAAGGGGGAGAATACATTATAAACCTGCCATTTGCCTTTTTCTTTCAAGACAGCAGGTATAATGTGGCAGTGTCTTAACCATCTGGGCTCCTGATGGAGGGGAGCTGCCATGGACACTATCATTCATCCTATGCTGCTACAGGAACAGGAAGGACACCTTTGTTTTGTTTTGCCATTACATAGTTTTGAGGTCTGTTAGTATCTAGCCTATCATAAATAAAATTGTTTCATTAAAGGTACTATTTATGTGATAACTACATTTAAAACCATTTTTTTAAAAAATAAGGTAATATTTCATAGTGTTCTCATTCTGAGACTATTAGATGAATGAGAGTAAAATGCTTGGAGAGGTGCTATACAGGTTAGGGTTTATAGAGGCAATCCCGGATGTCTATGCTAGTCCTCCCATGTGCCTTGGACAATTTTTACCATTACTGAAGCTCAGTTTCTTCGTCTATATAATGATAATTGTAGTACTCCTTAATTAATAGAGTTGCTGAGAATTAAGATGAAATGATGTTGAGCCTGATTCACAGTAAGCGATTGATAGTCATGGCTAATATTATTCTTGCTATTCCGATGAAAGATGTGTCAACATATTCTCTTAATAGCACTAGTTTCACAAACTGAAACAATTTCCCCAATAAAACATATTTATTATTTCATTTTCTAGTAAAAGTCAAGTTAATATTCAGAGATTTTGCTTTCTTTCAGCTATTTTGTCTAATTACAGAACATTAGTAAACATTATATAGAGACAAGGGGAGGTTTAGTCATCTAGACAAACGTAAAAGTGCATGGAATATTGAACCTATTTGGTATTAACCAAAGATATTTTCATTGTTACCAAAATATATTCCTCTTAACACTGTTTGACAATATTGATAATTGTTGGTGACTGCTGAATCTGGCTGATAAGTACATGGGTGCTGCTTTAAATCATCATCTACACTTCTGCATATTTGCAATTTACTATAAAAAAGACTTATGAAAATAAGACTCCATTCATTGCTTTGTGTTTTCTTTTGAAACTCCAAAAATATTATCCATAATGAGGTCAGAGGGTCAATTGTTCAGGGGTGTGGTCTTTCCACCACCACCTATGTGCAACAATAGGAAGACCACTAAGGGGAGAAACAGAAAAACTGAAAATATAAAGTAAGATGTACATACTCTCCATACAGACTAGTTCTAGAAACCATCTGATAAGCACTCAGTACTTATCATTTGCCAGTCACCTTTGGGTGGCATTTGTGTGAATCCTGGCTACACATCCAAAGTAAATCATACTATACTGTCATTATACTTCCTATCCCATACACAGGAAATAGAAATATGGAGGTTTTATACAGCTCATTCAAGGCAACCTAGCTAATATTCTCATCGAAGAATTAAAGCTTACCTTTTTTCCTTGGCTATTTTGAAGTATTTAGTATATTACGGTTAACTGTATGGACAATATCATACAGCATACCTTTAGAAAAAGAGCTTATATTGTTTATTAGGACAATAGATTAATACTGTTATCAGTCTCTGCAGTGGTTTCATTTAAGAGTATGTTGAAAATGTCTAAAAAACTATTAGAACACAGTAACAACAGATGTCGATTAAAGATAACAATTTACAAAGAGTGAAAGGGAACTCTTGTGTATTATTGGTGGGATTTTAAATTGGTTCCATCACTGTGAAAAACAGTTATGACAGTCCTTAGTACATGATAAATAGAAATGTCAAATGATCTGGCAATCTGAATTCTGATTACATATTCAAAAGAATAGCAAATAAGAATTCAAATAGATATTCATATACCCATGTTTATAGTAGCTTTATTCACAACAGCCAAGAAATGGAAGCAACCCAAATGTTTATCAATGAATGAATGAAGAAACAAAATGTGGCACATATACACAATGAAATGTTGTTCAGTCATGAAATAGAAGAAAATTTTGTAATGTGTTACAATATGAACAGACCACAAGGACATTATGTCAAATGAAATAAGCCAATCTCAAAATAAGAAATACAGTAGGATTCCACTTACATGTATATTTAAAGTAGTCATAGAAACATAGGTGAAATCATGATTACCAAAAGCAGGTAAGAAGGATAGGTATTTAATAAATATAGAGTTTCAATTTTTCAAGATGAAAATCCAGAGATTGATTGTTCCATATCATAAACACACTGAACACTTCTAAACAATATGTTTAAAAACATTTAAGATGATAACTTTCATATTACATGTTTTGATCACAATTAAAGATTTTTAAAATTGTAAAAGGATCTACATGAACATTTCTCATAGGAATGTATGCAAATGGGCACATGAAACGATGTTCAATATCATTAGCTAACAGGGAGGAGACTCAAATCAAAGCCATAATTAGCTACGACTCATTTTAATATATGGCTATATTTGAACAGGCAGATAATAACGAGTTTTGTTGAAAACATCAAGAAACTGGAATCCTCATAAATTTCTTGGGAATGTAAAATGGTACAGATACTTTGAAAAGAAGTTTGGCAACTCTTCAAAAAGCTGAACATAGAGGTACCACATGATCCAATAATTCCACTCCTACATATATACCAGAATAACGAAAACAATGTCACAAAAGAACTTGCACACAAATGTGTAACTCAGCATTGGACGTTACAGCTAAAAAGTTGATGCCATCCAAAAAGTTATAAACTGTTTGCTCGATAAATAAAATACAGTGTTTATAAAATAAAAATTATTTGGCAGTAAAGAGAAAGGAAGCATTGATATATGCAACAACATGGATGAACCATAAAAATATTATGCTAAGTTAAAGAAGCCAGGCACAAAAGACCATATGTCGTGTGACTCATTTATAAAAATGTCCTGAATGGACAACTCTATAAAGATCTCACAGATTAGTGGCTGCCTGGGGGAGAAGGGGATGGGAATAAATGGAAACCAATGGCTAAAAGGCACAGGATTTCTATTAAGGGTAATGAACATTTTGTAAAGTTGAATGCAGTTATAAATACCTAATTGTGAAATAATAAAAAAACACTTAAATGTACATTCTTAATGATACTAAATGAGTAAATTGTATAAATGAATTATATCTCAATAAATCTGTTTAGAAAAGAAGATTGTGTTGGAGGATGCTTCCTTCCAAGACTCAAAATAGAGAATAAAATAAAGTTTGGAATGTGCATGAATAGCATATAAGGAAAAAATATTGTTCTGTAAAAGGATAATTCCATACTATCTATCTAGATAGTAGATATAGTATCAATATATAGATATATAAATTGTATATATATGTATACACACACCAAAAACACCAGCATGATGTTCCTGGGTTATTATGTAAGTTTTCTCTGTGTCAAGTTCTATTAAAATTATTCTGACTATTCTGCACAGGCACTCCTTTGAAGATTATGTCTGAGACTAAAAGCTTTGACAGTGTAATCACCCGTCATCTCCTTTCAATGCCAAAAAGGACAAATTCCAGCAAATACTGAATACATGAGGTTCCTTAATAATTCTAGAGAGCACTGATATTTTATTCATTTCACCATGCCTTAGACTCTTAGGCCCATGGTGGTAAAATGTTTCCTGATTACATAACTTAATATAAGTATTCATTTTTGATGTTTCTGGGTAAAGTTGTATGCATATGTTTGTGTAAATGGTTTATTCAAAATGGTGATATTATATCAAAAGAAAATGCCAGAAATGCTACCTCTTATTTTCCCCTTACCCAGCACTTTCCCTTCCAGAATATATTTGAATATATTTACTTAATATTGTATTCCCAAATGTTACATAGGAAGGCAAACAGAAGATGGGGGTGTATTTTTTCTTTATTCTTCATCACCACTCACACCTTTATCAACACACCTACTTTATATTGACAAATTAAATTTCAAAGTAGGTGTACAACCTAAGGTCAAAAGAGGAAATGCAAATGAACTTCCTAAATCCTGAAAATTCATAATCAAAATCATAAACACCTGCATGTACATAAACACAACACTGAGATATACATAGATTCCCAGAAGTGCTAATTCACTATTCAACATTCACACTATTTTTGTAGCTATTGACTAATGAAGAAAAAAATAATGTTCTAAAGTAGCCTTAAGAAATGCATACATATATACAGCAGTTCCTTATTTAGAACACTGTTCCTGAAATTTAGAATGAAATAAATATTGTGGTTAGTCAAATCTTCTTATTTTTCTTTAGGTACTAAATATCATGAAATTACCTTGATTCTTTCATACTTGGCAAAGTCTACAATTCCTTTGTATTTCTAGCTTATGATCAAGAATGAAAATACATGTGAATCATTACACTAAAATTTATAATAAACTTATTTATGTAAATGGCTGCATTATTTATGGTTTCAAATAAAATCCTAAGGACTAGTGAAAATTATACTGACAGAAGTGATTTTTACTGATGACATATGGTAGAAATTAAGGACATTCTCCTTGTAAAAGGCAAGATCTACAGGACAGTGTTAATTTCCTTCTTTTAAAAAAAATTCTATTAGTGCATAACAATTATGCATAATAGTGGGATTCATTGTGACATATTCATACATGCACATAACATGCTGATATCTATTTTGAGTTTGAACTAGGGCACTGAGCCAATGATACTCGGTTTTATTTCAGCCAACTGGTAGAGAGTTGATCATTTATTAAAAAACTTACTTAGAGAAACCGTAAGTTAAACTTTATTTGTAGAAAACCTTTATTACCATTATGAGGTAGTTTATATATTTAAGTCATGGATTTAACTCATGGATTCAAGACACAACCAACAATAAAATGGATTTAAAGGTATTAAACAGTTACAGGTATTCAAGAATGGGTTTCATATTATACCATTAATGGAGCTCCCATAGTGAATTAATCAAAATGAATAAAGTTAGATTGAACTAAAGCACATTTATTTTAGGTTGCATGTTTATCATGGTGTTATTTTTGTGCAAAAGGACGAATCATTGTTTCACTATTTAATGTCTGTTTCCCTATAGGAATATCAATTTAACTTGAGTAAAACAAAAGAAAACTCATATGCCTTGCCCATTAACAAGGCTCTTTGACAATCCTGATATGGAAAGCAGAAATGGAAAAGCCAGCAACATTTCTCTCAGGTTACCATTACTTTGTGGTTAGCATTCAAGTTTGTGTTCAAGAAAGAGATTAAACAAGGGCAATTAAAAAGCAGAATGAACTCCAAACTTAGAATGAAGTGAGAGGTTTACAAGTGATTTCAAAAAGGAGATGCGCTCTGAGCTAAGCCTTGAAGGACAAAAAGGATTTTGACGGGGTAACTGGAGAGGTGCTCCAGGCAGAGAGATTTTGAGTAAACCAATACATGAAAGTCTTAATCAGAATAAGAATCAGTTTTACTGTAATGATTTTCAGGCTGCAGGGTCATGACTCATTATAATATTTCTATTAATCTTTTTTTGTGAGAATATTTTCCCATGAATAGCAGAATGTTTAACAACATCCCTGACCTCTGGCTACTAAATGCTAATAATGAGGTTCATTTATTCCTTTACTTACAGAGAAACTCCATAATTTCCTCATGTATGTTCAAATGTCCCCTAGTGGTGAATAAGCTTTACCCATGCCAACCATTGTATTCAAAAGAAACTCATTTTTAAATAAAGGTAATGGAAGAGAAAAATAAAAAGACAACAGAAAAGGAAAAAAAAAAGAAAGGAAGGAAGAAGGAAGGGAAGAAGACAGGCAGAAAGGCAGAAAGAAAAGAGAGAAAAGAGCGTGCATTACAATAGAAAGTGTTACCACGTCATGAAGCAACTTGTCCTGGCTAATAGTTGACCTGTAGAATTTTAATGCTGATAGGAATCAAGCACAGTCTTAGGGTTTTCAAACTTCATATTTTATCAGCACAATATTGGGGAAAAAAAACCCAACAACTTATAAACCACACACACAACTTCATGAAAACTAAAGACTGGAGAGATTAAGAAACAACAAAGGATGTCTATCATAAGTAAACTGGGCATCAGAGACTTCAGAGACAGGATAAAAATTAAATACATCCAGAAAAATTGCATTCGTTCATAAGATTTTCTTCTTTAATAATAAAGCAGGTGGACAACTGTTTTTTTTTAATCTTTGTTACTTAACATATATACAATGAAAATCCTTTCCATGGACTTTAATGGCCTGAAAGAACTTTTAATGGTAGTTATATAGCTTCCCTATAGCATTTCTTAGAGGATTTAAAGATCTCTTTAGTCTTTAAAATTTCATGTGCAAAATTCAGATAGATTTTATCCAAACCCTTTTAAAATGTACCCATCTCTGCCTTGTGCCATGATTGGCAAAATCCCTTACAAAATATAAAGCACGAGAGAGAATTATGGCCCCAGTACCTTTCTTTAGCCACCATCTTGCTCATATTCATGACCATAAGAAACCTAGCACTGCAAGCTAATTTTAACATATTCTTTTAGACCCCTCCATAAATGTACCTTCTTCAGGACATAACTTTTCCCTTGGCTTTTTCTTTTTCTTTTTTTTTTTTTTTGGGGGTGGTGCTGGGGATTGAACCCAGGGTCTTATGAATACTAGGTAAGCCCTTTTACCAACTGAGCTATATCCCCAGCCCTTCTCTTGACTTTTGAGTGTGAACTTTCCAATTTCTGACATTCCCTCTATGCTCAAATGAGAAACTGGTCCTTTCCTCTGAGACCAGGTAAACCACATGAGATGGCTGAGGTCTTAGTCATTGTGTTTATCAGCTTTTGGTCACTGTGATTTTGACAAATACCTGAGACAGCAACTTGAAAGAATGAAAGGATTGTTTTGGATCAGATATTCAGAAGTTTTAGTTCATGGTTGCTTGGCTCTCTTGTTTTAGGGTCTGTGGTGACATACTGCATCATGGTGGTATGAGTACCGGACAAAGACAAAGGAGGCTGCCCACCTTCTGATGGCCAGAAAGCAGAGAGAGAGATGGGGAACAGAGGGGATGGGGTACCAATATCCCCTTCAAGGACATATTCTCAATTACCTAACTTCCTTCTCATGGACCCCACTTTAAACATTCTGCCACCTCCCCATAGTCTCACAGGCCAGTGAATAAGCTTTTAACACATGCACCTTTGAGGAATACTTCAGATTAAAACTATAGCAGCCCTGAAAAGGCTAACAGGACATTGTGATTATAATGTATCTACCATATAATTCTGTTTTCTGCATGTTCTCATTTCCTGATAAAATTGGAAGATTGACCTAAGTAGTAGGATCACCTCAGTTCAAGGCCTGTCTCAGTAATTTAGGGAGACCCTGAACAACCTATCAAGACCCTATCTCAAATAGAAAAAATAAAAGGGGCTGAGGATCTAACTCCAGTGGTAAAGTGACCCTGGGTTCAATCCCCAGTACCAATCAATCAATCAATCAATCAATAAAATTGAGAATTAAAAAAATAAAGGAATGTTTATACATATACAGAGAGTGTTTTTGAAAGTACTGTGTCTTTGTATAGAATTAACAGCCAGAGGTCTGAATACAGCCCACACATATGTATTAGTTGCCAGATGTATAATTTAAATATAAAATATTTAAATTACAGACAACCTGCTATATTCTCTACCACTCCATGTTGCAACTTCATAAATCTATGCTCATATACCTGTTGTGAGTTTGCAATCTCTGGCAGAGTATTTAAGAACAGGGACTTTGATATCTGTAGGATTTCAAGACTATGCTCTCCAAGCAACATTTTAGATATAAAATGAGGATACCGACACAGTTATTATGAAAATTAACTTAGGTAATGCAAGTAAAGTACTGAGCACTGCTCTATCATATAGTAATTAATAAATGTTAGCTCTTATTATTCTTTAGTAAATGAAAATCCTGCTGCTAATGATATCGTGTTAGAGCAGGGAACATGAATAAAATGCTTTGCCTAAAAGCATTTCCACCTGTGCATAATTTTATGAATATAATTTTATGTAGACTGCTTTAACAGAAACTGATATTAGGGAAGTGAATTTTAGCAGATGACAGAATTATAATAAGATTTTCTCGGATTGGTTTTTAAATGTGTTACATTGCACTTGAACCAATTTTGCCCATTAGTTGTGAAGTAATACAGTTTTCAGTCATGTGTTCCATATATCACATTTTCAGGTATGTGGTTTCTTGTGCCAAATGTTTAAAAATTACAATTAAGATGCAGAATCTAAGGGAGAGGTACTTACTGCAAAAGAAGAAAGTATTCTTATTTTGAGTATTCCCTAGGTCTTTTTTGCTTTCACATTATTTGTTGGAAGAGCTCAACCTTTGAAATTATACTTTATTCAAGAGAAACAACAAAATAGCTATGACTATTTTGTTGTTTGGTGTATAAGATCTAAAGAATAATAGAGATTAATAATGCATTGGCCAGGTTACATGAAAATGTGAAACTTTACATTGTGAAACCAAAAATTGTCCTGTTAACTGAGAAGTGGATTAGAATGTTCAAAGTGCTTGGGGACTGAGCTTTCTGTAAAGTCTGATTTATACTGCAGGC
Organism: Marmota monax; assembly: GCF_021218885.2. NCBI lineage: Eukaryota > Metazoa > Chordata > Mammalia > Rodentia > Sciuridae > Marmota > Marmota monax. The sequence goes on along the minus strand of NW_026694507.1, from coordinate 490,692 downwards.
ATCATAATGCCTACCTACTTCAGAATGACAAATAGTAGCAAGCTGAAGTCGCAACAGCAGCCCCAAAGCTTTAACAGCGAATGTCTTCCATCTTAATAGCCGATTCTGTGCCATTCTGTGCACTTAAAATTCTGAGCATTTAACACTTCTTGTTGCATCTAAATCCAGATACAAAAACCTTCAAATCAAACTATTTACCTCAACTGAAATCTGCCTTGAATAATTCATAAGAAGGAAGAAAGATGGCAGTGAAGAAAGCCAAAGAGAGTTTTAATGAACTCCAGAGTTTCAAAAATAATGGCACAGAAGCTATTCCAGTTTTCCCGTCACCCTATAAAGAGGAGCATCCGTCTCTCTTAACATTAAATTCTCTCAGAAAACAGGAGCAGTAGAAGTGGGTTTAGCTCCCTGCTCGTCTGTGATTGATTTGTGAGCAGCACCACACAGATTGCCAGGATGAGCTCCTTTTTGAAGAAACATCTAAACTTTTCACATTCAAATATCTTATTTTATGTTGTTTCTTAAAATTCCAGCAGTATCAGGCAATTCAGTTAAAAATAGACTGTGACAACTAGTAAGTGTAATGGCTCTGGCCTCAGTTATCCAGCACCTGCTTTTGAATACTCTGCTACCCTCAAAAATGTGGTTGGCATAAGGGGCAGAGTTACCAGCTAACCTACCTATGATAAAAGTTTCACACTCTGTTCTAATAGATAACCATTTCTGCCATGATTTATCTAGGGAAGGTACACAGTTGATTAAATTACCACAATAGAGGTCATTTTTCAGAGTTATTACTCTGTACATTTGTATTAGTTTCCTGTTGCTTCTATAACAAATTACCATAAATGTGGCTTAAAAAAGAACACAAACATATGTTCTATAATTCCAGAGGTAAGAGTCAAACAGAATCTTCTAAGGCTAAAATTAAGGTACAGTTAGGATTGTACTGCATTTCTCTCAAAGACTCCTGATTACTTTCTATTTTTCTGCTTTTTCCAAATTCTAGAAAAAAGGTCCCCCAATTCTTGGCTGGAACCTTCCTTCCATTTTTAAAGCACAGCCCTCAACCTCTGTTTCTATCATCCCATCTTTCCTGCCTTTGACCTTCTTGTTTGCCTCTTATGAGGACCCTGTGGTTACACTGAGCCCAACAGGGTAATCTAAGGTTGTCTTTTCATCTCAAGATCATTAACTTAGTCACATTAGCAAAGTCCCTATTGTCCTGTAAGATAGCTGAATAACAGATTATGAGGCTATCTTTGGTGTGCCATTATTCTGTCTACAAAAAGGTTGTAATAACCAAATTAGTGGCTTAATATAAATATACTTGCACACTAGTCCTCTATGGCTTGGTTATAAAACAAAGAAGAAATCTCAATAATTGTAATGTGACTAATTTTTTCAAAGTAATATTTTGTAATACTATATTTCAAAAAACTTTAGGAAGCTGACATTTTAAGATATATAAATTTCTTAGTTGCTAGTCTCTGTTAGTTAAAACTGGACATTTCATATATAGTTAAGATCAAAATATTTATATCAAAGCAATTTTTATTAATTCTTTTTATTAACTAGCTTTAATTCAAATATAATAATTATAATAATGTATTACCTTCTATAAAAGTGTGTGTGTGTGTGTGTGTGTGTGTGTATGTATGCACACACATGTCCATTGTTTTCCTTTTTGGTCTGTAGGTGGTTGGATAATCAATGCCTGGAACATAAATAAATGTCTTTTAATGTGTATTGAATATATAAATGAATGAGTTCATAGATGAAACCTTTTTAGGTGGCTATACTTTAAAGACAAAAATCTACTTTGATCTTTTCAGAATTTTTAAAGCCCAATAGCGTTGCTAGCTGAAATATTAACCTAATATTCAATACATTTTTAAGAACTATATAAGTGATATTTAGACAAGTTTCATTCCATGTACATGCCACTTATCTTTTTAAAGAAGTCCTTAATAAATTGAGCAAAACATGTGAATAAAACTTTGCAAATACAAATGAACTCTCTCCCTCCATCCCCCCACCTCCCTCCCTCCCTCTCTCTCTATCTCACTATCTCTCTCTCTCTCTCTCTCTCTCTCTCATATATATATATATACATTCTTCAGTCAAATTAATTAAAAAGCATCTTTTAGAACCTAAATGTAGATGGGCATGATAAACTCAATTCAAGTTTGTAAACAGTTAATATAATTTTTGCAGGAATTCAGAAATTATGATCAATGGACAAAAAATATTTTAATTGATAATCTGTGTAGATAGGGCAATATGTAAAAAACCAAATGCATTTAAACTTTTTCCTAAGTAAAAGAATTAGAAAGTGCCATGCCTGGAAATAATAGTAATTTCTATTTTTATGTGGACTTGAAAGAATTGTTCACTTGGGAAAAATATATTCACACCTACTTTTTTTCTTTTTTGTAGAAATTCTTTGAAGATAATAGTGAATTATCAATGAAAATATATTTTATTATTAATCATGTCCTGAAAATCTATAGTAAAAATGTTTGAATATAAACCTTATAGGCTTATATTCAGTGAATAAGCATCATAAATATCCATCAAAGATTTTATTTTAGAATATTAATAAACATAGTGTATTAGCAATTATCAAGTGAGCAACTATCCCACTAAGCTCTTAAATACTTTTAGTGACATATCTTATTCAAAGGATGGGAATATTCTTTTCTTTAGATAAAGAATAAATTTCTTTCTAGTTTAGGACTTGCATTCAGGCTCTCTTGATATTTAGCAATGATAGAGATGAAGATTTTTTATTTCAAGTACCCTGAAAACGTTATTGCTAAATCATCTAAAATATGTTAAAAGAAACATACTTTAAAAAGTTCCATAGAGTATACCACACTGTATTCCTGTACTTTGCTATAACTTCACAACTATTTTGATGAATCTGGATGGAAGTAATCAAGGAGTTCAATAATATTACCTCCCTCTAATATGTCATTGGTTAATTACTATCATTTTCAAGTCTCATGAGTATCACTGTTCTAGTTAAAAACTAACTGCTCAGTACTATTCAATTACCATAGGAGAGACACACCTTTAATATATTATCCTGTTCCTTTTTCATGGGTCAAACACCTGTTATTCAGGCTTGTGTGATGAGTTCAGATGCATTAAATTATAATTAAACAAATATGTTTAGAGGAGAGTGGCCTATTATAGAAGTGGTGGAAGACAAGTGAGAAGGGGAGGAAGAAAATGAAGACGTGAATGTGTGATCTTCACATATGAATTAAAGGCAGGATGAGCATTTGAAAGTAGATGTGGCTTCATTCCAAGTTTTTCAACTAAGTGTAATAGGAAGACATTTCAGAGGGCTGTATGGATTTTAACACAGAAATTAAATTTCTGCAATTATAACAAAAATAATTAGCGTTATTTGTTTGAATGCTTACTGTTTGCCAGACACCATGCTCAGAGGTTTCCATTCATTATTTTGCTTAATTCTCAAAGTAACTTTATCAGGCATGCATATCTTATGGTGATGGAGTGATGTTTAGAGAGTTTAATACTTTCCCAGGCATACAGCTTACAGGTAGAAAAGACAGAACGTTAAATGTGCCTAATTATGAGGCCCCCCTCATACACACTACTCTGTACAGTTGGAAGGATTAAGGTAGTTCCTGGATGGCTTTTTGATGGATTAAGCCTGATTCACCTAGACTTTCTGTGGTAAGCAGCCTTTGAGAGACACACCAATGTTTCCCCCTTCTGGTATAGATTCTCTTGAGCAACTTGCTTCTAACCAGTAGTTCATAGCAATATTTAAGGTCTTTCATTTCTATTATTGGGTCTTCGGAGACTGTGATTTTCTTTTCCTAGCAGCTCCTCTGTACTGCCTTCTCATCCTGCACGATGATGAAGGATCCTATTGGAGAAGGTTGGTTCCAGTACAGGGTAGAGAGCAGACAACAAAGACCTGAAGCCCTGGGTCCAATAGCAGCTTGAGGTACTGAGTTTGACTAACAACTTCTTATGTGTGCTTGGAAGCAAATCCTTTATCAGAGGAGCTCTCAGGATCCCAGGCCTGGCTGACATCTCAGCTGCAGCCTTGAGAGACACTCTAGCATGGAGGTCCAGACTGGATTCCTGAATCACAGAAATGGTGAAATGATAAATGTGTGTTGTTTTAAGCCACTAAACCTTGAGGTAATTTGTTACACAGCAATAGGTAACTAATACCACTTCCCCAAGGCAAAGACTATGCTTTATTTAGTTTCATGTACCCAGCAACTAGCGCAGTTCCTGAAACAGAAAATAATTCGTTAATGCCCATTAACTAAGAGAGTGAATGAATGAAGGAAGATTAATGACATCTAATATCATTTGAAACTTGAGATTTTGGTATTATTCCATGTAGAACATAATTAGTTTTTCTACCATAGTCCTATCCACTTTATCAGAATAAAAGATAAAATTGCCCGAACTCCATAACTCAGTAAGTTGTCCCCCGGCCCCATCTTTACTCAGGGATAATGTACATACAAACGATTCAGGCTAGGTGTGAGTGGACCATCTGATAAAGTTTAGCAGCTGGGAAATATTCATGTAACCACCACAACAGAGATAAAGAGCATTTCCATCCCCTGAAAAGGTTTCCTTAAGCCTTTTTTTTTGCAGTGAAGAAGTGTCTTCCTCAATTCCTCTAGGATGATCTGCTTTCTTTCACTCTAGCTGTACATTTTCCAGAGCTCCATAGGCAGGAATGTATTTTAAAATGTTTGACTTGTGCAACAGCTGCACTTAGGCATAAAAACATTAGTCCATACAAAGCAGTTGTGATTAAATTTAAATTTTTTATTTCCATTCAGAATTTTATCACAGTCTCTTCAGTGGATTCAATCAATAACTGATCTATAATCAAATAATTAAATGTTGTCAATGGTATTTTTACTAATGATCATTAGTAGATTAACCTGACAGAGAGGACCATTTCTAAAATTCCTCAAGATTCCTGGGATTTTTTTTCCTTTGAAGATTGAGAGAGATATAGGAATTATCATTGTGCTATGTTAACCTATTCTGCATCACCATGTTTTAAATTAAAAAACCGAAATAAAGTTGAGCGATTGTGGAGCAGAAAAGGATTTTATATATAAAGTTAGAATTCTCTAGATTTTGCTACAACTTGGGACTTTTAAATTGGTTCTTGCTGATTAAATTTTCAACTTGCAGACAATCAGCCTGCTTTCAAAGTGTGGTATTTTCCTACTTGCATGTAAGGGAAATGCAGTCATCCAGTAAAAATGCTGGAGACGTATCCTTGAATGTAAGAGTTGATGATGGACGGGAGAATAGCTTGAGATCCACACAATGAAAGTAGAAGGCGAAGCTCAGTAGCAGGCACTGCTTGTCAGTGTGGAAGCACCAGCTAATGTAAGTTCCTGTGGTTTTTCATTGAACAAATATTTATTGAATTCTACAAATGAGGCAGGCACTGGTTTAGCTATATCAAGTGACTTTTTTTGTTTTGCTTTGTTTGTTTTTACCCTCACTGAAGGAAAAAGGCTAACAGTCACTAGTGCAAATGCAGAGTCAAGTACGTAGTATAACTTTAATACGCCTACAAAATTAAAGCTCCATTTTCTATTGTAAATATCTAAATAAATAACATTTTATCCAAAAGTGTGCCTAAGGTCTGTCTCAACTTAAAGATGCTCTATGTTGACCCCACACAGTTGACCAATATTGTTGAGTGGTATATAGCCCAGTGAACAGAAGAGTCAGTTTGAGATCAGAATAATCTAGATGCAAACTGGGTTTGACTTTTACTAGGTAAGTTTTGTGAGCATAGGGAATAGAGCTTAAGTTGTAGAGGCGAGTCACTGTCTTCAGAGGAAAACAGGTACTTTAAATGTAATCAGATGTGAAGCAGGATTTCCCTGGTTGCTTCACATATTTCAGCTAAAGCCCTAAGATTAAGAAAAGTAAGAGAAAGGATTCCAGAGAAGCTACTAGGCACCTCTCCCCGGTTTCCTAGCAAGCAGTCAAACTGGCTAGCAACCTGGTACCTCATCTCGCCTATCAAAAGCGAATAATGGAGTACATTGATTAAAGAGACATTTATCAAGACCTTCATCCTTATTCAAGAAAAGGGATGGAGCTTTGACTTACCTCTTTCCCCTCACAAATGCCCCATCCACATACATACCCAAGAGGACTGGCTCCACTAGCTGTAGAAATGTGCAGGCAATTCTCACATAACTAATCTTTCTGATGAGAAGACGCTGGAACAAGCTGGCAGGTGGCCCCAAGTGTTTGGGGAACATGTGAACATTAAGATGACAGCCCCCTTCCCTCCTGGAGAATTGAGAAGGTAGGTTTCTGGCTGGAGTAGACTATATGACCAGAAAAAAAGGAAAGGGAGACAGCTGTTGGGGCAGGACCAACATGGCTGTACTTAGGCTCCCTTGCTGACTTCCAGCAGGCTATGGTATTTTTTAGTGTGTTGCCAGGGCTGGGAACTGGCAATTTTTATGGTTAGTTGAGGCCAGGAACACTGTGATTGAGTGCATAGACTCAAGATCATGAACACTAAATTGTAAGAATGCACCTCCGCTTTTGGAACCTATTGGCAGTGAACCTTCTTTGTTTGACCTGTATATAAAAAGAGGCCTGTGAATATGGCTGAGGGGAGGTGGCTAATGGCTATGACCACCTCTGAATAAAGGATGACTAGTATTTCCACCATGTTTTGCTTCTTTTGCCATGTTTCCTGGATCAGACGACAGCAGACAGGGTAGATTAACATTCCATTTCTTAGCATGAAATGAATGCCTTCATTTCTCATTGGCAAAGTGCATTCCACAGAAGGAAATATGCTACCTTTATGAGATCCCACTGAAAAGTACAAGAATCCCAAAAGAAGGAGATCTTGGAATTGGCTGCTATGGGCCACAGTGGAATGTTAGCTGCATATGCCTCTTGTCAGAGGGATGAGGGACAATGAGGGAGGGTGGTACTCTGAACAGTCCATAAGTATACCCTAAAGGCAGCCAGCTCCTGCCAAGGACAGAGGTGCTTATTACTGACAGAGACTTAAAATGCAATCAAGCCCAGGAGCTATTCTGCAATGCAGAACTAAAAGAAAGAGTCAGGCCCAAACTGATGCAGAGAGATTCTGAATTTTATTTGAATTTAGGACATCCTAGAAATTTTAATAACTGAAAATAAGTTTTAACTATCATACTGAAATTGTGTTTATGACTGAAGAGCTGAAAAATCAGGGCCTCTACCTAATATGTTATCAAATTGAAGATCTGGTAACATGGTTGAGGAGAAAAAGTAAAAGTGCTTTTTGGCTTTGAGTACAGGCCATTCAATAAAATCATTACATTAGGATTACAGATAATACACATTAAGTACCTACCATAGTACCTGGCACACAGAAAATGATTTTAATAAATATGAGTTATTGTTAGTTTTATTACCATGTCTTGGGCACTTTTACTTATATACATTACTTCTAACCCTTGCAATAAATCTACAAGGTAGCTATTATTATATTTACTTTCCAGATGAAGAAAAAGAGGAAACAAAAGTGAAAGTGGCAGTCTCTACCCTCAGAAGCTTCATCTAAGGAAACCAATGAATTAACAGTAATAATGGCTAAAACAGGCATTGCACAAGACGCAACGGAAAGCCAACTGAAGCACACTTAGGCTTTCCCAAAGGATCTGTCCCATCAAATGACAGTCAGTTATCCAGGTGAAGAGGAGAGACAATGCTTCTACATGTAGGGCTCTAAAAATGTTTAGAACGGCTGGAGAAAGGAGGTAGAGTGGAGTGATATAATGAAATTCCATACAATCCTCCTTGGTAGTGTCCCTTGAAGAAATGTGGAGCCAAAGGATGACTTTCAGCAAGAAAAGTGGGTAAGATCATTTAGAGTTCATTGCATAGGACCCAAAAGTGTCACACTGAAGTTTGACAGTTCCCCATTGCTTAAACAGGCACATCTATGAACTCTCTGGCCTCCACTACCCTCATCAGCAATTCCCATTAGTGTCCTTATCTTTAAAATGGAAGGAAGTCAACCCCTACCTGGTGGACCTACTGAAATGTCAAGAACAAAGTGCTACATGTGTCTTCTCCTAAGATCTCAAAAACTGAAAAAGTCAAAGTGAAATCTCCCTGTTTTTAATTTTTTTTCTGAAATTGACAATTATTTGATCACCAATTAAATTTTCCCTCTGCACTTTGATGCATGTTAAGCATCAAATAAATTTTATACACAATTACTGTACTAGTCTAAAAACCTTCAGTCAGGTTTTAAAATTTCTATTTTTAATCAATTCTAACAAAAGAGAAAGTAGAAAAATATAGTAGGAAAGTCAGGCTGGATAAGGGCAAAGGCTAATGATGGAGGCCTCACTTCAAGTTCCCAGAGTGGCAATGGTAATTACAGGTTTGGAGCTTCTGGCAATTATAGAAAATTCTCAAGTGTGCTGATTCTCTTTCGTCTATAAATCTGCAGTGACTTGGTGACCTAATCCAAGTATCAGAAAAAAACCCAGCTCTGACAGGATGCCCCTCTCATCTGAGTCGATGCTTGTACGCTTTTGTATGAGTGCCAAGAAGAAGAGAGAACAAGGAAGAGTGTTATCAAGGTGAAATATAATGAGGGCATCTTCAGAGGCAGAGAATGATCTACAGGGAAGAGTCTGGCCTCTTGTTCCTGGCATCAGTTCCTTGGCATGCCCTCCTAGTCATGAAGCTATGGGAGAAATGGTCAACAAACCAGGATGATTAAAACAAATGGTCAAATTCAGGACCAGCCACAGACATGTTCTCTGGGTGCAGTATGCTGATATTTCCCAACACCAAAGACTAGCCCTGACAGCTGTAGCTAGGAAAGTAGTAGTAGTTCAGAGACCAAGGGTCTTCATAAATTTAGCAACTTTTCAGTCAAATTCTGAGACAAACAGACTTATTCTTGAGTAAAGGGCATGTAGAAATATCCACAAAGGAGTTACAAGAAAAACAGAGCTGTGCAATGTTCTGGAGTGATATGGCACATCTTCACAGGACTTGAGAAGAAGACCTTCAGAACAGAGGGCTCATAATAGAGACACAGGACATCAGAGTCCTTGTCCTTTATGTTCTAAAACTCTCCCTCACAGATTAGGTGAAGCAAGAATAGTGTCTAAGGTTCATTTCTATTCTAATTTTTTTCATATAATCAGATGTTTTTAAAGGACTACTTTAATATATAATGTCACATAATTGAAATTTGGCATGTCTCAAAAACCATTTACATTTTCAAAGTTCCCTGAATTAAACTTCCTGCATTTAAGATTATGATCTGAAATGTTTTTATTCTTTCAGAAGTTTTGAAAGTAATTTAGTGTTTCAACAAATGAATTTGATATGCTTTTCCATAAAAAAATTTTTATGATATTTTAGTGGAGGTCATGATTGTTTATATCCATGTAAAATGTCACACGTAAAGAAGTGACTAAACTATTTGTCTTTGTCTTACTTTCCTGGACACTAGAAGCAGGGGTAGAAGGGGAAGGTGATCATAAACTATTTGCCAGTGCAATTGTGTCATTCTTGTTGTAATTATTATGTCTACAGCCAAATAGAACATTGAAAATGTTATTATAGTACTAATTTAGCAAAGAAATACAGTAAAGGCATAGAAATTTTCAAGAATAGAGCTCGTATATCTAAGGAAATAGTATAAAGAATCAAAAAAATGGGATGGCATCAAACTAAAAACTTCTTTAGATAATGAAACAACAGCATGAAGAGAGAAACTACAGAAAATAGAGAAAATCTTTGCCAGCTACTCTTTCAACAGAGAATTACTCTCTAGAATACATAAGAAACTCATAAAACTCAGCATCCCACCAGATAATCCATTAAATAAATGGGCAAGTAAGTTAAACAGACACTTCTCAAAAGAAGTAAAATAACTGACACTTGTATGAAAAAATGGTCAACGTTTCTACCCATCAGGGAAATTCAAATCAAAACTACACTGGGATTTTATCTCACTTCAGTTATAATGGCAATCATTTAGAATACAAATAACAATAAATGCTGTTGAGGATGTGGAAAGAGGAACTTTTATATACTGTGATATTATAAATTAGTGCAGCCACTATGGAAATCAGTATGGAGGTTCCTCAAAAGACTAGAAATGGAATTGCTACATGATCCATCTCTAGGACTTCTCATTACTTACCCAAAGAACCAAAGTCAGAATACTACAGGGATTCATGCATAGCCATGTTTACATCAGCATAATTCACCATAGCCAAGTTATGGAATTAACCTAGATGTCCATCGACAGATGAATGAATAAAGAAAACGTAGAATGAAAAAAAAAAAAAAAATATATATATATATATATATATATATATATATATATATAAACAATGGAGTTTTATTCATCATAAAGAAGAATGGAATTATATCATTTTGAGGAAAACAGATGGAACTGGAGACCATCATGTTAATCAAAAAAAGCCAGACTGAGAAAAATCAAGAATGTATGGTTTTCTTTCATATACAGAAGCTACAGAGAAAAAAAGGGGGAAAATAGATCCCACAAAAATAAAAGGGAGATCATTAGGGTAGAGGAATAGGTCAGGAGAGGGAGGAGGAGAGGAAAATGGAAGTACTTGGGAATGAAATGGATCAAAGTATGTTATGTGCATGTGTGAATATGCCACAGTGAAACCCACTGTTCTGCATAATTGTTATGAACCAAAAACAAAAAGAATAATTAGAACTGCCTTTGACACAACAGTTTTTGAGTCTAGTTGGTACCAAATCCTAATTTTTGAACTATACTAAGTAACAAGGCTGGCATTGCTGACTTCTGACTTATAATACCTTCAACATTTAGAGTCTGATCTCTAGGCAAGACAGGTGAGAGTGCATGGAGTCTATGGATGGTACTTATCAGAGAATCTGGACTCACTGAGTGAGAAAAGATAAAGATAAGGGAAAGGAGGATGGGACTTACAGTTAAATTTTTATATGGTACTTTACTTGATGAAATAATTTCATTGCACCCATATAATACGGGGGAAAGGCAGCTATGAAATGAAAGAGATAGGAAAAGTATAATGGTCCTTGAAATGTATATTAGGCTTCATCCAGAGTTCAAAGAATATCTATAATAGAAACAATATTATGCTTTCATGAAAATGCATTTGTCGTTGATTAAAATAGAGTCCTATGATAAAAATCTTGTGGGACATGCTCTACAGGAATTAGAAGAGTGACATGATAAATGAAAATTGAAAATTGTTTCAGGTTCATATAGAGGGCACAGTATAATCATAATGATGATAGCTTGCATTTGTAAAGGATTTTAGTTTTTAAAGTACTTTCACATCCATCATCTCTTCTGATCCTTACAACAACCCTGTGATCTGAGTAGGGCAAGAATTATCATCCCCGTTTTAAAGGAAAGGAAACTTTATATCTTTCTCAAATAGGTAATTTAATATTTAAGGTGATTGTATAACATCTCACTCTTCTTGATATAAATGGAATTATAAAATATTTTAGAAAAATGAAAGTTAGTAAAGATTAAATAAAATTTACCATATGAAATTTCCTAGAAGAAATAGGCACAATTAAAGAAACTAAAACTATGTGAACATGTAGATATATTTGATATGTTAAGTGGAACAAGGAATTGATTTTATAGAGCAGTTTAAGTAGCTTCCCTATTCTTTGGGACATTTTCATATAAGAGGCTGGTTATCGTGTCAAATTTCACATATCAGAAATTAACCCTCATTTTTCAATTTTTTAATGTTATCTGCAGCACCAAGATTCATTTTTTTACTCAGATTTGACAACTTGGTTTTATCTGGGTCACCTCTCTTTAACTATTTGAAATCAATCACTCTATATATTTTTCTTACTTTCCTTCCCAAGGTCTCCACTTTAACCCAGGTCTTCACTCACTCAATTCCACACTCTACTTCAGTTTATCCAATTTTCAATCTCCCTTACATGCTGCGATACACCACTGAGTTGTTCCTTTATTCACAAACATTTATTACATCCTTTATTTACTCTCTAACATAAAAAGTGCTTTTAGAATCCTTTATATCTAGAGGAAACACTACTCAAGCTTAAACACATTTTTTTTCTTCCACATTTTTATTTTGCATTACAGTTGTACATATGATGGAATTGTTGTCACATATTTGTACATGTACAAAATGTAACACTATAACTTAGCCAAAATAACTCTCAAGCACTTCCTCCCTCCTTCTTCACCTCCCCCATCTTGGTCCCTTTCCTTTACTGATCTCCCTTTGATTTTCATGAGGTCCACCCCTCACTACCTTTCTTTTCCTTTTTCCTCTCTAGAGTTTGCATAGAAAACATATGACCCTTGATCTTTTGAGTTTGACTTATTTTGATTAACATGATAGTCTCTATCTCCAACCACTTTCCTGAGTAATTTCATTTTTTATGGCTAATAAAACTCCCTTGTGGATATATACCACATGTTCTTTATCTATTTATTCATTAACGGACACCTAGGCTGGTTTCACAGTTTGCCTATTGTGCTGCTATAAACATGTGTATGCACATACCAAACACATTCCTTTTTTAATGAATCTTAGATCATACCAGTTTCTCTGATACTTCAAGATCTTTCCTTCCTCATGTCCTCAGTGTCTTGTTTCATTTATAGGGAAAGCCAAATTCCACACTATGTTGAAAATATTTCTTCTCTAAGCTTTTCTTATCTGTCACTTCTATTATTCTGATTCTCCATAGAAGACCATATTTCTGAGTAACTACATGATTTATACTCTGTGTTACTAAAGTAGGTTCTTAATTATATAATGGCTTCTATTTATCCATATATATTAATCTGCATCTTCAGTTTTGTGGAAGGCCTCTGGCAGGAGGCAACATATTTTAATATTCCTTTTCCACACCTGAGTAACACATGTTAGGAGTGCATTATTTTAGGTAACAACTGTATCAATACAAGGAAAAGAAAATGTTTGAAAAACATGTATTCATCCCTACAAACTAGGCATTATGGTCTATGCTGGAAAATCATGGCAAAAGACTATCCTGCTGCCAACCTCACTGCACTTATGGTCTATTACCACAGAGGAAAAGGGAGGAGGAAGGGAGGGAGGGCGGGGGGGCGGGGAGAGAGGGAGAGAGAGAGAGAGAGAGAGAGAGAGAGAGAGAGAGAGAGAGAGAGAGAGAGAGAGAAACTAATAAACACTCCCAACAGGGAATTCTGAATGCTTACTATTATTTAAGATTACAAAGATAAACAAGATTGCAGACATTTTTTTAAACTGTCTTTAGAATAAAATAAACTCACAAGTGAAATAACCCTTTTGCTTCATGAAGCATAAAATATTGTACAATATTACATATAGTAGCATAGGGATCATAAATGTCTCAACATTACATGAAATATGAAGATGAGTGGAAGACTTGGCATTTCAAGTTGGCAGCTAGAGGCAAGATGATATATATTTTAACGTTCATTTATGTTCATTAAATACTGTATGTTTAACATCATTTAATTCCTAAATAAAAATAAATAAATGAATAATTACAATTATCCTATAAAATAGCTTGAGGAATTTAAAAAATTTGGTTATTCATTGACATCACAAATAAATTATGTTAATTTTAGTTAATTCTTCAAATTTATATAGTAATATTGAAATTAATTTACCAATGTCTGATAATCTAAGTCACCATAAAATAATCTGCTTAGCTGACACCCATTCATTATGCATCAGTGTTCAGATTTTTACAAGATTAACACTAATTTGGAAGTGTTAAGCAATAAAAAAATGGACAATAATCTTAAAGATGACTATGTCAAAAGAGGTATGTCAGTCGTATCTCCATTGTTTGGGTAGAGTGGAAGAAACTTCACTGCAGTATTCTTTCACCTAGTGCAGTTTCAATGTTGATCAAGAACTTCTTTAATTCCCATCCCAAATATAAGTGTTTTAACCTGCATATATAAGTGTTTTAACCTGCATATATTCATTTTTTAACGTTATTCTATTTATTTATTTATTTTTTATGTGGTGCTGAGGATCAAATCCAGAGCCTCACATGTGCTAGGCAAGCACTCTACCACTGATACAACCCCAGTCCTATTCATGGTTTCATGTACACTTTTCAATCATTATAGCAAAAAAAGAAGTGAAGGCACTGCCAATGAATAAATCGGTGATATTATTAACCTGATCACATAATAATTCAGGGGCATTCAGCAACCACATTAGAGAAAGATTTTATTTCCAACCACCAATAAAAGTTATGTAACCAACAGTCATTTAAAGTTTCAAAGAAGATTTCTATTTTTTTCTGTGGGCAAATTCTTTGTATTGAGAAAGAGGAATAGCAAGGGAAAAATACTCAGAAATAATAATCAGTTACATGGAAAGAAAATTTAAGAAAACCAATGTCACAAAACTATCAAGATGAATCCAGGCATGTAAGATGCATCAAGAAGAATAAAATGGATGAAAACAGATTAATTGACTTAGTAACTAGGTCATGGGCAAACTTAACTAGTTTGAATACCTGAGGACAGAGTTGAAGGAATGACCACCAACAGTTTGCTACCACTTTGAAAGACCTGAAAGAAATAAATAGAGAACCAGGATGAATATAAATGAAGGTTGAAGGAAATACAAGGAATATGAGCACATGCTAAAAATATGGAAGCAGTAAAAAAGAAGATGGTGAAGATCAAAAGTGAAATAGGCTGAACAATAAAGTAAGATTCAGAAGAATATGAAAAGATGTCAAAGCTGAGAAACAGGCAAAAGTGTTGAAAAGGCACATCTTCCTTTAAGACAAGAACACTAGAATATGAAGTTATTCACATGAGAAATATTAAATTTTGATCCCAATTTATACAGGTATTCACACATGCCCAATGCACAGTGGATTGAAGCCCTAAATGTAAATAGTAAAACATTAAGATTGTATAAGATAATACAGAAGCATGTGACTTCTGTGGAGGAGGACACCCATCAATGGTGGAAGACGTGGGACTGCGTCTTTCTTCTGGATATTTCCTTCCCTTTGCTGGGAGTTTTCCTGGCTTCCCTAACTGTGATCTGTTTCTAAAGAAATACTTTTCTGTTTTGCTTTTTTTTTTTTTTTCAAATGAATGATAGGACCCAGGTGTCCTTTTTTTACCCACTTGGTCTCACTTTGACTCTTGATTGCATTGGTGGATCATCTGAATTCAATCACAGCTGCCACAGTTCTTGCCTAAATTATCCAGCCCTCAGCATCCATAAAGGAGACACTTCCTGCTCAGTCATGGAGTCTTTGATGCAGGTAGAAAGTTCTCAATGCATCTATCATGCTGCTGCTAGTAGTCATGTGGAAACATTTATATTCCTGTAGGACTTCCTGGGATGACTAATTCAGTCTCTCTCTGTGCTGAAATATTTTTATGAACCTTTCCCTATTCTTCTTGGATCCCCACCTTTGATACCTAAGGAGCTGTAGTCTTCTCCCAAATCTATTAAAGGAGACAGAAATACTTTTTTCTTTTGGTCCACTTCTGGAATTTCAACAGGGAGTGACCCACACCCAGCTGACTGCTTCTTTGTTTTACATGCCTGAGGAGCACAAGGAACAAGCTCTCCCATTTCTCTTTCCATCTGATCTGAATTTAACTTATATCATGTGGTCATATTCACATGAGCAGTAAGCTTCATGGCCCAGGTAGAAAGGTACCCTCTCCATAATATGAAAGTTACTCTTCAATGAAAGCTCATCAGGGTGGCTTTTGATACAGAACTCTAGCAAAATTAGGGACTACAGATTACCAAGGAAGAAAATATATTGGTTTATGTCTTAGAAATACTATACCTAACACATATAGGTACTTTGTGGAGGATACTGCAGATTGAACCCAGGGGCAGTTTATTCTCAGTCTATTTTTTTTCTTTTTATTGACACAGGGTCTCACTAAATTATTGATGCTGATCTAGAACTATCTAGAACTTTCCATACTCTGGCTTCAGCCTCCTCAGTCACTGGTATTACATCTGTTTATTATGCATATATTAAAGGAGAAATAGGAAAACCCCAATAATAGATCAGATGTGAGGAGTGAGAAGTGTGTCTGCAAAAAGAAATCATTCTTCCCATTTTGCAGATGAATAACCAAAGGCTTAGAGACAGTGACTTTTAAAACAGAGAATGGGACAAAGTGATAATTCCAGCACAGGTCTGATTCCAAAGTGCATATTATTTCTGCAGTAATAAATTACTAATATTTTGAAAAATATAATACTATCATTGAAATTTCTTCTCACCTAATGGAGTAATAGACAAGAGACAATTGACGGAACATCTGACAAATCAGGCTATTCATTAAAATTCTCAATATAAGTCTTATAATTGTAATTAAACAGTATAAAAACAACTTATGCCATATTTTCATAAATCTTAAAGAAGAGTATAGTTTAAATAGGAATGTTTTGTTTTATAAGCATGTATCTGTGAGGAATATTTTAAAAAATTGTTGCTAAACCAGACATGGTAGTACAGTCCTATAATCCCAGTGACTCGGCAGACTGAGGAAGAAAGACCACAAACTAGAAGCTGGCCTCAGGAATTTAGTGAGACCATATCCCAAAATAAAAAAAAAAAAAATCAAAATATCTGGGGATATAGCTCAGTGGCAAAGCACCTCTGGGTTCAACCTGTAGTACCCAAATAAATAAATACATAAATAATTGCTAGATTGATTTCAAGTTGTATGTATTATGAAATATAATATCAGAAATCTATCTGTATATCTAAATAAATCTATCTAAATATATTGTCAGAGTAATATGAATGTTAGGAATTATTATCTTTTTATTTGCAAACACTTCCAGGCATAGCTTGAATAACTAGTGACCTCACCATGTGTGAGCAAAAGTTGTATAATCCATCAAGGTGACATAAACCACTGTATTTAAACCTGTGAAAAACACTTTAGTCCTAATTTGATCCCCCATTTTGCCACTGTTATTACTGATAACATGCAACTAAAATCATGATTAATCCATTAAGGATTATATAAATTGTAAATATCTTCCTAATGCCTTCTATAGTGACACTTATTAATAATTAAAACCCATGGAGATAAATGGAATTTTGTTTCTTCTGTCCAAGTACAAATTTCCTTTTTCTAGGATTAAGCCTGTCTTTGGGACATATCCAGAGGCTGTAGTGCATGGAACTGCATCTGAGAAACAGGCAGCAATCAAAACCAAGGGACCAAGAATAGGCAGCTTTCAAGAGTAAAACTGAACATGAATGCCAAGTACAGCAGTTCAAAGTAATGAAGAAAAAGTGGAAATACAGATCTAGAACACCT
This sequence comes from Marmota monax, assembly GCF_021218885.2. NCBI lineage: Eukaryota > Metazoa > Chordata > Mammalia > Rodentia > Sciuridae > Marmota > Marmota monax. Next base: position 473,285 of record NW_026694507.1, on the reverse strand, counting down.
GGTCTGGCATGTGGTGAGCCACCAATAAACAGGAAAATTGTATGAATCCATGGGAAGCCACAAACTCATGCTAAAGCAATCATAGCACATGACGGCAAATTCAAAGTGGGGCACTTGATTGTTTTCTAGAGGTAAGTGAATAAAAGACAAATGGAATGTCTCAAAGCCAGAATTTACCATTTCAAAAAGGAACAACAACTAGATCTTATTGGAACTGTATGATTATCATAATCCTGAACTCTGCTCATAAACTCATAAACTACAAAACCTCTAGTTTATGAGTAGTGCACTGCACTGTTTTTTATCATTAATAAATAACTGTGCCACAACATTAGTGGAATTTTACAAAGACCAGTTCTCAAGTCTCCCAAACACATCTAGTGTCCTCAGAGATGTATATAAAATTTAATATTAAATGGAGATTTATATATATATATATATATATATATATATATATATATATACACACACACACACATATATATATATGTACATATATATGTATATATATATATGAAAATACTGAAATATGGAATACTGAAAAAGCAAAGACATTAAACTCTCAAATGCACACTTGGTTTTGGTAAAAATATAAATTAATCTAATCCACAAGCTACACATATTGAGAATGGTATGTATAACAAATCATGCCCAATGTTATTTTAATACTATGAGTCCAATTAACTGATAACATTATAGTGTTACCTAATTACGAACTGCATTTTGACACATCCATAAATGCATATATCATAATTTGCTCCATTTCAATTCCCAATACAAGCCCCTTCCATTCCCACCTCCTTCCCTATTTCTTCCTCCTTAATCCCCTTCTAGCCTACTGGTCTTCCTTCTTTAAATTTATAAATTATAGTGGTACATAAAACTAGAATTCATTGTGATATGGTCATACGCACACATAGCATACATAGTTTGGTCAGTTTCATTCCAGAATCCTCCACTTTTCCCATCCCTTCTCCTTTCCCCTCAATTCCATTCCTCAACTCCTCTGTCTCTCTATTCTTGTCTAGCTTCCATATGAGAAAAAACATTCAACCCTTAACTTTCTGAGTCCGGCTGATTTCACATAATAAAATGTTCTCCATTTCCATCCATCTAAACACAAATGACAAAATTTCATTTGTATTTATGGCTAAGTAAAACTCCCCCAAATAATGTAGACCTACAATACACTAACAAAAACATTAAGAAAATAAAGAAAAAAGAAAATTAAAAAAATAGTTGCTTAAATAATTATGCAGAAATTTAAATTCTCAAAATTCTCTGGGAATTTTCTTTAGACCTCTTAGCAATACACATACTCAAGCAAAGAGGATCCCAAAGAAGTGAGAAGATATTTAAAGGACCATCATCATCAAAATGAAAATTATGTGGTATTACAGAAACCTCAGATTTCTTGTGCTTAGGATTACCTATGTGCCCCCAGGTTTCTGCCTGTAATAAATTATTTACACTAAAACAAATACACGTATATGCTTTTTAAAGAAAAGAAAAAAGAAAATATTTGAGCATCAAATAGTTGACCCTAGGATGTAACTTTCAACATTTTAAAGCGTGTATGTTGTAGTTCATAAAGAATTAAGAAGACGCTAAGGAATATAAGCATAAATATTACATTAAAGGTAAAACTATTAAATGGAAATCTGTTTTAGATTCCAGTTGTTTCAGGAGAATTAAAGAACAAACATAAATACATTTATCCAAGAAAACTCTTAAAAGAATATGCTTTTTTAAAAGAGGCAAGTAGCCGGTTGTGGTGATGAATGCCTGTAATCCCAGTGGCTCTGGAGGCTGAGGCAGGGGAATCATAAGTTCAAAGCCAGCCTCAACAAAAGCAAGGTGCAAAGCAACTGATGGAGACATTGTCTCTAAATAAAATACAAAAAGGACTGAGGATATGTCTTAATGACTTAGTGGTTGAGGGCCCCTGAGTTCAATCTCCAGTACGTAAAAAAAAAAAAAAAAGGAAAGAAAAAGAGAAAGAAGCAACTATATAACATTATTTTGAAAATACTGAATTGGAACTAGGGATGTAGCTCCGTGGCACAGAGCTTGCCTAACACAGCAAGACCCACAGTTCCATCCCCAGCACCACACACAAAAAAAAAAAGGATAAAGAATAAGTAAATAATTAAAGAAACAAACAAATAAATAAAGCTAAGCAAAGAAAAAAATTTTAAAGCACCAAATTGGTAGTATCATTCAGTCAATTATCTCATTGTTTTATTGAGTTCTCTAATTAAACCATAGAAAAGTATTCCCTCAGCATTCTGACATATTATTTACTTTTTAAAGATGGCACATACTGACAAATATAGCAATGTTAGCAATTACAAATTATTTGTATCTTAAAAACTTTGCAGCACTCCATGCTAAGCTTAAGTCAGCAAACACTGGTTTTTGTAGGTCTAGAGTTTTGATATTTGGCAGAATTCGTTCTGAATTTTCATTGGTTCACATGAAAATACTGTTATTTACCTAGTTACTTGGATACATGTGTGGATAAAATACTGAAACCCCTCTGAGAAATATTAATATAGAAAAGGACCATCTCACATGCTCAAGAAAGCTAAAACAAAATATCTTCATAAGGACATGCTTTTCTACTTACTTGAAAACAGATAAGTACACACTTCTCATTGCCCCAGACTATTCATTTGGTGTTATATACACAGAGAAAAGGGTTTTGTGGGGACACAGTTGCACTTAATGATGTCACCCTAAAATGTGTGTTCACTAAAGGCACATATACAATTTCCCTCAACACTTCATTATAGATATAACTATGCTGGCCTTTAATTTACCTACACTCTCCAAGAGTCTATTTATTGTTTACCCTGCACATTTTGAGGGTCATGAAATCCATAAACTAAACCAACTCTATAAGTCAATGTGTTCCAAACTTGTCTGCTCCCAGGAGTCTCTTAAAGCATTGATTCAGACTCCCAGACACTCAATAAACCATACTTTTAGCTCACACCACTCCTGACACTTGAGGAGTTTGGAATCCACTGATGCAAATATACTTTTTTGCATAAGTGATTCCAGAATTTTGTAACTATATCTGTGTTCTGTCTATCAGTACCAGTCAGAATTTCATTAACTATATCTGGCTGTTATTCCTAGAAGACTATATGTTAGGTTATTTTCACATCTTTTTTCCTTTGTACACTATATTCATCTTTATTTGAGTGGCTCTTCTTCAGCTTCACTATATTGTTTTAAACAAATCTCAGACTCAGAGATGCATATTATATTTAAGGTAGGGTGATTGAACTTGACTGAGTGGTTTTCCCTAAGTCCATTCTTCACCAGGATCAGTGGTGTCTAACTGCAGAATCCAGTTGGCCCCCAAGGCCAGAAACTAGCACACAATCAGGAAGATAGGACAATATCCTGAATGAATATGAAAAGAAGACATGCCTGAACATCAGGGTCAAGTGGATCTGTAGTGAATTCTGCTCCAACCTTGGCCCACTTCTTCTCTGATTTGGCTACCCTGTTATAACCAAGTTCCAGTAATTAAATTTCTTTTATTCCAGTAATTTGAATCTCAGCCTTAACAACTTGCCAAGTACACTGTTTCCTTAGTAGGAAAGGTCATATCTTCTAGATGTTCCAGCCTCCCATGACCTAGATTTCTGTCATCTGTTCCTCTATATGTTAGTAACTGCCTTTGATATACAAAACTACGTAGTAAACTTTCTGGACTCACAAGTATTGCCAAAGCATTATCTTTTATTTGTTGACAATGAAACTCAGATACAATTTTATTTTCCTCACTCAGATCCACTGGCATACCTGAAAATCTCTAGTATTATCGGCCAAATTATAAATTTTATTGGACACACACTGTCAGATCTTTTGTAAAAATATAAAATGAAATTGTTCCCAGGACTGAGCCTTAGTTCAAAATTTTGCATGCAAAGAAGTATCTGTTTGATCCCTTGTTTCTTGTCTGTAAGTCAATTCTCTACCCATGACAACATAAGCTATCCTACACTGACTTAAATTTTAAATGGTATTTGGTGTGTTACTTTTATAAAGGGCTTTCTAAAGCTTCAAACACATTATGTATGATGCATTTTTCTTGTAAACACATTCGCTTATTTCTTCAAAGAACTCTAGAAGCTTTTCCCTTTCTGAAATTGTTACCTCCTCTCAATCTATTCTGCCTGTTTTGCTCAACAATTTGCAAGGTAAGAAAATGGAAACAACTAGTCTTTTTTGGTCCCCTGATCAATGGCAGTCACATTGCTAAATCCGCCAGAGCTCTGGTACACTGACCATTTATATAGAGTGGTTGATATATTTTGATGAATGTATTCTCATTTTATCCTTACATCTTTTCAAAATTCAGTGCTGGATGACATTGATATATATTTTTTTCATCAAAACATATCTATATATCAATATATATATTACATACACATACACACATATAAATTCTGAAAAATTAAGTTGGATGCTCATTATTTATAATATTTATCAGCAAAATCATTCAAATTAGTAGAATTGATAGTCCTTAGTAAAGCAAAGGGCATACATTTGCATACCACTGTTGCACCATTAACATTTTTGCTCAGTTTTTACTAAAATATGATCAAAAAATTCTTTCTATGGCTTTCTTCTAATAACTTTAGTGTGTTCTATAAAATAGTTCTTATGAGGATCAAAATTCCATTGAATTATGTATAAGGTGCCTACTTTTTTAATCCAACATGTATTTATTAAACATCAAAATGTACTTATTCAGACTGCAAACAACAACTGCAAAACTATGGCAAGCTATACCTCTAAACTCTAAGAAGCTCACAATAATAAAGCATCATTTAATTCATTAGGGATTTGGCTCACAGTGAAAAGTAGGACAATTTGTATCTACCACAGTCCTGGGTATTGTGTGTGGACTATAGTAAAGTATCTGAATCACAAAAAAATAGAAAATGACTCTGGATATCTCAAGCAGAAAATGACCTTAATGGATAGGTAATGGTAGGTTCATAGAATCAATGGGCATGCAGGTGATTTAGGACTGAAAGTGTTCAGAAATCAAAGGAAACTGATATAACCATAAGCAAGAGGACGCCACAAAGACTATGTTCTTAAATTGCTGCTGACCCCACTGCTCTCACCTGTACAACCATGTGCAAACAACAGTTCACCACCACATGCAGAATAGATTTTATTCTATTCTTGTTTTTCCATGATACATCCAGACTAAATCAATGACAGAAGGATGCTCTGGTTAGCTGAGTGTAGGTGAATCCCCTCCTCTTCTGAGTACTCAGAGGGCAAATAGCTAGCCTTTCTCTCATCATAGTGATGGATTCCAGTTATGGATGTTCACTAAAATAGGCCCACTACTTTTTATGTGTTGTTCTTGACATGTAATAAAGGAATGCTAGGCTTTTCATTAGGAGCTTGGAATCTCCATATCTCTACCATTTACCTCTCTTCCTTAAATCTTTATGCTAATACATTTTATTTTTATTTTATTTTAATTCTTGTAGAACACTTTATACTCTTGTCAGGCTTTTCTACTGCTCAACACAGCTGTTCAACATGTTATTAGCTGGCCACATACACCATCATTATCAGTTTCCATAATACTCAATTCTCATGGGCTGTGTGTGTATTTCCAGAATGCATCGGATTGCATCTCTCTATCAAATAAAAGCTACACAAGCACAAGCTCACAGGTTTCTGACTTACTAAGTAAACTTTCCCTTATATCTAATGATGCGTATATCATGACACAGGGTTTCACAAAGCAGTCCCCTCAAAAACAGTGGATTTTCATGTCCGTCTGCTCAAACGATATATTAAAAATTACTTAACCGTATTATATGCAAATAGTAGTAATAATGTATTTATATGTACTACACATTTATCCCCATTTTTATGAAATTGGATCCATGTAAAAATTCTATTTTACATTGGTTTATTTCATCTGTGTTATATATATGTCTCTCACAGTCATAAATGATCAAACATAAAAAATACAGTGAGGAAATAACCAGGTAAAAACAATTTTCTGTTGTGTGTGTGTATTTGTGTGGGGGTGGCATGGGGAGAAGAGTGAGATCAGCAAAATGCCACTAAATATAATCAAATCTTACATTAAAACCTTCACTAATATGCCATTATGTAAAAACATGAATGTGTAACTGATGTGATTCTGCAATTTGTATTTGGGGTAAAAATGGGAGTTCATAACCCAACTGAGTCAAATGTATGAAAGATGATATATCATGAGCTTTGTAATGTTTTGAAAAACCAATAAAAAAATTTAACCATATTGATTAGGTTAATAAACAAATTATGTAACATTTATAAAAAAAAGAAGAAAAAATAATATCAATGCCTGCCATCCAAAATTAGTTTTGGCAATTAATATTAAATTATTGTGGTTAGTTCAGTTCTTGACACACAGCAAATGTCGAATAATATGGATGGAAGAAATTTGCTCTGATATGAATTATCAATGGACTTCTGTGACTTCTGTGTGGAGGGACAAGAGGAGTAACTTTTAAAGATAAGGAAGTAGCACAGTTAATCCCTACTCTCAACATCATAGACCAGGCTGTGTTGGCCTAATTATTTAATCTTTCAGCACCACCACTCTTTGAGGATTTTTTCCCAGAGATGAGAGTAATAATCTTATTAGTGAGAATTTTTTTCTCACTTTTCTGGAGCAAGGCAATTTTTCAACCTTTATAATCTGAGGCCTTTCTACTTACTGACTTCATAGTAACCCTCACTTCCTCGTTCCATGAAGTGATTAAGTTATAATGTCCTCAACTAGCTTCCAGGCTTCTGCAACTTAACACATTGACAGCATTTAGAAGAAATTCTGACCTCCTATATTATTCTGTATAATTACTCAAGGTTCTATACACCAACACCTGAAGATTTCACATTGATATTTACTTGCTGTACATTTTTTTATGCTGTTCTGGAACTTTCTTTGATTTCCCCATTTCCTATTTTTTCCCTTATCATTCTAATACATAACACACTAATTTTACTGAATAAAACATCTGGTTAGCTATTTACAAGACGCATGACGGTTTACACACAAACACAAAACACCACTTTATGTGTATGTGATTGTGTGGATAGTGTGTATGTGTATGTATGTGGATGTAGTGTGGTGTGGTTGTATGTGTAATTTCCCATGTTAGTTCTAACAGTTCTGAACTTTCATCATAAGTAACAACTTCTTAGTCTTGACAATCCTATTATTTCAGCACTGTATTCAGAAGATTAGGTAACTCATCGTAGCCTTCATATCCAAATGTTTACTCATAATCAAGTTAAAATAGATAATGAGTATTTCCTTTTAAACAGTGAATCTAAGCATTTATTGTATTGTCTTTTACAAGTTAACTCTTCAATCCCCACAGTGACAGAAATACTGAACCATTTATCCTGGGAAAAGAATTTAAACACATACTCTTAAACAAAATGTTGCAAATGCAAAATTATTCGACATTTACAGGGTTTTGTAAAAGCATCATTGTTGGAAATTTTTGCATCCCATTGCTGTTAATAAAATTTGAAATTGATGGAATTAAAATGAAGAAAGACTAAATAAGACTCCCTGCTGAAACCACCACTTATGTTGAATGTTCAGTATCTGAATGTCTCTAATCTGTCTGTTCTGAAACTGTGTCACCAAAATGGTGTTCTATTTTAATCCATTATATTAATTGATTAAATACTTAAATAGTTTTATTTGGGAAGAAAATGATTCATTAGGATTTTTTAATGGCTTGCTATTGGCTAATGTATTGTAATAGGAGAGCACTTTCCCAAAGCTAAAGTAAAGCTTCATAATGAGCGGCTGGTATTTTCTATCCACCAGTATTTGTTTTCCTTATTCTTTTAGAGTATATAATTCAACTACTTCATTTACAATGCTAAATAATTCAAAATAAACAGACTCCTGATGTAGGAAAGTCTAAAGTAACATGTATGAATGAAAAGTAAAACCAGTAATTAAAAACAGATCTTCCTAGAAATGTTTTTGAAGACTTGTTTTCCCCATCCTCTTTGAACTCCCTTCATCTATCCTTTAAATCCAGATCAGAAGATAGGGAAGAAACAATTGAGCTGGACTGAAAGGAGAATTCACTGTCAGAGGGAGGAAACATCTGCCAAACCAAGACTTCCAAGCCAATGCATTTATTGACAGAGAGCTGGCACACAGGCCCCCATAGAGACTGCTCTCAGACAATCACTTTCCTTTGACCTACATCCATTAATATTTTTCAAAGAAAAATGTTTTGTCCATCATAACTGTTAAGTTTGATGCCAAGTTCTCTAGTCAAGATTTCAGTAGGTTAGAAGAGAACAGTGTGGATGCTCCTTAGTAAATGACCAGTGCTCCTGGCCATCAGTGGGTACCACCAGACTTCTTTGTAATAAGCAGTCACTGACTTATTCTGGACAATAGACTGTGCACAGAAGTGATTTGCATTATTCCTAGTACAAGCATTTCAGTGCAAGTGATGGATCCCCCAGTTTTGTCTTCTGCTGCCCAGTTATTGGGAGGCCATATTTCTCAGAGAGTAAAGATAATGACAGCCAAGCCCTGTCAGCCTGGCTACCAGTGACCATGTGAAGCACAGCACTCTGAAAACTGACTTAAATGTATATAGACAAGACACAGAGCGTTACAGTATTAAGCAACAGAGATTTCAGTATTAATTTGTAAATGTAGAATAAGCAATAAAAGAAATATGCCATTTTAGAGATAGAGAATATTATTGGGCATCTGGGTACTTCTTCAAGTCTCTTTTGAAGGGACTTAAAATAACTAAAATTTGGTTCCAACTATAATAGGTAAATTTAAATGTATTGGTATCTTGAATCCATAGGAACCACAAAACATTGGAAAAGTAAAGGGTACCAATGGGATACTTCAAGTATAAGAACCAAAAGCTGCAAAGCTGAGAGGCCATTTTCCATTTTCAACCTTTGCACCTTCCTTATGGGTTCCATTCATTCTCTTTCCTGCAGCCACACTAATTCCACAAGCCAAGAAACATAATTCCAGATAGCTGATAATCCTCTGCCAACAGAGAGAAAGTGACTGATGCATTCATGCCTTTGCACATGAATTTAAAAATCTCAAGGAAGCATATGATGATTTTAGCTAGGTAAACAACTCCAGGTAGGTCACCCAACTGCATCAGGAGAAGATGTAGTCTGTAGACACTATGAAGCATCAATATAAAATACATGGCCAGAACAGTAACAAGCTCCAAAATCGTTTCCCATAAGCACAGTTTCTGGTCGAATAAAACAAGGTCATGTGCTAGGGATAATGCTCAGTTGGTAAAGTGCTTGCCTCAATAAGGCCCTGGGTCCAATCCTCAGCACCATGAAAAAAAAAAACAAAAAACCTTCAAAACATAGGCATGCACATTCAAAATTCTTATGCAAACAGCTAAAATCCAAAATGCTCTTAAATATAAAGAGTTTGTTTTCTAATTCATTCCATGGCCAAACTTGTCCTATCTGAACTAACTCAACAAGCTTGGCATGAACTGAAGGCAAGGCTAATGCAGTTTGGATTATTTGTGAATGCTAAATATATATCAATGTACAAATATTAATTTGCTCAATTCCAGATTGCCACCAAAATATTGCTAGGGTATTATTTAACATTTGACATGTATTTTATTATTTTTGTAATATAAATTTCAAACTATGTATTTAAGGGTTTCAGATAAGGAAATGCATATCAGAATTATATAATAGTAAGTATCCATAAAAACAAATCATATGAAACATAATTTAAAATGCATGTATGATAAACACATGGATCTGTCTATTTATATCTACATTTCTGTCTTTTTCTGAAGGGAGGTCTGGGGTGAGAAGATTGAAAGATAGAGATACACATATTCAAATGGCCACATGGACATTTATGTTCTTACTTTACTTTTTCAGCCATAAGAAGAGTGAGATATATCAAGAAACATCCAACTCTGCAACTTTTGAACACACTGCAAGTTGGAGATTTGTTGACTTATAAAGGGTTAGGATTCAATCACATGATGATTTTAGACATGAGAGTGATCTCAGAAATCATTTAAACATTCCCTCATTGCCAAATGAGAAAATTGAAAAAGGAAGAAAAAAAGATGACTTTCTTAAGTTCAAGGAGTTACTGTCAGCATGGATCTTGGATAATGTTTCTAAACTTTCATTCCATGAGAAATGACTTTTTAAAATTCTATTCCACTGTGGTTTGACACCTTTCAGTATTACTTATTTACTTAGATACCTTGCCTGTAATGTTGAGATAAAGCAAAAGGACAGGGTAAAATTATATTAATACTCAAGTGTTTAGGCTGAAACATGCTATGAAGGTGTTATTTCTTATCAGAAAAAAAAAGAATGGGGAAGCTGCTATGTCTTAACACAATTTGTTACAATCAAAAGATTTTTGAAAATACTAGAATACTTCTATGCTTTTCCTAACCTTTCTATTTTGTGACACATCTGAAAAACAGTAACTGATATATGATGAATCTATAAACTATACCTAAATCTATAAAAAAATTAATAAAACAGCATATATGTAATTCTAAGAAAATGAAACATATTTCTTTCAAATTATTTTGTGTTTTCTTTTTTTAGAGAGCATTTCTGTATCATGTTTTAGTCCCAAACTCCACTCTAGTTTTCTCTGTATTTAATATTATTATTTTTTTGTATTTAATATTATTAAAAATTGTTCCATTATGACATATGGATTCTATTTTGTACTAGTCCCCAATTGTCTCATCTTTTGCCACTCTCGTGAAAATTTGTTATAATAGGAATGACATCCAGCTGTTCTTATGTGTCTGTAGATATGGTGAACAGTACATATCACACAGGTACTGACCTAAGTTACCCTTCCAGAAAGGTTTTAAGCATCCTCTCACATCTCTGTTATCCTAGCTATCAAACACTGTAAAAATTTCACTAACACTCTATCATTCTCTCTCTCACTGCTTCGAGCCTCATTAGTTTTTGTTGCTGTTTTTTTGCAGAGTGTTTGCATTATCTTCCTAACTTAAAAATCTCTGCTATTCCAGGTAGACATAATCAGATTCTCTCTTTATTTTGCTGGCTGCAAAATGGTGTCTAGGGAGGTCAAATGATTTGCTATCTTAGATTACATAGCTTTTCGATGGCTCGAGTGCTCATTACTCCTTGAGATACATATATATTCCCTTCCAATGTCAGGAGTCTCTGTCCTTCTATATCTTTTGGTTAGAGCTATGGTCTCCCTTTCCACAGAAAAAGCAGAACATTCCATTTAATCACTCTCTCTGTCCAGACATCAGAGCACAAACATGACCTCAGCTCAACACCTGGATGACATCATCTGGGACCAAGTGTAAAGTGAGTGATACAAAAAACTAAGGGCAGTTCAAATCTGAATTCACTAGCAGCTTTCATGTGTGGTGGCTGGTGCTGAGCATCAGGTCTGTATGGGGTCCAGTATCAATAGTAGAAATCCTAGCCAGGATTCCAAAGGCATGATTTTTGTAGGTGCCATTTGACAATTCTCTAGCCTTTCTTTCAATTCTATGTGCAAAACATTTCCTTACCACCCCTCAAAAAATAATCCTTTCTGCTTAAAACCTTAATTAGTTTCTGTCGTTAACAGCAAAGAACTTTGATTAATGAGTTGTCAGTACTGATATAATACACAGATTTACTGACCCTTAAGATTTTATTTTTCTTCCATCTTATTTACCTCAGTGCTTTGATAAAATACATTTAATTTAATTTTCTACATACTATCAGTGGTAGAATTCACTGCCAGTAATTTCTTTTTAATTGTTCAATCTTTTATCCTTTTATTTATGATGTAAATTGGATTATAATTACTAACATCAATTTTTAAAAATAGCTTATAGATTGTAGGCAATGTATTGACTTTTATGGACAACGTTAGTTTTGCAACACAATAAATCTGTTTCATCCTACTTAGGAAGACTGAGTTATAGATCATTTGTACAATTTGAAAAGGAAAAAAATGTAGTGTCTACACAGAAATGAGGAAAATATTGAGTGAATATAAGAGTGAAATATTTGTGCTTCAATATGTAACAAAAGACTGGTGAATTCTCTCTCTCTCTCTCTCTCTCTCTATATATATATATATATATATATATATATATATATATATATTTGCATATATATTTAGGAAGATGTCCTTGAAGGGTGAATGTTTTCCACAGCCCCTTCCCCTCTCCCTGCTTCCTGGCTGTCGTGAGCAGAGAGTGCTCTTCCATCATACCCTTCCTCCACTGATGTTCTGCCTCACCTTGGGCCCAAAGCAATGGAGGTAGACCATGAACCAAACCTTCTAAAACCATGAGCCAAAATAAACTTTTGCTTCTTTAGGAAGTTGTTTTTTAGGATATTCTAAGTTGTTTTCTCTAGGTTCCTTGGTCACAGCAATGAAAAGTCAACTAACACACTTAGCAAATAAAAATCCTTCAAAAACTATTCATTTAGAGCAAAAAATAATGTTTTTCTCATTAATATATTTTGTATATACAGTAGCCTCTTCTAAGTAATACATTATTTAACCTTAAAAGTGTTCAAATATTTTCTGATATAACATCTTAACAACAATTAAAGAGCTTGAGCTGAACCATTAGAAAATGAATTTGAACTAATGAAATAGTTCAAGTCTCCTCAACAGAAGAGAATGTTCATGCCTGGTATGTACTGCTTATAAAATGTTAACAATTTAATGAGATGTTTCATAAATAAGCTTTTATGAAACACATTATACAGAATTTTGACTCACATAAATAATGAGTCCATATTATTTGCACTTTTAGTAACCTAATTTAATCATACTGGTACACCTTTTACTCAATATCAAATCATAAGTATACTTTTAATGGGATTTAACTTCTTTTAATATTTTTTTACTTAAGGGGAAAATTTTTTTTCCCTAGACATTTATTAAGACACTTCTTTTTTTTCTGTAAGTGATACAAATTTAAATAAGGGACTTTCTTTTATTAGATTATAAGCCACTACACTAAAATATTAAAATGTTTGGACTTTAATTTGTAATTTTTTTTAAAGAGAGAGAGAGAGAGAGAGAGAGAGAGAGAGAGAGAGAATTTTTTTAATATTTATTTTTTAGTTCTGGGTGGACACAACATCTTTGTTTGTATGTGGTGCTGAGGATCGAATCCGGGCCGCACGCATGCCAGGCGAGTGCGTTACCACTTGAGCCACATCCCCAGCCCTGGACTTTAATTTGAATCAGAGGGTTATTGTGAAACCTGTTACATATCTGTATGCATTGTTATGAACACTATTTGCTATGAACACAGTATAATAATTGTGATAATAATCGATTTCTTAGTATGTCACATTGAGTGGATTTTCTATTCCTATTAAGAAACATAAACTTATCAGAACTGCTGGTTGATGGTTTATAGATTCCCTAACGTTTCTTTTTATCTTTCTCTCCTTTGTGTGGTTTATTATTTTTTTCTTTTGTTGGCATAGTCATTATACATAATTATGGGAAAACAATGGCTTTACTTTAGGAAAGACATGCTCAAGGTCTTACCATCAGCCCCACCATTTTATTTGGTCTCACAGTTGAGTTGTACACCTGGCCTGGAAGGCATTTGAGTTTGAGGACTGAGAGTTATTGCATAACAAGACTGTCAGTTACATTGTAGAACCGTATGTCAGAAAGAAAGACAAGTCACACAAAACTTTCCTCCCATCTTTAAGCAGCCAAGAATCCATTAGTAAAAACAAACAAATAAAAACAACTATACAGAATATAAAACAGTTTTTTGTCAGTTTTATTCCATATAGGTACACCTAGGGGAATGAGCTCATGTCCACCAACATTGACTCATTAGACTGTGATTCTTCAGAATCAGCAGGGTAAATACTTGTCCTCTAACAGAACTGTTTAAAAATCTCAAGGATTTTGGAGGCAAAGAAACAAACCTAAAGGTGGACAGTTAAAAAAACGGTCCCCAGTGATTCTTGAGACTCTTTTGATTCATCTGTTTCTACCCCTGCCTAATGCTCCTCATACTTTCTCCAGAGAATCGTGGAAGCGGAGGGAATGAAATGAAATCACAAGGTACAAAGCAGGCCTAGAAGGACAATGATACAACTCTCCTCTGTCAAGGATGCTGTTGCACTGTGCCAGCCTAGCTAAGCTGAAAATTAAATCCTTCAGAATTCACTTTCCAGTGCGGTATTAGGTTAGGTTGGTCATGCAGGAATATGTCTGGCATTTGGAGAACAGGGACAAGGTATCATCCATTACCTTCACAGGGACCACTAATTCATTCCCACTGCCATTGATCTCATGGTTCACCTCATTGCCATGGGAAAGCAGCCAGACAAGGAGTTCATCCAGACTCACCTTTCTCTCCATCAGTATTCTGAGTGCTGGGTCAAGAGCCCTGCTGAAGGCAACCAAAATTTCTTAGAGATGATTAGCATCACTGGGTTCGATTCAGTGAGAGTCCATGTCTTCCAGTTTGTCCTGTCAGGTCTGAAGACGCCCTCATGAATGCCAGCTGTCCTCGTGGCTTCCTGTTTGCCCTCATGGGTCCCAGATCCTTCTGGCTTTGTCCAGCTGCTTAGGGGACCTCCCATGCCTTCATTGTCACCCCTAGGAGCAGAGGTCACAGCTTTCCACAGAATTTCTTCATAAGCTCTTATTCATGCTCCTTTGTGATTTTTTTCCTGATCCTCCAAACACCCCTTGTTTCCTACAATTGTGTGAGATTTAATCCCAATAATAAATCCCTTATCTACATCACTCATGAAGGTTGTTTTTCTACTTAAATTCTGATTTAATTTTTTTTTAATAAAAAAGCTTTCAATATCTCCTCAAATCCTGTGGGGACTAGCCATACTGCTATTCCCATGGATCAAAAAAAATCGCTCTAAAAGGAATAATTAGGTGGAAGCTGAGATGACTGAAACCATCTTAATCCTAACAGGAACAACTGCCCAAGTAGAGATAGCTCCTCTCTGTACCTCCCTCCAGTCTTTAAGGCTTCCTCTCCATAGCACATCATGCTGATACTTGGCTGCTTGTGACCCATATCTAAGAATAGTTTAATCATGTTAAGGCAAAGTAATCACTAACAAACTACTCCGGATTAGATCCTCTGACCCCAAAACTCTCTGGCATTCATGAGTGAGAGGATGACACAATGAAGGAAGGCTGAAGAGATGCTCCTACCTTCCGAAGAATCACTGACTCCCTACTGAATATCAGGCACAGAAATTGTTTAGTTTGATAAAACAACAAACTAAAAAATGAAGAATTATTATTAGATTTTTATAGATGAGGAAACAGATTCGGTATCTTGGTCAAAGCTACACAACCAGTGTGTGAAGCTGTTGTACTGGCCTGACTCCAAAGCACAGTCTTGTCCCACTACATCAGGCTGCCCATCAAAAAGATGTTACCCTCACACAGCAAAGCCTCACACAGATCATCTGTCTCTACTTCCTCACCCACTCGTCCCCCCTCTTCCGTGTCCTCCTTCCAGTGTCAGTTTTTTTTTTTAAGTTTCTTTGTTTATTTGGTTAGCTTTTTTTTTTGAACGCTGTGTTCTGCAGATTTAGAATGCCCTCTGCCTCTAGCCTTTGATTCCTGCATCCCCAAATTTTGCCTTGTGAGTATGACTCAGCCTGACCTGTTTCTGCTTCCCATTTTAAACCGGGCTAAGAATTACATCACTGGATTAAACAAAATAGCCATTGGTCTTTCAGAGGAGCTGGTGCTTTGGATTTTTCTCTGATGTAAAGCATATGTGACTAGGTTCCCTGCAACTCTGATGCATCCCTGCCTTCCTCCAAGGTAAGGAGTTCAGCTCTGCTGTCCCAGTTCTCCTCTCTTCAATTTCTTCCAATGCCTCCCTTGTGAGTATATCTGGGCCACTTCCCAACTTCCTGGTTCTCTGTAGCTTTGACCTGGGTGCTTGTTGCCTCATTTCCAAAAGAGCCACAGGCCTGAATATTGGAGTGCTGGATCAAAATTCCAGGTGGCTGAAACATCAAACTTGGGTGATTCTGATGGAATATTCTCCAAGTAGCAACTGGAGTTGACCCCACGTGACAGAAACTGTATCATTCAGATTAAAGGCATAGATCATTGTTTCACATGCATTTTCAAATCACAATACATATAATTTTCTTTAGACTTCGTGGCATAAGAGAAATTCAAGATTTTCCAGTAGTAGTGCTTACACACGGCCTCAAATCATTTCACTGCTACTAGAGAAGACAAAATGCTAATTCACCTGAAGAAACACTGCTTCTTGAAATGGCGCAGTACTAACATCACAGTTTTTTTCTGGATGTTTTTTTTTTTCCTTTCCTATATTTGAAAAGTTGTTGAATGTAAGGTAATATTTTGGCCCTGATTCACAGCTAGGAAAAGCAGTCTGGAAACCTGACTCCCTGAAGAACACAGTGAGAATTATCCAATTTTATTGTCCTCCACAGATTCATAGAACTGTTGGTGTGAAAAAACTATGGCAATGAATCTAATTCATCCCCACACTCAATGCCTGCAGGCATATCACATGGCTCCCTAGAGAGATCAAAATGTATTCTATTTTTAAAGATTTCCAAAAATCCCACAACCTCACTCAATAAATCCTTCCAATGCACAATTGCTTTCCACAATAGGAAACATTTCTTTATATCTTCGTAAAATCTCTTATCTACAGTAACTTGGTGCCCTCTGCTTCCTTTTGTCCTGCCTGCAGTCAAGATTGAGTGAATGCTAACTATTTACTGTGTGCTGCCTACTTATTGACTTTCCATCTTCATGGGAATGGCTAACTCATTAGAAGTTTCTGAACATTTCAAAATCTCTTGCACCAGAAAGCTACTGAAAATTGCAGTGTCCTTTACAAGTAGCGAGTTTTCAAGTGACGATTAACTCTTATAAGATTCAAAGCAGCATTTATTGTGTTCATACAAAACATTCCATTGTCCAGAACAAGAGCTTACCTGGGAGATTGTCAGAGAACATTTCTTAATGATTGACAAGGGTTCAGGGTTTCAGTATTCTAGCATGAGCTACAATAAGGGATCTCTAAGACATTCAGGAGTGTTTAAGTAACACTTGTGCTCTATAATAAGACGTGAACTGATACTACTATTAATTATATTTAACTTTTATTAATTTAAATGTACTCAGATGTGCCTAGTGGCTAGTAGGTGGTACAGATACATACACGTGGAAATGGGTTAGTGGATTTTATTTGGAAATTATTAAATTCTAGACAACAAGGGCCTTTTTCCTCTTAGAACATATCTGTTACTGCAGAAATTAATTCACATTCTGAAAGTGTCAGTTTATTATATACAAAGTAGGTAATTTTAGTGAAATGAATATTATCAAAGTGATTGGATGAAACATAAAAATGTACAGCAATTATTATTAGACATATATAAAATGCTTCTATTTTAAAGTAAAAGAAAGCATTCCTGAAGATCATTAAAGACATTAAGTATTAAAATATTAAATACATATATAAAAATTATATTACAAGTGTAATAGTATTTCACCCATTTTTTATCTTTGAATCTACAAGTAAATAATCCAGCAGCTAGTAATTCAATCATTTATTCTATGAGCTTCATAGAGCTATAGGCTTAATTTAACAAATGTGGGTTTATGATGATTCAGTATAAAACTACAAGAGAACAGTATTAAAATACGCAAAATTTTCGTTTGTGTTTGTCCTTGTAAAACAATATCAAAAAAATTGAAGTACCTTATAGTTTTGAGTCCTCCTCCACCACTCCTTCCCCCACTCCCTTTCCCAAGGAAATAAAGTTTAGTATTACATACCATAAAACAATGAGGAGACACAAAACTTCTTTTAATTTAAAATTAGTAAACTGGATCAACAGAATTAAAGAGCATGTGTGTATAAGTATATATCTTTTCATTTTTTCACCACCAGGTTGCATTTAAATGACATTAGTGTAACATAATACATCATATAATTATTATATCACTAGATTGCTAGCAATCTAATCCCTTGTCACCCAATGTCTAAGGTATCCAAAACTTTTATATGTGTTCTGAATTTTTCTGACCTTACTTTTCTCCCATAAGTTGCTTAAGACCAGCTACATGCATGGCTCTGCATACCACCTGCTGACTTGAAGAATCGCTACAAGTTTCCTCCTTTGTCATCCAGATCTATGATTCCATCAACAACCTCTTTACTTGCTCAGCGTTCCTATTTCTAAGCAGTTTTCAATTCCTCATTAGCAGGGTCACCAGAGCAGCCCACACCACTCTTCTTAAGCGTCCATTTTAGCACTGCCTTACTTTCTCCTGTTTCTCAACCTGCAATATCATATCAGTGTTCTGGGTTTTGTATATCCATCATTTCCTTCCAGCCCCTGCTCAAAACCATGATCACCATTTATTAACCCATCTGTCACTAATCTCTCCTTTCATCATTTACTAATCAATTCTACATTACAGTCCACTGTTCTGAAACCTCACAGCAATAAGCTACATAGTTTATGTCCTCATATTATGCCTCTTTGTTGTTATAAGATGTGTACACCACACACACACACACACACACACACACTTTTGTCTTCCTACTGAAAAATCTAAGACTGGGGAATTCTCCTAATTTCACTAAAAACTATTATGCCTCAACTGCTTCATTTTTCTTTGATAAATTAATACAATGACCATTTCTCACCTAAATTGAATTTTTAATGGAGATTAAGAATTTTTTATTCTATAATCTAATGTCTTCATGGAAAGAATGCAAAATGAAAAAGTAATCAGTAAAATATGACTCATATTTCATTCATTCCTCATTGTTGATATTGTTTGACTTGGTAAACTATTTCTGACTTACTTCAAATGCAGAAAGTAGTTTGAATGGCTGCTAAGAATACTAATGTGTTCTTCAAGATTATTTCACTTTCTTTATTAGGCTTTCCATGTGGATGGAAAGCCATATCATGAAGGAAAATACTTATTTCATTCAGGTAGCAGAGGGAAAATATCCAATATTATTCTACCAAATAAATTTCTTTTTGTTTTAGATGAACCAACTAACCATTTTCAAGATTAACTACTTTTAATTCTTTATTTTTAATGAGCAAATAGCCTCTTGCAAAGAAAGTATGGCAAGTGGAACTATAATAAAGAAGAGTTAAAATCTAGCTATTTCAGTATAAGAAGGTTACCTATGGAAGCCAATAACTTAAATGAAAACATCCTAAAATGGTAAAAATCATTTTAAGATAAAAATGTTTTTATAATTCCAAAAATATAAGTTGGGCATTTTCTTGAGAGTTCTGAAAAAATAGATTAAAATGTTGTTTTCTAATTCATTTTGAAATCACTAGCATATAGTTCCCCAATGCCTAAAGTGCTGGGCAAAATTTCCCAAGGAGACCTTAACCTTACAATTAGTGTTATCCTGGACAGAATTCATCAGATTCCTCAAGGCTAGACACATAACGAGAAATTAGTGCAGGGTAACCTTTAATTTAACTTCGTAGCGAATGTCTGTAATAGCTATAGGCAATGTGTGGGAACATATGAGATGCCACTCAAAATCAAGGAAATCAATCTCTCTCTGCTTTTAGTTGATCTTGCATTTCTATCCTTGTTTACAGTGTGTATATTATACCACTTTTTTCCTAGAAGTTCGTGATGACTCAGGGCATAAATGGCATTGGTTAGTGGGGTCCAGGGATTGCCATCCTGCAATGTGAAGACAAAAGTGAATATAAGGGAACATTCTGCATTTCACATCACTCTTCAGTGTGCACCAGGACTGCAACCAGCATATCAATCAGGACAAAGTAGAATTTATTTTATTCAAAATGTTACCAAGTGTGGTCCAATTTTTAGAAAAAGGGATGACAGCACCACTCACTGTTTAGTGACAGGAGCACAGCACACAGGCAGTCTGAAGCTCTGCTGCTGTGCTGAGGTGACCACATGCTGTTGCAGTCACCATTCACCCCACTGTTCTGGACATAGTTTCAGGCATCTGATTACCTCACTTTGAATTTGACCCAAATATTTATACATTCTTTTGTTTTATGACAAATATGGCATTATAGGATTTTTGTTGTTTTTAGGTTACGTGTGTAGATAAAATGTACTATGCATTTCATTTCAGATTACTAAGTAAGGGTCGCTATCTAACAAAACTGCGAACCTCTGTTATAATCTAGTTGTGATGAACTCCTTCTTCTCTTCCAAAAACTCCAAACCCTTGGAAATTAGCAAAGCCATGTCTGGGTAGACCAAAAACAAAGAAGTCTTTTGGAGTTTGGAGGAGAAATCTGTGCTTATTATAATTACATCAAGTCTTCTTTGATATAAGGAGAGTAACTAAGAACAGAGTAGGGACGAAGAGCAGGAGAAGAAGATTAACATTAAACAGGGATGAGAGATGGGGTGGGAGGGAAAGGGAGAGAGAAGGGGAAATTGCATGGAAATGGAAGAAGACCCTCAGGGTTATACAAAAGTACATACAAGAGGAAGTGAGGGGAAAGGGAAAAATAATACAAGGGGGAGAAATGAATGACAGTAGATGGGGTAGAGAGAGAAGAGGGGAGGGGAGGGGAGGGGAGGGGGGATAGTAGAGGATAGGAAAGGCAGCAGAACACAACAGACACTAGTATGGCAATATGTAAATCGATGGATGTGTAACTGATGTGATTCTGCAATCTGTATATGGGGTAAAAATGGGAGTTCATAACCCACTTGAATCAAAGTGTGAAATATGATATATCAAGAAATTTGTAATGTTTTGAACAACCAACAATAAAAAATTAAAAAAAAAAAAAGAATAATAGGAGAACTCAGGACTTTCTTCTTCGTCCTGCATTTTGTGGCAAAGAAGCAACAAGCATGGAATAAAATAGCAATATGCCAGTGAACCAATGTACCACTTTTGAATTATGTTCTTAAATTTCTTTACATGGGGAGTACAGGGGAATTTATACGGTCTAAACAACCCAAATCTATCTCACCTGTTAAAAACTGAGTTTGAAATTTTACTTTTGGTCCCGGTTTACATTCTGCATTCACACCATTTACCCAGAGTTAATGCCCATAATCTCAGAGGCACCTTTATCACTGATTAGAAGCTTAGTCTCTAAATACTCATAAATGTGTTGAAAATCACCTATCCTCATTTCCCATTTTGAACATAACAACCAAGTGACAATCACATTCTCTCTGCACATTCTATTACAGCTTCCTAGCTTCCTAGTGGGTCTGAGACCCCTTCATCCTCTGCCATATTCTCTACCAAGAAAAGACACACAATTTTTTTTTGTATGGGGGATTGTACCCAAGGCAAATTAACCATGGATACACATCCCCAGATATATTTGTTTTTATTTTTTTTTATTTTTTTTAATTTTGAGACAGGATCTTGCTAAGTTGCTTAGGGACTGATTTGCTGATGCTGCCTTTGGACTTGAGATCCTACTGTCTCAGTCTCTTGAGTTGCCAAAATTATAGGAGTGTGCCATCATGCTGGGCCAGAGACTTACAATTTTGAAGTATGAATTTGATCATATCAGTCCTCTCAGGCAAAGATAGATTCCTCTGGCTTCAGAACAAATTCCCAATTTTTTTGCTCCAGTATGTAACATCAATCCCACAATCCATGTGCAAGCCATGCTTTTCCCTGGTCTGAAATCTGATCTGTATTTTCTTCCCACCATCACGGCCACCCCCTCCACCCCCACACACAAACACTTCTCACTCCCCTGCAGAAATCTCTCTTAACCCAAATATCTGGTTGCAGGATGTTAGCTGCTCTCAATGAACGCTGGTTTTCCTTCAGAATTTACTTTTTGTAATTCTCTTTTTAGCTCCGTCTCCTCTACCCAAATAAGCCACATGAGGGCAGTTGATGTGATATATTTATCATTATGGTCCTGGTTCTCTACAAAGCCTGTGTCCTCCATGAAGTAATCAGTTGACAATGGTTGAATGAAAGAATGAACACTTAAATCCCCCTTGTTCTGATTCTAGAAACAACAAATAATTTTCCTAGGATAAAATTTGCCTATCTCACTGGATTCCCCTCTTGGAGGACATAAACTAGGCAATCAACAGAGTCCGATACTTTCAAAAATTATGTTTTCCGATGTAATTTCATATTCTGATTTTACATGCCAGTCATATTTTGTGAAGAGTGAAAGACAAAATCGATCGGTATTTTGACAAAAATCAGGATTCATTACAAAACTCAAAAGCTTTTTCCTGGAAAATGGAAAACGTACCCAAGTAAAGCCATCTTATGAGGACCTATTGCTGTGGTTTTTCAAAAGAACTATTAACCAAAAGTAAATTTAAATCTTAAACTCTCATTGTGATAAAGAAAAAAATACTGAAGTCAATGGACACAAGCTTTCAGCTACCCCTACCTTCTAAAGACACTTCCCTGGGCTCAGGTGGGCTGCAAGGACACTGTTGTATTTGTTTAGGAATGTAATATACAGAAAAATTCGAAGAAGCTTTGAGAAGTGAAACTGATTTATATAAGAATGAATCAAATGCCATGGTGGGTGGTGGGGGAGAATTCAGGATATAGAAGAAGAGAACCCAAACTGGGATGAGAACATCTTGAAGCCAGAGCTGAAATTTTTAGGCAACTTAGGGGAGATCAGGCAGGCTGTGGAGGACTATCTAGATCAATCTGCCTCTGGGGAAAAAGAGAAACTGGAAGAGGGCTTCTTAGAAGGTTTGCTCCTGGGTGGATGGTGAACAACCCCACCTCCAACACACACACCAAAAGCCTTCCAGACTTGGTTTTATATTTTATTTTAAGGGAGAATCATGCTAAGATGAGCCTCAGGGAAGAAATGTTCATCCCAGAGCTGGGTTACAAATGTGACCAATAAATTTAGTTCAAGTGCCTTCCAGTAAGGAGAAACCTCTAGCAAACTGTTTCTAATCAGGGTGACTTTTCACTGAGTTGAGTCAAAAGGACAAATTATTATTATGCAAAGTATGATTCTTATCATTCCTTCTAGGAATTTCTTCAAGTAGCCACAATGAGCTTTCTTTTAAAGGACCAAGTGGAAATTTTTATCTTTTAAAAATAGCAATTCTCTCAGGCATGTAAATAAAGATCTACACAAAAGCATTCTCCTAGGTCTCATCTTTGAAGATAACCCCAGACTTCAAGAAAACATCCTAGGATATCGAATGACTCATATATTTTTGTTTTAAAATTGAAGTCTTTTACTCAAGAGAAAAATTTTTTGTTATATAATAGCTTTCAAAGAGGAATAAAGACATTTTTATGACACTTTATCAAATACAGATGAAAATATTTATATTTCATTTTAGAAGACTTACACAAAGCCTTACATATTATTTTAGAAAATTACTCAGCACTGCTAACTCTGCTCAAAGGTACAACTCCCAGTCCTCCAATGAATGATCAAAAACCAACCTTTATTTAGATAGCTGAAACATTTCTCATAGGTTAGAAAGGCAGTCAGTGTTCAGTCTTACATATTGTAATGCATCTCAGCATACCCTACCGCCAAAGCATGACTCATCTTTTCTGAGTGACTCATTGATTAGTCATAGATTTGCATTTCTTAAGGTAAAATTTTGACAAAAAAATTCCAGCTACAGGGAAACTATGAATGTTATCACATCTGGAAACTATGTAAGTAGAGGGATAGATTTTATGAACCTGTGTATTGTAAGGTTGTATTTGAAAATAAACAAAAAAAAGTGTAAAAGAAAGCATATATCGGGAATATTGCTGTGGTAGGTGATCCATGGGAGACAAAAATAATGAATAAAAACACAGTTTCATCTCACAGGGGCATAACATCTAGCAGAATTTTGAAAACCCTAGATGGAATGTGTACACACATAATCAAGACAGTAGAGTAAATGGCTCACTGGAGTTGGCTAAATGATGAGAATAACAACAATAGAGGCTCAATAAAAGCCCAGAATAGCCTAGAAGAAGGGCAACATGTCTTAACCTCTCCAAGCCTGTGTCCACTTATCTGCAAAATGGAGATGATAATATTGAACCCATAGGCTATAATGAGAAGCAAATAAGCATCAAAGGACAGGATCTCAGGTGTTTTATAGTTTGCATTTGATGGATATCTGTTTCTTTTCCATTTAACTAGCAATTGTTCAAAGCAGTCTAATTCCAGATTGAGTCCAATTTCTAGTCTTGACCAACTGCTAGTGGTGTGGCTGTGGGAATATTATTTAAATAGTGTTTACCCTCAGTTTTATCACTTGTAAAATGGGAATAAAAGTGGTATCCACCCATAGGGTATCACAAAAAAACATACCAATTGGCCCTTCAGACATCCTCATTTATTTGAACCTTGTCTCAGGGGATTTTTAAACAGTTTGTATTCTCTTGATAGTTATAATTTCTGTTTTTCCTGTTTATTAGTTTTCATTATTAATTACCTATTCCTCATTAATTCCCTATTCCCCATTAATTCTTATGCAACTTAGATAAATGTGGTGAACAAAAGAAAATATGCCTTGTTGTAGGGGCATCAGTTTTTCAGAGTTCTGAATTATCTAAGAGTATGACTAGAGAATAACCATGTAAAAACCAAGAACATGGGGAATCTGTTCCTCTGGATTCATATTACTAGCAATGAAACAGCAAATTAAAAGGAAAAACATTTTCAATATCTTCACGAAGAATGAATTAAATAAAAAGACATGGAAAACTTTCTTAATTGAATAGCTCTCCAAGTTCAACTTTGAAGTCAAGACAACAACCTCTTCATGTCCCTCTTCACTACGGGACAAGAGTCATGCTTATACATACATATCTGTATCTAAAAATCAACAAGCACCGAATGCTGTGAAATTAACTTCCCCAGGTCACATGCAAACTCTCACCCCCATCCCTCTCCGTCTCTATGAATTTAAATTATTATTTTGCTTCTTAAATAAATCATAGACATAATTACTAAATTGTAAAATGCCAAAAATGTTTTATTATTATGAATGTGTTAGCACAAGGTACATTACTAGACACTGTGTAGTATCAACTACTTTAAATACCTGTCAATAAACTTGTGGAACAACCACATCATTCCACTGACACCAACACTGAAAAAAAAAAAAAATACAGGGCTGGGGATGTGGCTCAAGTGGTAACCCACTCGCCTGGTATGCGCTGGGTGCTGGGTTCGATCCTCAGCACCACATAAAATAAAATAAAGATATTGTATCCACCAAAAACTGAAAAATATTAAAAAATTCTCTCTCTCTCTCTCTCTCTCTCTCTCTCTCTCTCTCTCTCTCTCTCTCTCTCTCTCTCTCTCTCTCTCTCTCTCTCTCTAAAAAAAAGGCCAAAACAAATAAACAAAAATCCTGGCTACTTGTAAGGAAATTAAGTAAGACAAATCAAATAAGAAGAAGCTATCAAGGGAAAAAATATTCAGATTAACAACATGAGTGGACATCAGAGAGAATTGTCCAATGAAGAAATAGACCATATTCAAGAGTATCACATTCTAGGGATATTGTAGAGTCAAGACAATTATCAACTGACCAGCACTGGAGTAGAAGGAAATTCATATACCCCTGTTGGAAAAAGGTCCCTCTGTGCCCCAGGGTTTTATAAATTCTAAGTAAAGAAATTAATAACTGATCACTTTTTGAAATGGTGATCCAAATTTAAAGTTCATGTTCAATATAAACCTCAAGAAATACCCTAAATAGCAAACAACTTGAATATAGAAACACAATACAGTGATCAGTTTCAGAAAATAACTAAGAAAATAAATTCCAATCTTAAATTTCCTCTGAGTTATTTATCATTTAGAATATACTTAACAAAATTTAACTTCTTGATTGGATTCAAACTGACATTAAATTATTATTCAGCATTGATCTGGTTTTGTCAATCATAAATAAATATTTTATTTTAATGCAACATTGTATGATATTTAAAGTTCAAAGGAAGAGTAGTCCAGATCAAACAAAAGGGAATAAATTATTTATGATTATTATTTTTAGTAGTTCAATTTGTTATTAGCAGCATGCTTTCAAGAAACAAGGTCATGTCACAACTCACATCCCATCCCACTCCTATCACAAGGGTATCCCTGGTGGCTCCCTAAGAGAAATCCTTAGAGCTTAACTTCATTTCTTGCTCCCAAATAACTTTGCTTTACCACTGAAAAAAGAGAGCTGAGAAAGCTCTTCTGAGCATAGTAAACAACTTGTATATTGATCACTCTCCTTCAAATAGTGCTCTAAATCCTCACTTCTAAATTATAATGTTTTATTCTACAAAAAAACTACTTGCCCCTAATTATTCTTAGCTATTTTCCACTAGAGAGTTTTATTTGTGTTTTGCTTATTTGGCAGTATTGTCACAACAATAATGACAAGGGGCTACTTGTCATTGTAAATGGTGTAGCACTCTGATTAATGTGCCTGTGTGAAGTTTACTAGTGCCCTGGTTCTGAAGCAATATACCTATGGCTTCGTTTTACTTACTTATTTACTTTCTTGTTTGTTTACTGAATTATTTATTTATCTCTGAGGGTCACAGGCAGACCATTATTATACTGAGTCAACCAGGAACAATATAGATTGGAAAAGTACACTTTATATAAAAACAAGAAAAAATAAGTGCAAAACTTGAATCCATAGCAAAATATTAAGAAATTTTGTTCATTTTACATAAAAAGGCTTGCAAAATCTCTCTCAATAGTAACTGCTTCTACATAGTTTTCAGTTATTAAAGTTGATACATCTGGGCATGGTGGCACACACCTGTAATTCCAGTGGCTTGGGAGGCTGAGACAGGAGGATCATGAGTTCAAAGCCAGCCTTAGTAACTTAGTGAGGACCTTAAGCAACTCACTGAGACCCTGTCTCTAAATAAAATATTAAAAAGGGCTGGGAATATGGCTCAGTAGTTTCGTGACCCTGGGTTCAATCCAAAAAAAAAAAAAAAATTGATGCAGATATGTATGACTGGTTGACTGGAGAAGCTATTGGGAGTGGTGAGATATATATGTTGGTGAAATGAAATAATGACATAATAAAGATAGTAAGCCATGGGGGACTTAAGTCATACATGGTCCTGCCCACTGCCTTTTGAAAAGCCCTTTAGTAATTGAGCATAACTTCAAAACATGAGTTCCACTATTCTAATTCAGAAGCCCAGACTGAGATTGCCACTTTGTTTTGCACTCAGAATGCAGACTTATGGCTGAGGCTCCAGTAAGCAAATGCAGAATTCAGATGACACCTGCATTTAAACTCCAGTAATAAGAGAAGCAGCTTCTACTCTGCTGGTAGTCCTGGGATTCTGCAGAGGTGTCTGGATACTCCAAGTGACAGAAACAGACACATAATGATGACTCAAATGATGCAAGATCAAGTTCTTGGCTCAGATGTAACCTCAGTGCAATGGTAGGTGATTCTCCCATCTCATTATGTGGTAGCCCCTGGCCTAATGTTCTTCAAAGGCTAAATGTATCTTCTGAAGACCTAGCCTCAAATCTGGTTTTCCATAACTCCCACCAATTCTATGATCTCCCAAATATCTCACAATGAGCAACTTATACTTAGTCCATATCTATTGATTTCAATTAAGAACAACTGATACTGACTGGGCTCACGGTGGATAAAGGAAGAGAAAATATCAAGGAAGATACCAGAATTTTGAGCTTGGATAACTACATGCAATTGATTTGTTAATAATTAAGATGCCTAATTTGGGGGGTGGGTACCCTACCAACAGAAGTTCTAAGGACTTATGGTACCCTAAATTAGATCGATTGAGTTTGATGCTTAACTTTTCTACCTGCTCAATTTCTTAAACTATAATATATAATATAATTGTAGAATTGGATATAATTTAAGCAAAGCCCTTAGCACAATTCTCAATAGAAAGTGATACATAGAAAAAAAAAAGGGGGGGGGGACCAAAAGAAAAAAGGAACAACTACAAACTTCTTGGTAAATCATCTGATTTGTGGACCTAGCCCTGGAGAAGGGCAGGCTGTTACTAAATACAGTACCTGGAATCCTAGCCAAACAAAATGGTTTTTAGAACCAAGTCTAGTCCTAGGTGTCACCTGGAAATATGATAAAACTTAGGTAAGACACAAACTCAGGGGAATTTAGAAAATAATAGCCTCTCAATGGTTGCTCCCTGGACCCTCAGCATCCAGAACTTAATCTTGGGTATGGGGATTCCCAGGCTTGGGCAGCTGATCTGAAGGGCTGGTGTTGGGCTGCTCATCCCTGCCAGTCTGTGTCAGAATTGCTGAATAACTTTGCATGCAGGTGACAGCAGTATCAGAACTCTCCATGCATCTCATGTGAATTTACACATATAAAACCAATGTTATATGTATGAGCACAGCACAGCACAGCCCATTTCCCTCACAGTTTTCTACCATAGAGCTGGAACCTGTAAGCAAGTTTGTTCTAAATAAATATTTGTAGAATTGGATTAAATGTTTAAATTGAATACCTTTTGAGAAGGGACTGGAACATGGTTTTCTTGTTATTTTGAACTCCAGAAAAATGCTGAAGGTCGATAAAGCAGTAATAGTCCCTGGTGGCTTAATTGCCTGAGCATTGTGCAATGATTTGATCTCCTCTACACAGACACTTCTGAACATTAAATGGACAACTGGCTGGGTAAAATAACCCGCTTTATAAAGTGATGTTTATGGCAATAAAACTGAAAAATGGCCTGGGTGGAATGGATGTCAGTGGGACACACAATGAGGTCTTGCACAGTAAACAACAAGCCAGGGATAGAGAAAAAACTGCATTCAAGACAACCTCAAGTTCTGTCATTGCTTCAACAGCAAACTCGAATCCTGGAAAAGCCATGCTTTTTGACAGCATAGTCTGGCAGGAAGATACCAAATAGTGAGCTCTTTTATCAGAAGTGGTTTTGTCAACAGGGCCTAAGGGCAAAACAGCCTAACCTTCAAACAGAATCTGGAGTTGTTAATTCCAGTTACAGCCCAACAAAAGTGAGAGGACTAAAATTTTCAGTTTCTGTGTATTTTGTCTGCTCAAAGAATTTAGACAAGAGAGATGACTGTGTGTCCTTGCCTAGACTAGAAGCACGATATTCCAACAGGCAAAAAGTAATTTCAAAAGCAAAGAAGAATGTATTAGATCAAAAGTAAATGGGGGCTGGGTGCAGTGGTGCATGTCTGTAATCCCAGCGGCTGAGGAGGATAAGACAGGAGGATCTTGAGTTCAAAGCCAGCCTCAGCAACAGTGAGGTGCTAAGCAACTCAGTGAGACCCTGTCTCTAAATAAAGTAAAAAATAGGGCTGGGGATATGGCTCAGTAGTTAAATGCCCCTTAATTTAATCTTCAGTATCCCCGCCCCCAAAAAAAAAACCTAAATGGGAAGAGATCCTAACTAATAAAGAGGGATAGGATAATCATTTTAGGATTGATTAGGAGGATCCTTTGAAGCCTACACTCTCATAGAAATTAGGACACATAGAAAAGGAAGACAGTGGTGACTGGGAGGAAGGAAAAATTTTAAAATGCTTAAAACTAGAGAAACATGAAGATGCTATGGAAGGCGTGGCTTCTCAGCCTTCCATATATATATCTGTGTATATAATCTGTACAAGCGAAATGAAGAAATGAAATATAAATGAAAAATAAAAAAGCCAAGTAATAAAGAAATTAAAATTAATAATAATAATATATGAGAGGAGCTGAAAATATTACAATAATAAACACACTTATTTCTTACCAATATTTCCCAAATGTCAACTCCTTATTATTAGAATTTGTGCAGGATATTATGTAATTCTGACATGTACTTTTAAGCTATCCATGAACTATATTAATTTTCAGTTCCCCATTAAAATCAATATCTTAGTATAAATAATTTATAGACCTGAAAGGAACACTAGAAAGCCTTTATTTATCAATTTTTCTTAAAACACGAATAACCATTCATTCATTCATTCATGAACAAATATTAAGTACCTACTATAAATACAAATATACTCTCATGATAGACAAAAGCCATTTACACCACAAAAAACTATATGGACAGTATAACTGTGCTTTAAAGAAAGTCCAGCTGGTCAGTCAATCTTTATTACCACTGATAGAAAAATGAGTTGCATAAACATCTGAATTTGGCAAATCTGGCTAGAAGCTGGTCATCAATTTTTTTATATATTTTTTAAAAGTCAGCTGTGTAGTATTTTATTCTTCAAATATTTAATATACACTTACTGTGGAGCAAAGCACCTCACCACAGTTTGTGGCTTCAAAGAAAAAATCAAACAGTTACCCTTAACAAGTTCACAGTCCAGTGTGGAACATTCAAGCACACAAATCACTACATTCCAAGTAAATATGGATAAAAAAAAATAATGGAGATGCCCTTATGAGTCATGTACAATGTTTGGTAATGAAAAGAAAACTGGTTACAATTTAGTTATCGGCTCTCTAGGGGCATCATCCTGAATGGCATTAAATAGAAAGCTCTAGTTGGAGGCTTTACCTGGCCCAGTGCACCCCACAAATCTGTTTTATGGGGATGTAAATTATAAAGCCAATATAGAAAACTATATGGAGCATCCTCAAAAAGCCAAAACTAGAAATACCATATGATCCAGCAATTCTACTTGTAGAACTATTTCATGAGGATCTGGTATACTGAAAAGATATCTGCACTCCTATAGATTTATTCACAATAGCAAAATATGGAATCAATCTTAAGTGTCCATCACTGGATGAAAGGATAAAGAAAATGTGGTCTATATATACAATGGAATACTATTCAGTCTTTTTTAAAAAAGTAAATACTGTCATTTGTGATGACATGGATGAACTCTAAATGAACTGGACACAGGAAAATGAAAAAAACTTCATGTTCTGTCTTAAATGTACAATCTAAAAAATCTGAACTCATGGAAACAGAGAGTAGAATAGTTGTTACTGTGGACTGGGGGGTAGATGCAGGAAATTTTGCTCAAAGGGTGGAAAGTTGCAATAAGACAGGAGGAACAAATGATGAATATTTATGATAATGGATGTTAATTAACTTGACTGTTATTATTCAACCCTGTATACCTACCTATATCATAACATCAAGGCATACCCCATAATTACGTATGATATAATTTTCCAGGAAATTAAAAAAAATCCAGGCATAGTGGATCAACACCTGTAATCCAGAGACTGAGGAGACTAAGGACAAGTTCAAGACCAGACTCAGCAAAATAAAAAATAAAAAACACTGAGGATGCAGTTCAGTAGTAAAGCGCCCCTAGGTTCCATATATGGTACTGCAAAAAAATAAAATAAAATAACAATAAATGTCCTTAAATAAAATAACAAACTAATCTCCTTAAAAAAGAGAAAGAAAAAGTGTAGCTACAATGAGGCAAATGTTATTCTAGTTAACTAGAAGCAGGTTAGGGCCATTGTTTTAAACCTTACCTGCTTAACAAATTTATTCACTTAATGTTACTGTTTGGCTTCTGAAAGTATATAGGTATGTTAGCCTACTTTAAATAGATTATTATTTTTAATACCAAAAAGACTTAGAATATTAAACTATTATTTTTAAATAATAACAATTTCTACCCACTGTGTAACAAAAATGATCTTGGTCAATTGTTATATTTATACATGTTTTATTATAGGTTAATCTGTATTGTACTTAATTAAACACGATCCCCTTTGTGAGATCAGGGATTGCAACTGCAGTTAAATAAAAGC
This sequence comes from Marmota monax, assembly GCF_021218885.2. Classification (NCBI taxonomy): domain Eukaryota; kingdom Metazoa; phylum Chordata; class Mammalia; order Rodentia; family Sciuridae; genus Marmota; species Marmota monax. The sequence continues at coordinate 441,448 of NW_026694507.1, read as the reverse complement.
TAAACAGGAAATAAATTTCCTTCCCACTGTTGCAAATGCCTTTATAAAAATAAAATTTCAGTTATACAATATTTCGTTCTTAATGATAAACATAGCCATAGAAGTACTCGTCATTTTAATGTGAAATTGCACAAGTCAGGGTCTCTCTATGCATGATCATTAAACTGACCGCCATCTCAGTGCAGGTTACATATGGTGATCTTTAAGTTATTATATGTTGTTTCTGTTTTGATTTCAATTAAAAAAAGTCAGATTGTGTTACTTCTGTTAGGTGCCTTCTGTTACAAGTACTTCTTCAAGAGACAAGAGAATTAAGCAAAAAAGAAAAAAACCCTTTAGATAAGAGTAGAATTATTTAATACACTTATACTTAATTCACTATAAGTATTTCAATTGCAAAATATCAGATCACTTACTTTGGCCTTGCAGTTTTTCAATTTTGTATGATTTGGATGATTCTTTGCTGAGCTAAGGTAGAAAAGTATCAGCGTCAGGATTGATAAATATATGTACTTTATTTGCTTTTCAAAGTGCAAGGAGGATGTATCCGATATTCTGAGTGAACAGAGAAATGCTTATCTGCATTGCTGAAGGTCTGCAAATGTCTCATAAATTGTAAGATGCTGACAGAACTAATATTTCATACCAGTATGAATATAATTTGTTAATAGTATGAACTTATTGACAGTAAATATCTTCTGTAACTTCATCTGAGATGATTTTGTTTGGATTTCTACAAAGAAGTAATCCATGGAATTAGATCTTTAAAATACACCCCTCTGATAGATTTTATTCTTTTATATGTGGATTCACAGCTGTTGATATTAGAATCCATTTTTTCATGTAGAGTAAATTGATTCTTTACTTCTGGGATACCCACCAAATGGTCAGTGGCTAAGCAGTATATTACTTTGCAAAGGTTTTGTTCATTTGAAAATAAGAGATTTATACAATTCCATAGTGACTTTTGGTTCACATTCCAAATAGTAGGAAAATCTAAAGACCTAAATGGCTCTGGTTGTAGACTGATCACAAATAGGTCAAAACACCCTTTCTTCATTAGGTTTTCCTGCTCAGAGCATTTCTTCCTTCTAGAATACACTGATATGCCAGAGGAAGCTAAAGCAAAGCACAACTGACTAAACAAAATACTACCCAAGCATGCAGAAGTGACATATAGGGATCTGTGTCACCTTGGCTAGCTGGATCCCAGTACAGCCCCATCTAGGAGTAACTGACATGTGAAACCTCATTAAATCATTTATCTACTCAGTAAGCAATTTCAGAAACTCTTGGCTTATCCATCATCATTTGGAAATAAACATCTACTTCAGTGATTTCTCTAGATAATTGAAACTCATGCCTTTCTACACCAAAGCTTTTTTGGTTTATTTAATTTTCATTTTCTGTGCAATGTGTTAAATATTCATCTGTTTTCTCAGAAAATAAAAACCATGGACATTGATTTAGCCCTATGTTGCACTATTCCCATGCCTTCACAGATGATTAAAGTGTGTGGGCCTAGCTGTTCTCACACTAAATTATTTGATTGGACTATGCTTTTTGAGATATATATATATATATATATATATATATATATATACACACACACACACACATACAACTATATATTTAGTTGCATATATATGCAACTCAATTTACCTAATGATAATTGATAATATACTTTTGGTTATTTCAATTTCCCAGTGATGGTTTCCTTAGTAAAAGTCTGGTCTTTCCATAAGTAAGGTGTATCAACTTATATGTATGCATATGCTTGTGTGTTCATACCTACGTGTCTTCATATTTCACTGAACTTCTCAGTTTAGTTTTAGTAACAATATGTTTCTTGACTATATGATAATAATGAAAATATTACCAGCGTCTAATTCTTAGTTTGGACCATGCTCTGTGTTAATCACTTTGCAAGTTAACTGAAGTAAGTATTCCTCATTACAATTATATCAGGTATATGCTATTATTGTGTTCTGTATTCCACATACAGGAAAACCAAGGGGGAATGAAGGTCAAGTGAGTTTCTCGGGTCCCATATAAGGAAGTAAATGTGAACAAAATACTGATATTATGTCATAGAAAAATATTGGAATGACAAAATACTGAATAATTTCCTGTGAACAAAATACTGATATTATGTCATAGAAAAATATTGGAATGACAAATTAATGAATAATTTCCTGTATGTGTGAGGTTCTAAGGATCTGCATGCCTACTGACCTCACTGATGTCTCAAGCAACAACTACCTCAATTTTAACATCCAGAAAACTGGGCTCAAAAAGCTAGAATTTCATCAACAGTATTTTGTATGTCAACTTATCTGTTAGCCAATTTAAAAGGAAAATGAGCATGATATTATAATATTAACTTCCAGAGACATAAGAATCATTGAAATGATAATGGTCAACTATCATTGATAAGCCATTCATCTAATAAGGGGTTAAGAGCCAAAACATATATGAAAGTCTTACAACTTACTAGCAAAATAACAAATCACCTCATTAAAAAAAATGGGCAAAGAACTTAAATAGACATTTCTCCAACATACAAATGACCAACAAGTATATGCATAACATCATTGATCACCAAGGAGACAGGAATCAAAATCATAAGATACTGCCCCATGCATGTTAGAATGGTTACAATGTGTGTGTATGTACACTTATAACAAGTATGGGCCAGGATGTGGAGACATTCGGCAGTGTATACACTATTGGTGGAAATGTAAAATGGTGCAGTGTCTATGGCAAACAACAGTATAGAGACACCCCCAAAATTTTTTAAAAATGGAATTTTTCAAGAACCATTCTTACTTCTGTAACGATATGCAAAAAAAAAAATGAAATCATATCTCAAAGACACATGTGCACTCCCGATGCTCACTATAGCATATTTATACTGGCCAAGATATGGAAACAACCTAACTGCTCATCAATGGATAAACAGGGAAGATATGGTATATGCATAAAATTGGTATTTATTATTCTTGAATAATGACTTGAGTAGTAATGGAATACTATCCATTCTTAAAAGCAGGGAAACTGCCCTATGCAAGAGTACAGATGAAGCCAGAGGACATCATGCCAAGTGAAATAAGCCAGTTACAAAAGGACAAATACTGAATGATTCCACAGACATGAAGTATCTAAAACAGCCATAATCTTAGAAACAGAGTGAAATGGTGGCTGCCAAGGGCTATAGGTGGACACAAATGGGGATTTGCAGTTTCATGAGTACAGAGTTTCAGTCATACAAGATTAATAAATTGTAGAGATCTACTGTACAACTTTGTTCCGATAGATAATAACACTGTATTTTACACTTAAATAGTCTCAAGCAGATAGATCTCATGTTAAGCTTTCTTACACAATTAAAAAGAAATATTTTAGCATAGAACAGCCAAGGCTTAGTGGAGACATGACAGCTGTCCTCACAAAACAAAGGAGTCAGTGACTTCATGGAGGAAACACCTGACTACCTGATTTGCACTCAGTTGTCCTCTGAGCAGGATTCAAAGATAGTTCCAGCTTAGTACAGCTTTTCTTGGCACATCCCATACTGATGAAAGAAATTTTTTCTACTACATCTAAGTTACAGTCTTTGTAGTCCAATCTACATAGTAAACTAAGTTTCATTGGTTTGTGCAGACAAATAGGAAATCCCAAGTTTTCAGAAGGAGAAGTTTTAGGTCAGCCTCAGCATTAGTCTATGTTTGACTAACCCAGGGTTTCAGTGCCCTTTAGTATTTAGTACTTAGTATCTGAGAATATTCCCTAATTGTGTGTATATGTGTGACTTACATATGCCTTTATAAAAGAGATTTATTACATTTTTAGAATGTCTATGCATTTGTTTTAGAAGTGATTTCTGGTAACAGATTTGATATGCTGTCAGCATCATCAAAATGATATCTTGGAAAATACCAATGTTTCTATAAACCACAAGATGCTATAATTATGTCTTTTAAAAGATTTGAATTATTATCACTAAAAGTTTCCATGAAGATATAGGTGACTAGCAGTCAGACAATGAAATCTTTATTCATGAAATTATATAGAATCCCAAAGGTTTAACCAAATAGAATGCTCCTTCATATGAAAGACTGGCAGCAGCTGTACTAGTTCAGCTTTACTGGTTGAATGCTAAGTTCCATTTCCTTTCAAAATTTATAGTATTCAGCTTGTTTTAATAGAACTTTAACATCTAATGTTCCCCTAAGGAATGGGTTGATATATTTCCATATATGATAATATAATAATATCTAATAATAATCGTTTTGAGGCGGTTTTTTCCATTCTAATACAATAGCAATTACATCTTTTTAGATTTGTTAAAACAAACCTAATGATTAATTGATCACAACATCTTTAGTCCTCTTTGGATAATTCATATTCTATGTTTTTCCATATTACTAATAAAGTTAACTTATTCTTTTACTTAGTGAAAACAATACTATATATTAAAGCACAGATACTGCTAATAGTAATGCTATTATTGTCACAATTTGGGTGCATATTTGATTTCATTTCAATGTTGTTAGAAAATTAAAACGGCATTATTTTTCTGATGTCCTATTATAGTCACCACAGAAAGAGAACTATTAATGGCAGATCGCTCAAGGAATATAACTTCAAAAATAAATGGTGGTTTTCTATTTTTCCATTAAAATAGTAGGCTTTTATAAAAAAAAAAACCTGAGATACTGAAAGTTATATATCGTGATATTTTTAAATGAATATTTAGTAGATCCCACTAACTGTATCTTCACTCTAAAATTCATCTACTAACTTCCCTCACCTATAAAGTGGAAGTAATGCATAACTCCCCTATTTCCCAGGATTATAATTAAGACATTTGTAAAAAAATCCACTGAAGTTTTTAAAAGTAGAGGAATGAGATATATATTTTGTTCTATGTGAGTTATTACTCACATTTTAAAATAACAAGTACAAAATTTCATACTGAGACCTTTCAGAACCTGTAACAACTTAGTGTTTTCATTTATTATTTACAGTGCATAGTTCATTTTTTCCTTAGAGCTTATTTGAATTATAATAATTATTCAATGGAGAGTTTACATGTCAGTGCCCAAAATGACACTTTGAGAAAACAAAAGCAAATGCTAGCCTTTGTTTAGATTATCTCCCCTGAAAGTAAAGTTGATGGTAAAGCTTAGGATGAGGAAAAAAAAGATGAAATTCCATGTGTTTCAGAGGTGAGTGAAGTATCTTTTACCAGTCTCTACAAGGTGTATCACATACCTATTTACAAAAGTAAGGAAACTGTCAATTTGATGAAGTACAACTCACAACTCATTAGTGTTGAACACAGAAGAAGTATTCCACATCAAAAATGACTGCTGAAATATTCACAATTACCAGCTGCTCAGAAACCATTTTATATGGATAAAAAACGTGTCACATTTAATTTATCAGATGCTTTCTGCTGTCATGCTTTTCTTTCGTTCAATGTACTGAAAAGTTATAAAAACAACCTCAGTCTCTCTGTAGCCATGTATAGACATTAAGAATAACACAAATCCATTATCCACCACAATATAATTGTATCTATATGGATGAATAATCTTCTGCAGCTTCTTTGCACTCAATTCTGAATTAAATATTTCTTTAAAGATATCTGAATATGCAACATTCAGTATCTCTATTTTTAAAAATCTACTATTTCATAACAAAGGAAATGTACCACATTCATTTCTAAAGCCATATTCCTTGAATGCACTGGTATTAGTATTATTAACCCCATTTTTACAGAAATTACAATGGTAAACATTATCAGAAAAATAATGCCATTTTAATTTTATAACAGCTATGTAACAAATCAAATATGCACTCAAGCACTCGTGAACACAATACAGTAATAGTTTAGCTTTCCATTGTGATTCTGTGATGCTTCAAGTAAAAACTGGATTAACCCTTTTCAAAAATTTTATAACCTAGGCAATTGTTATAACATACTGACTCAAAGATGAAAAGTCAGACTGAATAACTAGATAAATCTCTAATAAAAAGCAAATAAGCAAAAATGTAATAATCACCGTGCAGATACCAGTCTCATATTTAATCCACTGTAAGCTTAGCAATGCTCAAACTGGTGTCTATGGAGGGCTTTGCTCTCTTAGGCTCAGCCGAGTGTGGAGTGAGCATCATTTTTGCTCCACTGGATTTCACATCACTGGCTAACTTCAGTCCTGTCCTTCTCAGCGGGTGGCCCTCACTTTCTGTTTTCAGTGTCAGCTGCTGCTATGGTTGTGACTCTACTTAAACTGTTGGCAGAAGCTGTCTAAAACCACAAAAAACAAAAAAAAAAGTGAATAAAATTTTTGTAACATGAGCAGCTCTAGGTTTTGTTTTGTTTTGTTTTAGCTACTCATCTTTAAAAAGTGCATGGCAATTTCCTAATAACTATAGATTGGTCTTTTTTATAAATGATTCCCAACAGCCCTAAAAAGATAGCTGAAAATAACCTTTTACATGTTTTTAATATATCTCATCTTGTTCCTAAAACATGGAGATTTAGGAATAAGGTTCTTCCCTCCTATGAAACAAAATGTTAACAGTTATACTTACAGTAAGCTATTTATTTATTGAAACTAGGCAATTGTTATATAACATACAATTGTGTTTTCTCTAAAAAGGATGTTTTTATAATGTTGGGTAACAGTGAAGAAAAAAAGTGAAGCTATAAAAAGAAAGAAAGAAAGAAAGGAAAATAAAATAAGCCTTTGTTGAAGCTCCAAACAAAACACGTATCTTGCAGTTTTGCATGATTTTTAGAAGTAAAAATCCATCTCAGCTACAGTGGATCTAGTGACCATCACAAGTAAAAATCAGTTGCAGATTTAAAAATATCAGCTGCTCAGGTGAAGTCAAATTATTCCTAGAAGTGAAGACTGAAAGAAAATTTGCCTGTGATCCACACAGAGAATCCACTGCAATATAGAGAGTGGAGCAAACAATCCCTAAAGATAAATTCAGAAAGTTTTACAGGATGGTTTTACCTCTTCCTTTGTTGTTTACATATGTTATATTCCAGACTCGTAGGATTATAAGTTTTTGTCTTCTTATGCATACACAAGAATATCCCACTAGAAATTAAACTTTGTTCAACTTTCTCTCTAGGACAAGAGGTACAAAGGTTTACTAATTGGTCTTGGAAGACTTAATCACTATCTTAGATGTTATTGGCCTCTTTCTCTTTCATTTATTCATGAAATTCCCCAAAGCAGAGAATAAAACAATAGGATATGTAGTTCACTTCCACAGGGAAATATCTGACCATCTAGGTAGGATCAGCAAAGAATGTGACAGTCCTTTTTAGGATATAAAAGGGTTGAGGTGAAAAAGGCTAGAAAAGATTAATGTAGAAATATATACATATATTTTTTTGAAGTAAATCAAATACTATAGTGATTTTTCTGATTCCCTTGAGGGAGAGAAGACAGAAGATTGCTTCGCCTGACCTCCAGTCAGGTGAGAGAAAGGAGTCAATGAGAAATTAGGAAGTTTATTTGTGTTCCCCAGAGTTTGCACGATAGGTTTCTGATTCATAGCCCCCAAAGATTTTAAGACAAATTTCATGGAACCACTTGTTTAGCTGTAGAAGAAAAAGAAACTATCCATATTAGGAATCAGCTGTGCTTTGTTTCTCATGGGCCAAACGAATAGTGGCCATGCAGGGATGAGGAAACATCAGCAAAAAGAAGATATAGATGTACCCAGAACATTTAGAAGCTAAGGATATGTTTAAGTGGCAGAAAGAGAAAAGATATTATTGAAATCAGAAGGTCTAATGAAGATATTTGAAAGCCATGGATATGTCCAGCTAGACTATGTTCTGACTTTGGTAAAGCCCAGAGATGAGCAGTACCCACCACAGCAACAGTGGTGAAATGTGGCTATTGTCCCACCTCCTTGCTCTCCTCAAAGGAGTTCAAGGGTTAGGGTTAGTCAAGTAAAGAAGGAGGAGTATAGAAAAGAGAGGGGAATAAGTGCAAGAGAAGGAAGGGAATAGAAAATTCTGACCTTATCTGCCTTTCACACTATAGTCTTCTGATCCAAATAGACATTATAGTTTTGATCTTCAGTGTTCCTCCAAAATTTTTCAGCAAACGCTTACTCCCCAGGGAGGCACTGCTGGAGTGGTAGAAACATTAAGAGATGGGGCCTTGTAAAAGATATTTAGATCATGCCCTTGAAGGAGACTGTGAGATCCCAATTTCCTCCTCTTCCTCTCTTCCTTTTGGGCCATTAGGTGAGTGGTTCTGCTCCTCCACACGCTCCTCCATGATGTATTATTGTCTTGACACAGGCCCAGAAGCAATGAGACCAGCCAATCATGGGCTACAACCTCTGAAACCACAAACCCAAATAAACCTCTTCTCTTTATAAGTTGATTATCTCAGGTATGTATGAAAGAGAAGCTGACTAACACAGTTAGGTCTGAACTGGATAAGAAGAGTTCAAATCAGGAATGGTTTGAAATTTTATCTTTAAATGCAACTGGACTAAGGATTGTGATAATGGAAAAAAATGACAAATATTTTAGAATTTATTCCTCATAATCATCAAAATGTGAAAGTCAAGAAACGCAAATAAAAGTTGAGGACATGTTCCAGGTTAAGTAGAATAAAAAAGCATGATAACTTGGGCTGGAGATGTGGCTCAAGTGGTAGCGCGCTTGCCTGGCATGCATGCAGCACTGGGTTCAATCCTCAGCACCACATTAAAAAAAAAAAAATTAAGATGTTGTGTCCACCGAAAACTAAAAAATAAATCAATCTCTCTCTCTCTCTCTTTTTTTAAAAAAAAGCATGATAACTGATGCCATTCATAATTCTGAATTGGATTCTGAATTTGGAGGAAAAAAGCTCTGAGGCACACTGAGGGGAAAATTTATGAAATTTATACAGCAACTGTGGGATAAGTTTCTTGGCTTTCATAATCATATAGTTTTAATTACATATAATTTTTTTACTATCAAGCTTAAAAGTATAATTTTTAAATTTAACAAATATGCAATTATTAAATAGAATGTATCATAGGATCATATTTATAATTTGCTCATTATATAAAAGAATGTCCTTGTTTTTATAAAATACATACTGAAGCATTCATTTATCAAAGATGATTGCAATTTACCTTGCATTTATTATAAAATCATTATTATATCACTCTCCACACACGTTAACATAATAAGGATTGTGTGTTTAGAGAGTATGACTAAGAAGTTGAGACCAAATGTGAACAATGGGTAAATCTAGGTAAAGGGTCATAGGACTTCCTTATGCTAGTTTTGCATCTTTTTTGAAGATTAAAATCATATCAAAGTAAAAGTGACAAGGAAGTGAGAAGTGAATGCCATGTCATTATTCTTTGTTTTCAGGTTCAAGGTGATGAGGAAAGATTCTCTATTCTTAGTGTGAGTTTCTTTGGATAGGATGATTAAGGGAAAGTTAACCTCCACAGGGAAAGAAAGTCACTTAACATAGAACATCTGGATCTAGGGAGGGAGGTATGAAGGGAAGCTGCTCCTGGAGAAAGTGAGATGATCAGACTGGGATATGAGCCTGCTTGTTCCTCCCTCGGTTCCTTCCACTCCTCCCTGGTGTCTCAGTCAGCTTGGGCTACCATAACAAAATAGACACAGTGGCTAAAAAGAGAAGTTGATTCTTTCACAGATCTGGAGGCTGAGAAGGCCAAGACCAAGGTTGCATCAAGATAGGTTTTATTCTGAGGCTTCTTCTTACTATGAGGCTTCTTCTTTTGGCTTATAGAGAGTGATTTCTTTGTTATGTGTCTATTTGTGTGCATGGGGGAGAGAGAGAAAGCTCTCTGAGTTTTTTGTTTGTTTGTTTTTGTTCTTGTTTTTTAATGAGGACACTGATCCCATCATGAGAGACTTACCCTCATTATCTCATCTAATTGCCTCCCAGACGCTTATCAACAAATACTATCATAGTGCAGATTAAAGCTTCAACATAAGAATTTGGGGGAAACACAAACATTCAGTTCAAAATACCTAACAATATTCAATTCTTGTTTTCCACATAAACAACAACAACAATGACAATAACAAATATAACATCTTCTTCTTTAGTCTAACTGAACCTCTGGAAAGAGTTAAGCAGTCAAAGTGGCTCTGGGGAAATCACTGATACCTAATGAACATCTGATTCCAACCTCACTTATAGCCACAAAATAGATTAAAAACCAAAACAAAACAAACTAAAAAACAATGATAAGAAAAAATGCTAAGATATCTTAGGAAGATTTTAACATATAAAGATGTGGGTATAATGCTTTATATATGACTGCAATACTAAATAAAGATAAATAAACATTAATATTGCTTCCCAGTGAATCCTTCAGAATAAAGAGGTCATAACTATACTAAACTGGTTTACTTACAATACACTTTTGTCTATGTCAATATCAATTGGACATTAAAAGACATCTTTCTAAATGGTGACCACCATTCTGGAACAGCATATTTAAGACAATTCTTTCTAGTCTTGGATATTTATTTATTTCCAAATATTCACCTAAAATGTACTATTTGTTCACTGTTCCTGGAATGGACACATAGCGATGCTGAAGACAGACAAAAATCTCAGTTTCCCAGGTTTTATATTCTATCGAAAGGAGCAAATAGGGAAGTAGGGAAAATGCACACAGAGCTCAGACAGAAAATAAAAGAGTAAAGAAAAAACTCAACAGGCTAGTTCAAGATCTATGTGATGTAATACAGTAGCCACTAGCTACAATGGCTACTAAGATTGAAAACTGAATTTTTAAAATCATTTCATTTTAACAAACTCAAATTTAGATTGCTACATGTGGCTAATGGTTACCACACGGAAAAACACAGTTATAGATAATGCTGAGTGTTAAGAAACATGGTAAAGCAGTCAGGTGGTGGGAAGTGGAGTACATGGGGAAGATTATATCTGAGCCTAATTCTGAATAACAAGAAGCAGTTATGCAAACATCTGGAGCATGACAATCCAGAAAGACAGAAGAGAAAATGCAAAGTTATGGAGGAGCATGCATGAGTTAAAAGCATAATGAGTCTGAGAAACTGAAATAAGGCCCATGTGGCTAAAACTCAACAGCAAGGAAAAAGATGGGAGGATCTGAGACTGAAAAAGAAAAGTCAGCTTTGCATATTTTTAATACTGAATTATTTGATAGAGCTAAAAGACGGTTTCTAAGAAAACATAAATAATCTGACTTCTATCGTGATTTCAAGATTGTTAGTCCAAGAGCTTCCAATCACTCCTGCAAGGTAGGCGGGCCTGCGACCCACCGGCAGAAGAGGAGCAGCGGCCTGCTGAGAGGCAGAGCCGCCCCCTCCCTCTGCACCGGCAAGGTAGAGGGAACTGTGACCACGCACAGAGCAGGCCCAGCGGCCTGCTGAGGGGCAGAGCCGCCCCCCACCCCCCACGCCTGCCAGGTAGGGGAACTGTGACCACGGACAGAAAAGGCCCAGTGGCCCGCGGCGGGACAGAGCTTCCAATCACTCCTGCAAGGTAGGCGGGCCTGCGACCCACCGGCAGAAGAGGAGCAGCGACCTGCTGAGAGGCAGAGCCGCCCCCTCCCCCTGCACCAGCAAGGTAGAGGGAACTGTGACCACGCACAGAGCAGGCCCAGCGGCCTGCTGAGGGGCAGAGCTGCCCCCCACCCCCCGCGCCTGCCAGGTAGGTGGAACTGTGACCACGGACAGAAAAGGCCCAGTGGCCCGCAGCGGGACAGAGCTTCCAATCACTCCTGCAAGGTAGGCGGGCCTGCGACCCACCGGCAGAAGAGGAGCAGCGGCCTGCTGAGAGGCAGAGCCGCCCCCTCCCCCTGCGCCGGCAAGGTAGAGGGAACTGTGACCACCATCAGAACAGGCCAGACCTGCAACCCAGAGACAGAACAGGCCCAGTGGCCTGAGGAAGGGTAGAGCCGCCCCCCCCCTGCGCCTGCAAGGTAGGCGGACCTGCGACCCACTGGCAGTACAGCCCCAGAGGCCTGCAGAGGGGCAGTGCCGCTGCCTGCGCCTGCAAAGTAGACAGAACTGTGACCACCGACAGAACAAGCCTAGCAGCCCGCAGAGGGACAGAGCCGCTGCCTGCGCCTGTGAGGGAGACTTTGCAACTATACAAGACCAATATAAATATATAGGGGGAAAATTCAATAGCACAACAGTTTCACCAAGTAGAAAGGAACGCGAACAGTATGAAGAGACAAGGAAAGAAAGGACCACAAGCATTGCAGGTCAACTCAACGTTAGAAGAGGTAATAGCTGCAGCAGATGGAATGTCAGATAAAGAATTCAGGATATACATGCTTCAGATGATCTGGAGTCTCAAGGAAGACATCAGACAGCAAAATCAGACAATGAAAGATCACTTCAACAATGAATTACATAAACAAATCCAAGAAGCAAAAGATCAACTATACAGGGAAATAGAGGTTATAAAAAACAAACAAACAGAAATCCTAGAAATGCAGGAAGCAATAAGCCAACTTAAAAACTCAATTGAGAATACTACCAGCAGAGTAGAACACTTAGAAGACAGAACATCAGACAATGAAGATAAAGTATTTCAACTCGAAAAGAACATAGACAGCTCAGCAAGACTGTTAAGAAACCATGAGCAGAACATCCAAGAAATATGGGATAACATCAAGAGACCAAATTTAAGAGTCATTGGGATACAGGAAGGGACAGAGTTTCAAACCAAAGGAATGAGCAATCTATTCAATGAAATAATACGAGAAAACTTCCCAGACTTGAAGAATGAGACAGAACCCCAAATCCTAGAAGCCTACAGGACACCGAATGTGCAAAATCATAAGAGACCCACACCTAGACACATTATAATGAAGATGCCCAACATACAGAATAAGGAGAGAATTTTAAAAGCTACAAGAGAAAGGAAGCAGATCACATTTAGGGGTAAGCCAATCAGGATAACAGCTGATCTTTCAACACAGACTCTGAAAGCTAGAAGATCCTGGAATAACATATTTCAAACACTGAAAGAAAATGGATTCCAACCAAGAATTGTGTTTCCAGCGAAATTAAGCTTCAGGATGGAAGATGAAATTAAAACCTTCCACGATAAACAAAAGTTTAAAGAATTCGCAGCTAGAAAACCATCTCTTCAAAACATCCTTGGCAAAACATTACAGGAAGAGGAAATGGAAAATAACAATGAAAACCAACAGTGGGAGGTAGGACACTAAAGGGGGGAAAATAATCAAAGAGGAAAACAAACCATGTTTAGTAACATAAATAAACAAATATGGCTGGAAGAACAACCCATATCTCAATAATAACCCTAAATGTTAATGGCTTAAACTCACCAATTAAGAGACACAGGCTAGTAGAATGGATCACAAAACAAGACCCAACAATATGCTGTCTACAGGAGACGCATTTGATAGGAAAAGACATACATAGGCTGAAGGTGAAAGGTTGGGAAAAATCATATCACTCATATGGACTTCGGAAACAAGCAGGAGTATCCATACTCATATGAAATAAAATAGATTTCAAGCCAAAGTTAATCAAAAGGGATAAAGAGGGACACTACATACTGCTCAAGGGAACCATACACCAACAAGACATAACAATCATAAATATATATGCCCCAAACAATGGTGCAGCTATGTTCATCAAACAAACTCTTCTCAAGTTCAAGAGTCTAATAGACCACCATACAATAATCATGGGAGACTTCAACACACCTCTATCACCACTGGACAGATCTTCCAAACAAAAGTTGAATAAGGAAACTATAGAACTCAATAACACAATTAATAACCTAGTCTTAATTGACATATATAGAATATACCACCCAACATCAAGCAGTTACACTTTTTTCTCAGCAGCACATGGATCCTTCTCAAAAATAGATCATATATTATGTCACAGGGAAACTCTTAGACAATATAAAGGAGTAGAGATAATACCATGCATCCTATCTGATCATAATGGAATGGAACTGAAAATCAACGATAAAAGAAGGAAGGGAAAAGAATACATCACTTGGAGAACGAACAATAGGTTACTGAATGATCAATGGGTTATAGAAGACATCAAGGAAGAAATTAAAAAATTCTTAGAGATTAATGAAAACACAGACACAACATATCGGAATCTATGGGACACATTGAAAGCAGTTCTAAGAGGAAAATTCATTGCTTGGAGTTCATTCCTTAAAAAAAGAAAAAACCAACAAATAAATGATCTCATACTTCATCTCAAAATCCTAGAAAAAGAAGAGCAAAACAACAGCAAAAGAAGTAGAAGGCAAGAAATAATTAAAATCAGAGCTGAAATTAATGAAATCGAAACAAAAGAAACAATTGAAAAAATTGACAAAACTAAAAGTTGGTTCTTTGAAAAAATAAACAAAATCCACAGACCCTTAGCCATGCTAGCGAAGAGAAGAAGAGAGAGAACTCAAATTACAAACATACGGGATGAAAGAGGCAATATCACAACAGACACTTCAGAAATACAGATGATAATCAAAAATTATTTTGAATCCTTATACTCCAATAAATTAGAAGATAGTGAAGGCATAGATAAATTTCTTAAGTCATATGATCTGCCCAGATTGAGTCAGGAGGATATAGACAACCTAAACAGACCAATATCAATTGAGGAAATAGAAGAAACCATCAAAAGACTACCAACTAAGAAAAGCCCAGGACCGGATGGGTATACAGCAGAGTTTTACAAAACCTTTAAAGAGGAACTAATACCAATACTTTTCAAGCTACTTCGGGAAATAGAAAAAGAGGGAGAACTTCCAAATTCATTCTACGAGGCCAACATCACCCTGATACCTAAACCAGACAAAGACACTTCAAAGAAAGAAAACTACAGACCAATATCTCTAATGAACCTAGATGCAAAAATCCTCAATAAAATTCTGGCCACTCGGATACAAAAACTTATCAAAAAAATTGTGCACCATGATCAACTAGGATTCATCCCTGGGATGCAAGGCTGGTTCAATATACGGAAATCAATAAATGTTATTCACCACATCAATAGACTTAAAAATAAGAATCATATGATCATCTCGATAGATGCGGAAAAAGCATTTGACAAAGTACAGCATCCCTTTTTGTTCAAAACTCTAGAAAAACTAGGGATAACAGGAACATACCTCAATATTGTAAAAGCAATCTATGCTAAGCCTCAGGCTAGCATCATTCTGAATGGAGAAAAATTGAAGGCATTCCCTCTAAAATCTGGAACAAGAAAGGGATGCCCTCTCTCACCAGTTCTGTTCAACATAGTTCTCGAAACACTGGCCAGAGCAATTAGACAGACGAAAGAAATTAAAGGCATCAAAATAGGAAAAGAAGAACTTAAATTATCACTATTTGCAGATGACATGATTCTATACCTAGAAGACCCAAAAGGGTCTACAAAGAAACTATTAGAGCTAATAAATGAATTCAGCAAAGTGGCAGGATATAAAATCAACACGCATAAATCAAAGGCATTCCTGTATATCAGCGACAAATCCTCTGAAATGGAAATGAGGACAACCACTCCATTCACAATATCTTCAAAAAAAATAAAATACTTGGGAATCAACCTAACAAAAGAGGTGAAAGACTTATACAATGAAAACTACAGAACCCTAAAGAGAGAAATAGAAGAAGATCTTAGAAGATGGAAAAATATACCCTGTTCATGGATAGGCAGAACTAACATCATCAAAATGGCGATATTACCAAAAGTTCTATATAGGTTTAATGCAATGCCAATCAAAATCCCAATGGCATTTCTTGTAGAAATAGAGAAAGCAATCATGAAATTCATATGGAAAAACAAAAGACCCAGAATAGCAAAAACAATGCTAAGCAGGAAGTGTGAATCAGGCGGTATAGCGATACCAGACTTCAAACTATACTACAGAGCAATAGTAACAAAAACATCATGGTACTGGTACCAAAACAGGCGGGTGGACCAATGGTACAGAATAGAGGACACAGAAACCAATCCACAAAACTGCAACTACCTTATTATATTTGATAAAGGGGCTAAAAGCATGCAATGGAGGAAGGATAGCATCTTCAACAAATGGTGCTGGGAAAACTGGAAATCCATATGCAACAAAATGAAACTGAATCCCTTTCTCTCGCCATGCACAAAAGTGAATTCAAAATGGATCAAGGAGCTTGATATCAAATCAGAGACACGCCGTCTGATAGAAGAAAAAGTTGGCTACGATCTACATACGGTGGGGTCGGGCTCCAAATTCCTCAATAGGACACCCATAGCACAAAAGTTAATAACTAGAATCAACAAATGGGACTTACTCAAACTAAAAAGTTTTTTCTCAGCAAAAGATACAATAAGAGAGGTAAATAGAGAGCCTACATCCTGGGAACAAATCTTTACTCCTCACACTTCAGATAGAGCCCTAATATCCAGAGTATACAAAGAACTCCAAAAATTAGACAATAAGAGAACAAACAACCCAATCAACAAATGGGCCAAGGACCTGAACAGACACTTCTCAGAGGAGGACATACAATCAATCAACAAGTACATGAAAAAATGCTCACCATCTCTAGCAGTCAGAGAAATGCAAATCAAAACCACCCTAAGATACCATCTCACTCCAGTTAGATTGGCAGCCATTATGAAGTCAAACAACAACAAGTGCTGGCGAGGATGTGGGGAAAAGGGTACACTTGTACATTGCTGGTGGGACTGCAAATTGGTGCGGCCAATTTGGAAAGCAGTATGGAGATTTCTTGGAAAGCTGGGAATGGAGCCACCATTTGACCCAGCTATTCCCCTTCTCGGTCTATTCCCTAAAGACCTAAAAAGAGCATGCTACAGGGACACTGCTACATCGATGTTCATAGCAGCACAATTCACAATAGCTAGACTGTGGAACCAACCTAGATGCCCTTCAATGGATGAATGGATAAAAAAAATGTGGCATTTATACACAATGGAGTATTACTCTGCATTAAAAAATGACAAAATCATAGAATTTACAGGGAAATGGATGGCATTAGAGCAGATTATGCTAAGTGAAGCTAGCCAATCCCTAAAAAACAAATGCCAAATGTCTTCTTTGATATAAGGAGAGTAACTAAGAACAGAGTAGGGTCGAAGAGCATGAGAAGAAGATTAACATTAAACAGGGATGAGAGGTGGGAGGGAAAGGGAGAGAGAAGGGAAAATGCATGGAAATGGAAGGAGACCCTCAGAGTTATACAAAAGTACATACAAGAGGAAGTGAGGGGAAGGGGAAAAATAATATAAGGGGGACAAATGAATCTCAGTAGAGGGAGCAGAGAGAGAAGAGGGGAGGGTAGGGGAGGGGAGGGGAGGGGAGGGGAGGGGGGATAGTAGAGGATAGGAAAGGCAGCAGAATACAACAGACACTAGTATGGCAATATGTAAATCAATGGATGTGTAACTGATGTGATTCTGCAATCTGTATATGGGGTAAAAATGGGAGCGCATAACCCACTTGAATCAAATTGTGAAATATGATATATCAAGAACTATGTAATGTTTTGAACAGCCAACAATAAAAAATTAAAAAAAAAAGATTGTTAGTCCATAATAGGTTAGTTTGTAAGAAACTGGAATATATCATAAATAATGTAACTTTGGGCTTTCTCAACAAGTGGAAGAAATTTGATTACAAGTGGACAAGATATATTTCGAATCCACTTTCTTTTCTTGTAGAAATAACATGTTTCCTATAATTTTCAGCTAGATTTATAATTTTTTGAGGAGAGAACTTTTGACTCTTCAAGGCTAACCCCCAAAAAACTTCATAGTATTCAGATAAGCATTAGCAAAGACAAGGATTCACTGGATTGACTGGGACATGTAGTGTTCTAAAGATATTTTCCCAGGATGCTTTACTCAGCTTGAAATTTAATCAACTGTGCTGTATGAGGGAATAATCGATGCCAGGCTGTAGCTTAAAAGTTCAAGGCAGTTGACTTTGGAATACAAAGCTAGAGAAAAAACATTTTTCATTAGTCAGACACTGTCTAGGAATCCAGAGTCTCACTCATCAAATAACAACTTAGGTGATAAGTCAGAAGTTATTACAAAAATAAAAGGTCCACTCATCTTCCTAAAATTATACTTTAGATCTGGTCATAGCCAGACAATACCATGTTTATGGTAAACCTTTCTTTTAATATGATCCTAGGCAATTAGCTACTTCTAAATTTTATTTTGCATCTGACTTCACAAACCTGATAGAGATTTATTTTAGGCATAAAATTCTATTCCTGACCTTTAATATATTTTAACAATTCAAAAAATACAGGTCTCAAGTTCACATTTTCTGGACATAGGTACATTTTTATTTTATTTTGTTTCTAGAAATTCAGTTAAAAATATATAAGAGAGAGAATTTTACTCCTCAAAGTACCTGAATTTGTCTTGCTTTTATAATAAGTTCCTAGACTAGGAAAGCTGATCTGTCTACATTCACAGGTCCAACCAAACTAGAGAATAGCTATGCCAAGGTTCAAATAATGTTCAGAAGAACTTGCTTTCTTTGGGCCATGGTATCAATTAGAGAACAATAGTAAATACAAAGGGATAAAGAATTTTTTTTATAAAGTTGACATTAAGGATGAAAACTTTATAAAAATTTCTTCAACATTTATCCCATATGTTGCCATTCATCACTGCCAAGTTATTTAAAAATAAATCTAAGAAATTTTATGTTGAGATTAATGCCTTTAGATGCATGACCTAGAAAACGATTCTCTTTTCTTCAAAATCTAAATGCCCCCATTGTATCCAGAGCCAATGCAGATATGATTAATTCTGCAAAAGTGTGGATAGAAGAACTCAAAGATTGGCCATACACTCCCAGGTGTTTGGGCAGACAGAATGAAATTTTAAAGGCTGAATGTAGGTGCCAAAATGAAAGTATACTCAGCTTGAGAGGTACCAAATGTGATTGGGTAAGAGAATTCCCATTTGAATACCAGAGAGCTACCCAGCAGTTTTACTGAGGCAGACAAAGACCCAATTAATTCAACTCTGCTCCTGACAACAGTTTTTCCTGATGATCAAATATATACATGATTTAAAACATGGGATATGGTGAACTAAAAGTATTTAATTTTTTTAAAAATTTAGTTGTAGATGGACACAATACTTTTATTTAATTAATCTATTTTTATGCGGCACTGAGGATGGAACTCAGGGCTTCACATGTGCTAGGCAAGTATCTTACCACTGAGTTATACCCCCAGCCCTAAATTTTGTTTTTTAATAAGATAAGACATGGACTACTACTACTGGTCAATTCTAAAAAATAAAATATATACATATTATAGAGGGGTATATTTTAAGGGATTATCTATACCTGGAAATATGTAACCATTCACTTTTTCAGATTTAGGTATTACAATTAGGTTTATAATCTCTTATAATTCCCATATAATATGTTTGACTCAACTGTAAAAAGCCAAGCTCATCTGATCCAAGCTGGAACATGATTTCTGGATATGGAGAAGTCAGCAGGCTTTCCACACCAAACCATTTGTATTAAAGGGACCATCACTACTGACCCTTCTATATAAAGAGAAAAACGAAAATTACTTTGGACAATTAATAGAAAATTAGAGTAGGCAACTGCTGATTATTTCAAAATGAAAGTCAAAAATTAAGATTTTATCTGAGTTCCTCCCATTCCATTTAACTAAATTAATATGCTTGTATTACTTTTCCTGTCTGAGAATTCTTTAACTCAAATTCTTAATAGTCATCATATTGCCTAGCAGAGCATTTTTTTATAAGATTACAGTTAATATTGCAGGGCACCAACTTCATGTGTGATTTCTTTTAGGGCACTTTCTTCATTATCTCACTGAAATTCATGGAAAAATTGAGCAAACAACTAAAATGGGGTAGTTAAGTGTCCAATGCTGGCACAGAAAGGCAAGAACATGCAGTGGTTATTGCAAGTGTTAATTCATTTAGGTTTGAGACTATTCTCCCCGTGGGGGGGGGGGAGGATAACAACTAGGACATAGTCAACGAAATGTAAGTGAAATCTAAAGCAGCTATGATTACTCTTCCATAAAATCTGTAAGAATTTCTGCTTTCCTGTATGCTTCTGAAAATTCTATTCTTTAGCTCAGGAATGTGTTAGAGTGATGTCTGCTTTCATGCCCAAGTGACTTGAAATAACAGGATTGCTGACATATTTTTAGGGAAATCACCCAGGGGCCTTCTGTAAGATTTAATTGTCTGGGTTCTCTTTTGGATCTGAGCTTAGTTTCCAGGTCACTCCTCTTCCAGCTCTTCTCTGAATCCAAAGAATGGCCTCCAGGGGCTCATCTTTACTGCCATTATCTGGGCATACTTCCATCAGTCTTTCTCTGTTCTTGGATCCTCTTCTAAAGGTCACTAGGAAGACAGGTGTCCAAAGCAAGCAATAGCAGGGAAACAATTATAAGTTTAAATATAATAAAATTGGAGTCATTTAAAAAGGTAAAATCTCGAGAAGTTGAATATCATTCTTTTTTTTTAAATGATACATGGAGATATGATTGTTCTTTGTTGTCTAGTTCCTTCATTGATTGGCTACTTTGCCTTCCATTGGATTGACTCTTTAATATCAAACCTTGTATAATTATTTCAGTTTCATTTATCATGCTCCTGAGTCTTCCCCTTTCCCTGTGTCTTCTGCCCTTTCTTTTGAGTCAATCTCTATATACTATGTCAAAAATGATAAGCACCTAGGTTGAGCCTTGTACAATGCTTCCATTTCCCTTTCCAAGATGTGATTTCTTCCCCTCTCTCTATGCCTTCTTTGTTTTCTTGAGAATCAAATCCTGAAGATATAAAAATCAAAGGTGTATGATAGGCAACCAGATCCACAAGGTTCAAAAAAGGAGTCAAATGACACTTCAGAATAACATTTTCATAAAATGACCTTCTGCTTTACACACAAAAGTCACAATTTTTTCCTTACAGGAAAAAAAAATATTTTTAAAAGCCACACTGCCTGCAGCACAAAAAGAAAGTTAAAAAATCTCCTTATATGTAGAAGGCAGAAAAACTATAAAAGGTAGATTCAAGAACCCCTACAAACCACTGGCAGAATTCATTGTTTTTGGTTTAATTTGGCATTAAATGCTGGGTCAAATACCTTCAACTACTTCAAAAATTTCATAGCACAAGCATTATTTCACATGATCCAAATAATATAGCATATGCCTATATTCTGTATTATATAAATTTAAGGAATTATTATGATTTATGTAACTATAACCCTGACTGAACTATTAAGAAAAGGTAGAAGGTATGTGTTTGATTATAAAACATTATGCTTGTCAGGACACATTTAATGCATTTTAGAATTTATTCAAACATTGTCATTGTTATGAGAAAATAAGACAATTATATACTGACTAACTTTATTTCTGCACTGCTTAGTCATAGCTAAATATACTTCTGTGACAAATGGGAGAAAATTAATTTACATAAGCTTTAAGACAAGTTTCTCTTATTCCGAATGCCTTCCTAAATCCCTGAAGTAGAGTACAGTTATTAAGAGAATGGTACCAACCAAAACTTCTGAGTCCACAAAGAAGAACTTCTATGGGATTTCTGAAAAAGTCTCCAAGAAAGACATGGAATTCAAGTCCACAGAGAGAGTAACCAGCCCCAGATAGCTATTACTTTAAAAGGCTGTGCTAAGCTTTTTTGAATCCAAATGGTGTGAGGATTATCGTATAAATCTGATGCTGTGGCTCCAAAGTTACACCTATTATAAATGCATGGGATAAGATAAGTGTTATTCTTCTCTGTGATTCAGGCATATCACATTCTTGGCTATAATCTTAATAGTAAAGACATAGATACTTGTTATAAATGCATCAACTTTTTTAGTGCATTATAGTTATACATAATTCTGTAGTTTTTGACATATTCATAAATGCCCAAAACAGTTTTCTCCATTTCAATGCCCAGTACTAACCTCTTCTCTTTCGTCCTCCCTCTTTCTGATTCCCTTCCTCTACTCTATTGGTCTTCTATCTCTTTATTTGTTTAATTGCTTAAAATTGAAGCATTATAATTACACACAAAATTAAAATGCATTTTGATAATTCATACATTCTCCTAGCAAAATCTGGTCAACTTTATTCCCAGTTATTTCCCTCCCCTACTCTCTTTCCTTGGTTCTCCACTTCTGAGCCCTCTTCTATTTTCATAAAATCTGCCTTTCATTCTTTTTTTCTCCCTCTCTTTAGTTTCCACATAAGAGTGAAAACATTCAAACTTTCAGTTTCTGAGTATGGTTTATTTCACATAACATGATCTTATCCATTTCCATCCATTGACCATCAAATGCTATAATTTCATTCTTCTTTATAGCTGAGTAGAACTCCATTTTGCATATATACCACATTTTCTTTATCCATTTGTCTATTGATGGGCACTTAGGCTGGTTCCATAATTTCATTCTTGTGTATTGTGCTGCTATAAACATTGGTATGCATGTATCACTACAGTAGGCTGATTTTAGCTCTTTTGGATATATATCAAGGAGTGAGATAGCTGGGCCATATGTTGGTTCCATTCCTAGGGTTTTGAGGAATTTCCATGCTGCTTTCCAAAGTCACTGTACTAATTTACAGTCCCACTAACAGTGTGTGTAAGTATACCCTTTTCCCCACATCCTTGCCAGCAATTATCATTATTTGTATTCTTTTTATATATATTTAATATTACATATTTTATATTATATCTATTTTCTATATTATTTATGTTATATATACATTTCACATATTATAAAATATATATTGCAAATACTACATATTTTTGTGTTTAATATTATATATATATATAATATTATATATAGGTATGTGTTTGATTATATAATTAAATATATATATTTAATTTTACATGGATATAATGCCATTATTTATATTTTTATGTGGTGCTAAGAATTGAATCCAGTGCCTCACACATGCTAGCAAGCACTCCACCCACTGAGCTACAATTCCAGTCCCCATTATTTGTATTCTTGATGAATGCCATTCTAACTTGGATGAGATTAAATCTAAGAGTGATTTTCATTTACATCTCCCTGCTTGCTGAGGGTGAGAATATTTTTTTCATATGTTTGCTTGCCACTAGTATTTTTTCTTTTGAGAAATGTCTCTTTAGGTCTTTTGCCCATTGATTGAGTAGGTTACTAGTGGTTTTTGATGTTAAGTTTCTTGAGTTATTTATATATTCATGATACTTTTAGATAAGTAGCTGGCAAAATTTTCTCCCATTCTATAAGCTGTCTCTTCACTCTTTTTTCCTTTGCTGTGCAGAAGCATTTAAATTTAATGCAACTCCACCTATTGATTCTTAGTTTTGTTTTTTGAACTTTAGGAGTTTTATTAAGGAAGGCAGTGTTCACACCAATGTGTTGAAGTGCTGCCCCTATGTTTTCTTCTAGGAGTTTCACTGTTTTGGGTTTAATTCAGGTCTTTGATTTGATTTTTGTGCAAGAGTACAGATAAAGATCTAATTTCATTCTTCTGCATATGGATATCCAGTTTTCCCAGCATAACTGCAACTACTTTTAAAGCAAGATGATCATATTATGTTAACTAACTGCACCAACAGGTCCTAACAGACTACTATTTAATATCTGTGGAGATAGTAAGTCTGGATATCAACCTAGGAATAAAAATATACTAGAATTTGTCATGTAAATATGTAATTAATGAAATAGACATGCACTATCCCTCCTGTTTATAAAGAGATTAAGTACATTAAATACCTCAAAATGATCTAGCTTAGGCTGGGGCTGTAGCTCAGTGGCAGAGTGCTGGCCTTGCATGTGTGAGCCACTGGGTTGTATCCTCAGCACCACATACAAATAAACAAATAAAATAAAAGCATGCTGTCCATCTATAACTACAAAAATTTTTTAAAAGAGAGAAAGAAAATGATCCAGCTTGAATTTCCATCATGTCATCATCATTTTCAATATAATTGGCTATGTCCTCCTTGGCTCTTTCCTCCATGCTGAAGTCCTAGAACTTGGCATAATCTAACTGTAGAGTCCTCTATAACTTCATGAAATTCCTCAAACATACTACCATTCCCAAAGTCTCAACCATGTATTTCCTTTGAAATAAAGTCTTTCAGTATTAATCATTACCCATTGTATTAACAACTCATGACTCATGACTGAATCATCATCTCCAGTTCAAGGTAGAAAGTATGAGAAGAAAAGTAAATCTTGAGTACAACTTTTTGAAATCCAAACTTTAACTGCTCATTAGGGAGGATGAATTTTCCAAGAGAGGCAGAATTTAGAGAGTTTAGAGGAAAATTCTAGTGTGCTGTGATGGAAGCAAAAGTGAAGAATAATTGAAAAAGAAACTATTACTTTTACTTGTCAGTTACAGTAGCTGAATAATATCCATTCTAAGAGTGCACCATATAGTACTTTGCCATCTCCCAGCAAGTGATAACTGTGTTGCTTCCAAATTTTTGCAGCATCAACAGTGGTAAGATGAGGACATTTATGCATATATCTTTATATTCTTCTTCTCTTTTCCTTAGCATAAATTCCAGTGAAATTACTAAAATGACTATGTAAATAGTATAACACTTAAAATTTGGTACATATAGCCAACCGTTTCTTTGGAAATACCAAAAATTATACTCCTGTGAACAGGGTATGAGAATGTTTGTATTTTATGTGCTTGCTACTACTGGAGCTCATAGGTTTTATTTACCTTCACAGTCAGATAAGTAAAGTATTTGAATATCATTATGCTTTGGATTTTCAATTCTTAGTCCAGAGAGGTTACACATGTCTTCACATATTTATGAGTCCTTTGTACCTGTATTGTGAATTGAATGCCTACATATTTAATTTCAATTGGGACACAACTTCATGGTTTTATGACTTCTTTAAATATTTATGATAATACCTCTTTTTCTGATAGTTTTTCATGTTTTAAATATGAAGTAGTGCTTTTAAAATAAGTTTTGAAGAGATGTAGCCAATCCGTTTTGTATGAAAGCAGTTTTACTGAAAACAGACTCAGTCCTGCATGAAAAGACATCTTATCAGACTATACCTTCAATATGTAAATGATATAATAGTCCTAAAGCATGGTTGTCATTCAAAACTCAAGAAATTAATGAGAAGTTAAGTTTTTGTGAGAAACAGAATAGAGATGTAAGAGGATCTGATCATTTCATAACTGCCTATCGCACTTTTTATTTCATTAGTATAAGAGCAAATAATCTTAGGTACAACAATTAGACAGCAAACAGAAGACACATTAAATTAAAGCTTAAAAGACTTTATAATAAACAATTAAAACACAAGAAGCAAAGAAAAAAGTGTGAAAGTGTGTGGATTAAGACATTGCCTTTCAAGAATACATTTGCCAAAGCAAGAATATTTTTTTTGTATCTACAAATATCACACTCCAAAGTGATTGCCGTTGACATGTGAAATTGAAGTTTGCAGAGGACAAAGGTAATGCAAGAGGCAATAATTATTTGAAGTATAATGTCTGTCAGATTAATGTAGACTTAATGAATAGTGCTCATTATGTATTAATACCATACGACAATTTCATGAAAAGCTTTTAAAAAGCTTCAAGTTTAAGAAAACCTAGGGTGACTCAGTTTTGAAAAGAAGTCATTCAGAAAACTGACAAATTTCTAGGTGCAGGAATAGAGAGCCAAGCCAGATGTTCTCTGCAGTTGTTCAGCAGTTGTTGTGGCCCAAACTGCTTTACTGTAACAACTCCCATTGTGTTGGTGTAACAATGAATATAGCCAAGACAATTCCCTATAATTAATGTTACTGTGAAAAGTTTGCATGAAAGACAAACTTAAGAAGTAATTAAAATAGCAACCAACACCCTTCTATTCTTTTAATGTAAAAATTTTGCTTCTCCTTTCCCTTAGTAAGAAATGCTTTTCCCCACATCCTCGCCAGCACTTGTTGTTGTTTGACTTCATAATGGCTGCCAATCTAACTGGAGTGAGATGGTATCTTAGGGTGGTTTTGATTTGCATTTCTCTGACTGCTAGAGATGGTGAGCATTTTTTCATGTACTTGTTGATTGATTGTATGTCCTCCTCTGAGAAGTGTCTGTTCAGGTCCTTGGCCCATTTGTTGATTGGGTTGTTTGTTCTCTTATTGTCTAATTTTTGGAGTTCTTTGTATACTCTGGATATTAGGTCTCTATCTGAAGTGTGAGGAGTAAAGATTTGTTCCCAGGATGTAGGCTCTCTATTTACCTCTCTTATTGTTTCTTTTGCTGAGAAAAAACTTTTTAGTTTGAGTAAGTCCCATTTGTTGATTCTAGTTATTAACTTTTGTGCTATGGGTGTCCTATTGAGGAATTTGGAGCCCGACCCCACAGTATGTAGATCGTAGCCAACTTTTTCTTCTATCAGACGGCGTGTCTCTGATTTGATATCAAGCTCCTTGATCCATTTTGAATTTACTTTTGTGCATGGCGAGAGAAAGGGATTCAGTTTCATTTTGTTGCATATGGATTTCCAGTTTTCCCAGCACCATTTGTTGAAGATGCTATCCTTCCTCCATTGCATGCTTTTAGCCCCTTTATCAAATATAAGGTAGTTGTAGTTTTGTGGATTGGTTTCTGTGTCCTCTATTCTGTACCATTGGTCCACCCGCCTGTTTTGGTACCAGTACCATGCTGTTTTTGTTACTATTGCTCTGTAGTATAGTTTGAAGTCTGGTATCGCTATACCGCCTGATTCACCCTTCCTGCTTAGCATTGTTTTTGCTATTCTGGGTCTTTTGTTTTTCCATATGAATTTCATGATTGCTTTCTCTATTTCTACAAGAAATGCCGTTGGGATTTTGATTGGCATTGCATTAAACCTATAGAGAACTTTTGGTAATATCGCCATTTTGATGATGTTAGTTCTGCCTATCCATGAACAGGGTATATTTTTCCATCTTCTAAGATCTTCTTCTATTTCTCTCTTTAGGGTTCTGTAGTTTTCATTGTATAAGTCTTTCACCTCTTTTGTTAGGTTGATTCCCAAGTATTTTATTTTTTTTGAAGATATTGTGAATGGAGTGGTTGTCCTCATTTCCATTTCAGAGGATTTGTCGCTGATATACAGGAATGCCTTTGATTTATGCGTGTTGATTTTATATCCTGCCACTTTGCTGAATTCATTTATTAGCTCTAATAGTTTCTTTGTAGACCCTTTTGGGTCTGCTAGGTATAGAATCATGTCATCTGCAAATAGTGATAATTTAAGTTCTTCTTTTCCTATTTTGATGCCTTTAATTTCTTTCGTCTGTCTAATTGCTCTGGCCAGTGTTTCGAGAACTATGTTGAACAGAAGTGGAGAGAGAGGGCATCCCTGTCTTGTTCCAGATTTTAGAGGGAATGCCTTCAATTTTTCTCCATTCAGAATGATGCTAGCCTGAGGCTTAGCATAGATTGCTTTTACAATATTGAGGTATGTTCCTGTTATCCCTAGTTTTTCTAGAGTTTTGAACATAAAGGGATGCTGTACTTTGTCAAATGCTTTTTCCGCATCTATCGAGATGATCATATGATTCTTATTTTTAAGTCTATTGATGTGGTGAATAACATTTATTGATTTCCGTATATTGAACCAGCCTTGCATCCCAGGGATGAATCCTACTTGATCATGGTGCACAATTTTTTTGATAAGTTTTTGTATCCGAGTGGCCAGAATTTTATTGAGGATTTTTGCATCTAGGTTCACTTGTACATTGCTGGTGGGACTGCAAATTGGTGCAGCCAATTTGGAAAGCAGTATGGAGATTTCTTGGAAAGCTGGGAATGGAGCCACCATTTGACCCAGCTATTCCCCTTCTCGGTCTATTCCCTAAAGACCTAAAAAGAGCATGCTACAGGGACACTGCTACATCGATGTTCATAGCAGCACAATTCACAATAGCTAGACTGTGGAACCAACCTAGATGCCCTTCAATGGATGAATGGATAAAAAAAATGTGGCATTTATACACAATGGAGTATTACTCTGCATTAAAAAATGACAAAATCATAGAATTTACAGGGAAATGGATGGCATTAGAGCAGATTATGCTAAGTGAAGCTAGCCAATCCCTAAAAAACAAATGCCAAATGTCTTCTTTGATATAAGGAGAGTAACTAAGAACAGAGTAGGGTCGAAGAGCATGAGAAGAAGATTAACATTAAACAGGGATGAGAGGTGGGAGGGAAAGGGAGAGAGAAGGGAAAATGCATGGAAATGGAAGGAGACCCTCAGAGTTATACAAAAGTACATACAAGAGGAAGTGAGGGGAAGGGGAAAAATAATATAAGGGGGACAAACGAATGTCAGTAGAGGGAGCAGAGAGAGAAGAGGGGAGGGGAGGGGAGGGGAGGGGTGGGGAGGGGAGGGGAGGGGGGATAGTAGAGGATAGGAAAGGCAGCAGAATACAACAGACACTAGTATGGCAATATGTAAATCAATGGATGTGTAACTGATGTGATTCTGCAATCTGTATATGGGGTAAAAATGGGAGCTCATAACCCACTTGAATCAAATTGTGAAATATGATATATCAAGAACTATGTAATGTTTTGAACAGCCAACAATAAAAAATTAAAAAAAAAAAAAAGAAATGCTTTTAATACATTTTTAACAAAACTCTTTAATTTTTTTTCTTTGTTTGCTTTTTCCAGCAGTAGGGAAAACAAAATTTTTTTCTAGTTTATTTTCTTTTAATTATTTTATATTCTAATCTCTAAGTTTGACCTATGTTGAAAACTAAAATAACAACAACAAAAACCAAACTAGAAGACATATAATCAAAGACCTCAAAAATAAGTTGCTTATTTATTTGACTTTTGTCAATATAATCCCATTAATAGTTTCTATTCATATAGAACTAATGGTGGGGCAGGAAGCCGTAAGACAGAAGGAGCTGTAGGAAGAAAAACTCATCCAGAGTGTGCCCCCTACCCACTTCCTCCAGCCACACCTCTCCAGTCTACAGTTACCACCCAGTCAGCCCACTCACACCATCATGGACTGATTAGGTTACAGTTCTCACAATCCAATCATTTTACCTCTGAACATTCCTGCATTAACAAGAGCTTTGGGGAACACTTCATATCCAAGCCATAATATCAACACTGAATAAATCCAATAATTTGTAATAAGTGCCTGCTACTTATCTTTTTTAAAAAATAAATAAATAGCATGATTATAATCACTCTGTGGATTTTTCCCTAAGAAATACAGACCAAAGTTATCTACTACCCATACAGAATGGTGAAAGCAGAGTGAAACTCTTGAAGGCCAAAGGGTAGGCCATCTTGGATATTAGCCAAACAGTAATGAAACAGTTTACTTTCATCTCTAACCTAACAATAACAATAAATAAATTAAGAAGAATATACAGGAGGGTCAAATTCAGGTTCAGATTTGTCAACTGGAAGTTTGGTTTCTGTTAATTGTTGAGAAAGTAGAGAGAGTTCTTGCATGTCTTTGGGACTGTCAGTTTAGAGATGAAGAATTTCTGAGCAATGATACTTTCCAAGACTGGAATTGCCATTGAATGGCTGCAGTAAAGGAAGATCAAAAGCTATAGGAGTTGGGAATTGTGGATTTAGGACACTCCATCAGTTTGAAGTAGTGATTTTGTAGTCATACAGAGGCTGTCAGGAGAATATTGTATTTACTAAATGTAGCAAGTAGAAATCTAAAAATCAGTGAAAGAAATTGACTGGAATATTGAGAACACAGTACAGAAGAATAATCTGATGATCAAAAGAAGATATGTTGTCTGATGGCAATAGAAGTTTGTAGTATTTGAGGAATAAGTTGTGAGCTGTCCTCTTCTATAACAGTAAGCCCTTCAAAATGGACTTGGTGACTTTCACTGTAGATTTTCACAGAGAGGTAGACATAGGAAATAATCATGAAAATGACACCCGTTTCCCACTATTATAGCAATATTTGTGCTACAATGAAAAAGATTACTCAAAGTTGTGCATGGATGAAGTATTTATGCACAGTGTGATCCAGCTTCATAGAATTAAAAATTCCAAAGGAAGTGACAGCATAGGAAGTATAGTGATGAAAATCTTCATATTTTTCAAGACATCTTCCAATGAAAGCTTGTTGTGATAGGCTATGCAAGACAGGCATGTGAGCAGTAACAGAATTATGGCTTTAACACTTTTGTAATCCAGGTAGGTGATACAGTGGTAAAAAATGGAATTCCCTGAGTGAGAATTCTCCAGAAGGTCACCTGCATGGACTTGAGGGAGTAGACAGGGATCTGGATCTAGAAAAGCACTAAACATTCTATACTAGAGATATCAAATAATACAAGAATAAAGTATCATACAAGCAACCAAAGATTATTGATTTCAAAAAATAAAAGCTGAAAATGCTTACAAAAAATAATGATTTACTGGGAAAAAAATACAGAAGGGGACTTAAAAGATTCCAAAATGAGTATAATCCTTGCAAGGAAACTCTTCTGAATTATGTTTCAGAAACTCCTCATAGGAACTTGATGAGATTGGTTTTAGTGAGGAAACAGCCACGGAATGGTTAAGAAAATACACTAACAAATGTCTCTAAGCTGCACTACTACTCAAAATTCATTTTGTTTTGAGTATAAAACTGTGTTTATTCTCAGTCATAGAAAGTACAGAAGGCCAGGAGAGAGGAAGGAGAAAGAGCGGAGGAGGAAGAGAAATTAACTGTATGGAGCATTAATGCACTTTTTAAATTCAATGATAAAACAGTCAAGATACTCAGTAGTATCCAACCTATTTGGTTGAATACCTCAAGCCATCAATCTACTAATCACCAATTATTGCAATAAAGAGCTCTTTTAATTAATTAGAGTGCTTTTTATTAGGTAAAGTATCATTATTCACAGCCCACATACTATCACATACACATATGTACACTATAACAATATTCTGTTGCTTCACACGTTATTCACTATATTATACAATCCAACTATAACATAAGATACTCAAAAAGAAATATTTAAAAGGATGATGACATAACTGCTGTAGTGACATTCCAATATCCTATCACATATTCTTATATTCCAACCCTGTGATTATCTGAATAATTGCTGCACTGATTCGTACTGTAGCACTTATCTGTTGTAAGATGGCATGTTTAAAATTTTAACTGACAAAACATTTGTTTGATGATGAATGATAGAAATCAGAACCCAATAGAAACTGCCTTTCATAGCAAATCCCAGAAATTTAGTATGTGTGGTCATACGGGCAACCTACAATTTTCCTCATTTGGCTTATTTACAAGTATTTAATTAAAAACTACATTTCAAATGCCTTTACTTAGTAATGTGCCTGTTTACAAATTTAACACTGTGCACTGAATTTCACAGAGGGAAACATTAAAAAAAAACTCAGTCTGGACTTAAAAACATAATGACTTTTGTTTATTAAGGTACCATATATTCAGATCAAAGGAAAGCATTATTCAGTTCTAAGTATAGCTTTTTTTTTTTCCCTTCAGAAGCCTAGGTCATCTAAATCCTTGCAACAAACACTTTTAAATTTAAAGGAACAAGAAAATGGAAATACGTTTTACAGCTAGGTTGTTATACTTAGGTCAAATTTATGATACATTAGAGTTATTTATGTGTTGCAAGAACAGCAAATGCATTTTTTTTGTATAAAATGTATTTGATTTTGTAGTCAACATGTTTATAATATATTTATGAGCTTTTCCTAAAACTTGAGGCATGTATAACTGTTTAAAATAATTATGAAGGATCATAATTCATTTATCATTTAATAAAAAAAATTTCAAACCCCCAACTTGGAAGAAATGAAAATGAATCAGTTATAATCTTTGCCATTAAGAAACATGGCATGTACCACAGTAAATCTCTGCTTTGAGGAATATAATGTCAAAATGTAGGGCAAAAAAAGATCCTTTTCTATTTTAACCATCTTCCCCTCTGTCTTGCTCTTGGTCCCATTGCCCAAGAAAAAAATAATTTTGTTTCTATCTGCAGACAAATCCACCATTTTTTCACATATTTTAAAGCATAAAAAGTTATGGATGTGGGGTCCTTGATGAAAAGATACTGGCAGCACTAAAATGACCTGTAGAGAAAACAAGATTTACAGCAAAGAGGAGAAAGAAATGAGAACTAAAAGTGTGGGACATAGGGAGAGAAGCTGCAGGGTCAATGAAAGAAAGTCCCTGGAGAAAATGGGAATACATTAACAGGGGTTTGTCATCCTGTAAAATTCTAACTGGTGAATGAACCCATCCTAGTATCAGCCATCCAATGGAGCCTCACCAAAAAAAAAAAGAAAAAGTAACCCTAACCCAGTATATATGGAGTCAGCAAAGTTAAATCTTGGTTAAAGAAAGGTCTGTGCCTTTAAATCTTGGCTCCATAAGAAATTACTGAAGAACTTCTTTGAATGTGTGTCCTCATTTGCAAATGATGATAAAAACCCAGATCAGAGTGTGTAAGGGGTAAATGATATAATGTACGCAATGAGTTTGGAATAGAGCTCACATATGTCCAGTAAAACCTCAATTAGGGGAAGCTATTATTTATTATTTCTCTCTCTGTGTTTTAACTTTCTTTTCTATTGACAATAATTTTATTCCTGCCTAGATTATGTCCATATGAATGTCCTCCACTATCATGTTTTCCTTTCCACCTTTTGTTCTTTTCTTTTGTGGGCCAAGAATTGATCAGTCTTAAAGAATATTCCATGTGAACTTAAAATCAATGAATTTTCTGCTGTTGTTTATGGACTATTGTATAAATATCAATTAGATCAACTTGCTTGATATTGCTATTCAGAGCAACTACATCTTTAATGATATTCTCTGTATGTGTTTGATCTCTCATTATTAAGAGAAATATGTTGAAGAGTCCAACTATAAATAATTTGTCTTCTTCTCTTTAGTCCTATTTTTTTAATTTAAAGGAACAAGAAAATAGAAATACATCTGACAGGTTGTTATGCTTAGGTCAAATTTATGAGCCACATCCCCATCCCTTTTTTAATCTTTTTTTTACTTTTAGACAAGTTCTCACTAAGTTGCTTAGGGTCTTGATAAATTGCTGAGGCTGGCTACTTCTATCAATTTTTGTGTCACATATTTTGATACTGTTTTTAGCCATATGTATGTTTAGAGTTGTTATATCTCCTTGAAGAATTCATCCCATTGTCATTAAGTAGTGTCTTCTAATTTTCATTTTTCTGATGTCTGTATTTTTCTGAAAATACAATAATTATTTTAGCTTTCTTTTGAGCATGGTACATTTTCATCCATTCTTAACTCTGTTTTTTGAAGCTTTTGCAGTTATAATCTGCAGTTCCTCTACTGGAGCCCCATTGGTATAGTAACAAATAGCAGGATTATGATTACATCTCCATCTTCTTTGGTTCTATGTCCCTGGTTGTGATGTTCCCATGTGTTCCTTAGCTTCCCTCTCATTCTACACAGGAATGCTAGAGCATATTTCAGT
This sequence comes from Marmota monax, assembly GCF_021218885.2. Classification (NCBI taxonomy): domain Eukaryota; kingdom Metazoa; phylum Chordata; class Mammalia; order Rodentia; family Sciuridae; genus Marmota; species Marmota monax. The sequence continues at coordinate 407,867 of NW_026694507.1, read as the reverse complement.
AGGAGAAATCTGTTTTCTAGTTGGAATATTGTTCTTGTAAATTCCTTTCACTTGTATAGCAAATCTCTTATGAAGGAATTTCTAGAAATAGTTCAAATAATTACTATTCCACTTCCCCTTCCAAAACTATGATAGATTCTCAGTTTCTCAGGAAGTAAAGCCTATACAAATAAGGTGACCTTCCCATAGAAACTGTAGCCCCAAGGAGTTTCTCACTTTTAGGTTATCCTATTAAGCTCCAGGAGATTGTAAAATTTATCTTTTAAGTGCTTGTGTTAGTCAGTTTTTTCATTTCAGTGACCAAAATGCCTGACATAAACAAAGGAGGAAAAATTTATTTTGGCTCATGATTTCAGAAGTTTTGGTCCATGGTCAGCCGGCTCCACTGGTTTTAGGTCTACATCATCGCAGAAACATCATGGCAGAGGTAAGCTATTCACCTCTTGGCATCCAGGAAACAGAAAATGTGAGGAAGGGACCAGGGACAAGAAGTACCCTTCCAGCAAATAACTTTGGTTACATCCTTCCTTCAATAAGGTCCTTTTTCCTAAAGTTTCTACCATCTCTCATTAATGTCATCAAATTATTAATCCACCAATGGATTAATCCACTGATAAGATCAGAGCCTTCATGATTCAATCACTTCTCAAAAGCCCCACTTCTTATAATTGCTACATTAGGAACCAATTCTTCAATACAGGAGCCTCTGGGGACTTAATATTCCAAATTCAAACCATAATTGTTTCCATCAGTTTGTAGTTCCATTGACTTCTTAGTGTAAGTACATATTTGGATGCACTTCTCTGGATTAGTAACTCTCACCAGATTTCAGTATGGCAGTTTTATTGAATGTCTAAGGACAATCACTAAATATCATTTTTCAGGTTTTTCTTGTCTTACGTGAAGGAGTTATGACTTGAAATCTTCCTATGTTGAAACTAAAATCACAAGTCCCATTCCTGCCTTTTATAATCTTATTTTCCTTGTCTTCACTTTCCTTGCTTCCCCCCTTTCTTCTTCTAGTATATCAAGAAAAATCTTTCTCGATACAAATGAGTCTTCCCTATCCAATGGCTTGGCCTTAGGAAATTTTGATATTTTGAGGCACATCAAAATAAGAAAAGAGATTGAAGAATGGTGTCATAGTTGGTCATGATAAGTTTAAGAAAGAAATACTTCCATGACAGAGAAGCTGTTTCTTTTACTGTTAAGAGTTCCTAAGTTAGCCAATAATTAGATTAATTATAGAAAGAAATAAAAATTTCCTAATATTCTTAGCTATAATCATGAAGAATCTAGAACTATGTTTCAGTTTTATAATTCTGGTTCATTGCATCAACAAGAAAAATAAATGCATGAAAGTACAGGAAACTTTATGCCTACACATAAGAGCAGGGCTATTGTATTCTGATATACAGCACATATTAAATAACCATTGCTGAATGGATGAGAAAATGATCCCATTTCATTTTAACTTCAAAAAAGTTGTGTATCTTGGTTTTTATATTTAATTGTGCTATATAGGCAATATCTAGGACATACATTTATATAAGTCTATAACACTATTTGGAGTACAACTTCATTACAGTGAAGTAAATTGAGAATTAAATATAATTTGTATGTATGTTTGTTTATGCATCCATATACCTACATGGTGGTATTCATATACATGTGTGAGTATATATAAGCACACAAAGACATATACACATATGCATGCCACATACACACAAACACATACACACACAAACACACACACATGCTCGCTCTCTGTATATAGGGACAGAAGGGATGGAACGCTGAATGAATAAGAGAAATGCCAAGCTCAGAATCCTCAATGTGTCCCTACTTACATTTCATATGACTCTAGATTACTTAGTACAGAACAGTCATAATAATGTACTTCATGAAAAAAAAATAAGCAAAATCCAGTGAATCTGTGTATCAGCTGACTTTGATAGATGTGTTACTGCTAAATTAATGCTGCTACAGAAACTTGGAATTCCCAATTACATAAATTGGGACTCAAATGTGTAGAAAGAATTTACCCAGCTTATGTGTAAAAATGGTAAACCGATGTACACTGACATCATTTATGTATTTTAAGTGAAATATAAGAGTTTTACATATATCCATGTAAAAATAAATTGTAGGAAAAAGAACCAAACTAGTTACATGTTTGATTTCCACTTTCCAGAATTACCTTAGACAATTCATATCCTCTGAAAGATAATTCCTTTATGACTAACACAGTTCAAAAGATTATTTTCCTTGGAAGTTTAACAGCAACATATTCTGATATATTTAAGTTATGAAATTATGGGAAAATGTGCTTCTTCACCTTAAATAGCTTCATTTTTTTTTCATAGTCTCCTCTGTGCACCATGACTCAAAAACTGTTAACTAAGGCTTTACTTATATTTGGCCAATATTAAGACTTCCTAAAAGACCTGTCTTCTAGCTATGACTAAAGGAGTGGGAGTTAAAAAGATGACTGGCACTTTTGAGCATGTCAGTTAGTAAATTTAACAACCTTAAAAAGAACCTTGGGAAGCTCTTCCTTGTTTTGCTATCACAATTACGGAAAAGAACAACCATTCCCTCTCAAGGGGAGAGAAGGTTATACAATTGTTCAGTTATTCACAAAAAAAAAATGTAGTTAAGTTTCTAATCAATATTTTTAAAAACTTTCTACAAAGGACACAATCTGACCCTTTGAAAAAGAGCTAAAATATGCCTTAGCTCAAGTTTGCCATATATGTTCACTATCACCATCACAACACTCTAAGACACACTCTGAAACTGACCTTAATACAAACTTAGTATTAAAAATACATGCAATTAATCCATTTTATATTTCAGTAGAACTATGCTATTTATTCTATGAAAGTGGAAGGGAAATAAAACTTCTTCAAGATTCTATGTTCCAGCTTCTAATGCTCCTATAAAATTATCTAGGACTCAGCCACCTGACCTGGGTAAGCAATATGTATATTTTAAATTCACTTAAAACTATCACTATTGGTTGAATGTCAACATACACAAAAATAATTCAGCACTTCAATTTAAATAACTCTCTTAATGGTCATTCCTGGGACAAGCTGTTTAGCTGTTTTAACCCTATTAAATCTAGTATTTAAAACCCTATTAAATCTACTAGTATGTTGTAGATACAGAAGGAGAATTGGGCTGCCAGCGTTTAGCTCATATCAAGAATGCAGGTCCTTATCTTAAGACATTAAAAAGGTCTTTGGACACTGAATGCAGGACAAATTGTAAAGCAAGGTCAGTTCTGTGGGCATGGAGCCTATGCAATTCCATGGGGCCTTGTACTTGGGTTAATGCTCAGCTGTTGACATATTAAAGTTCTTGATAAGTTTTTGAACAAAAGGCCCTGAATCTTAATATTACACCAAACCCACAAATGATGTAGCCAGTCCTAAAGTAACAATGAATTAAGGTAAGCATGTTTTATGGATACTGTTGTTGTCTACAAAAGCAATAGTGGCAATAGATGAAGGTGAAAGTTGAGGGGAATGAGATTTAAGAGGAACAATGGCAAGAGTTAGCGATATGCATAAATATTTAATAATTAAAATAATAAAGAACAGAGGAAGACAGAGAAGGAGAGGAGGAAGAGAAAAAGTAGTTTTCATGAACTCTAGAACTGAGTTTTTCCAAAGGTACGACTTACATTTCAACAGCCAAGACAAAAGGTACATCATTTTTGATCATGATACTTCCTTTCTGAGAAATTTTCAATAATAGGAAAGGGAGAGTTGCCTAAACAATTATCTGCCTCCTTCCTCCAAACAATTATCTTTGCCCTCACTCTTTCTTCTTTGTCAGTCAAAGCTTGATTTTGGTCAGTGGAAATGTCTTTTTGGGGGGACCACAAACTTTACTAAACCCATTCCCTTTGTTGGTTATTAGTATAGAAAGAAAGGTACGTGGTACAATTCTGATGGTTTTGATGTATTGAGAAGTTTCAGTGGCTTATGAAATTATCATTACCAAAGAGCCGCATCTAGTATCTCCCCCTGACCTTCTGCACTTGACCTTGCAACATGACCACAGAACTAAGTCAGCCTTCATGCATCATGAAGAAAGAAGCAGGATCCAGATAATAGACAGCAAGATGGCAACACCTGCATTCAGCAGCAGAGTGCCCCAGCCTCTAATCATCTACTTCAGAAATTCCAATGTGCTTTCATAAAATCCCTTTTGTCTTATCCTGCTAGATTTAATATCCTTGAGGTCAGAGGTCATTTTATTCATCTTTGTTTTGCCCCTAGGATCTAACTACTTTCAACCTCTGAGCTGTATCTTGAGCGATGAGTTAATTTAGAAGCAAAGGATTATGTGCAGCTAAAGGATCACAAAAGAGTAACTGGTCCTGATTTACGTGTGCTTAATCCCTGCAGCTCTCACTATATTCCTTTTAAAATGTTATCATTATGTTGAGGAATAAGTGGGTATTTTTGCTTCTGTGAATCATAAAATCTAGCTTTGGAGAGCTTTTGAGAATACCTAACCTAATTAAATGAAGTGCTATTAAATTTTAATTAATGTGTGCTATTCAAAATTAATCAGATCCATAACTAAAATCATGCTTAGCAAGTGAACACACATGAGAAAGCAGAGGCTCTCTAGTGACTCAAATTATGTTTTGTTCTAAAAAGGATCAGTACATTAAAAATAGGGAGCCTCCTATATCATTTTTTTACTTGGTCAGAAGAGAGATGGATAACAATTTAAGATGTCAAGAAAGGTAGTCTAAATTTCCAATTCTTGAGAACAGCTGAGTTTAAATGTTGAACCTATCGGTATAAAATAAGGAAGGACAATTGCACTTGCTAAAATAAAATAATAAATAAATCCACAAGGAAAACAACTGCAGCTTAACAATGGTAACAAAAACAGAAAGTATCAAACAAAATAATAAATTACCAAGATTTAATCATACTTACTAGATGCACATGTAACAGAATTAAATGCATCTTTTCTAATGTTTTTTTTACCAATAATTTTATGTATTAATAGCTTGGCTTAGATAATAGAAATATAATAATTTGTCTCTCATCTTTAAGCATGAAAATATAAAAATAATTTTTGATATACATCTAATAAGTAATGCAGAGTACATGAAAGATTGTTGGAGAGAGAGAAACATCAAGAGCACTTTTCAATGTCTTTCTTAACCAGAATATCTGGAAATGAATGTTAATTGCAAACAAGGGAATTAGGAAGGCCTTGGTTGGAGATGCTGAAGCATAAATCCATTAGCACAAGAAGTTATGCATGCTGTTTCTGCGAAATCAGAATAAAGATGGCTTTGTAAAATCTTGATAGGAACGTGAGCTTTGAGGGCATTCCAACTGTATGATTACCCAACTCTAACTTATCAAATGGTGGAAGATATGGTTTTTATATACATCAATAATCACAGACATGTGAAATTCTGCAAAGCAAAAATAATAATTGTACAAAATACTAGAGTGTCTGTATTTCAGACACTGGAATAAAGAGCATCAACTATGTTTAAGCTGAATCCTGCCCCAACTTTAAATTAACCATTATTATCAAGGTAAGTATCATTTTCATTAAAGTTAAAAATTCAGGGAGATATTCAAAACCATTTTAATAACTGTGTCCTTGATTTAAAAAAATTGTCAGCAGTGGGATAGGAGAATGCCAATTTCTCACTCAGAAAAGATATTCAAAGCTGACTATAAATTTTCTAGCTGGTGGACTTTTCTATGTTCTTGGGTTATAGTCCTATATAAAGCTATGACTGTCCACTGTAATACACTAACTCTATTTAAATAGATTGAAATCTGGCATCTTGGGCTGGGGATGTGGCTCAAGCGGTAGCGCCCTCGCCTGACATGCGTGCGGCCCGGGTTCAATCCACAGCACCACATACAAACAAAGATGTTGTGTCCGCCGATAACTAAAAAATAAAAAAATATTAAAAAAAAAGAAATCTGGCATCTTATTCAGCTAAATTTGGTCAATGGGTATATTCCTTTGAAATTAAAATTTTTCACATGGTTCAAACTTCAGGAGTTACAAAAAGGTATTTACTGAAAAGGTTCTTAATATACTATCCTAGCCCAGACCCGTGATTCCTCTTCTCATAGGTTGCAACTTGAATCATTCTTTTGCATATGAATTCAGATATATATTTTAGCATATTAAAATATAGCCTTGGGTTTAGCATAGACAGCTTTTACAATGTTGAGGTATGTTCCTGTTATCCCTAGTTTTTCTAGTGTTTTGAACATGTAAGGGTGCTGAATTTTGTCAATGCTTTCTCTGCATTGATACTGTCATATTATTCTTATCTTTAAGTGTAATAATGTAATTGAATTATATTTATTGATTTCTGCATTTTAAAACAATCTTGCATTCCTGGAATTAACCCCACTTGATAATAGTACACTATTTTAAAATATGTTTTTTGTATGCAATTTGCCAGAATTTTATTGAGAATTTTTGCATCAATGTTCACCAGGGATATTGATCTGAAATTTCTTTCCTGGATGTGTCTCTGCCTGGTTTTGGTATCAGGATAATACTAGCTTCATTGAAAGGGTTCCTACCTTTTCTATTTCATGGAATGATTTGAGGAGTATTGGTATTAATTCTTCCTTGTAAGTCTTGTAGAATTCAGCTGTGAACCATCTGGTCCTGGGCTTTTTCTTGGTTGGTAGAATTCTGATGGAGTCTTCTATTTCCTTGCTTGAAATTGATATCCTCTTGACTCAGTTTGGGTCGATCTTATGCCTCTAGACATTTGTCAGTGTCTTCGAAGTTTTCTATTTCACTGGAGTATAAGTTTTCAAAATAGTCCCTAATTGTCTTCAGAATTTCAATAGTGTCTGTCGTGGTATTTCCTTTTTCATCACAAATTTAATGATTTGAGTTTTCTCCCTCTTTCTTTTTGTTAGAGTGGCTAAGGGTTTGTCAATTTTATTTATTTTTTAGAAGAACCAGCTTTATGTTTTATCCATTTTTTGGATTGTTTGTTTAGTTTCAATTTCATTGATTTCTGTCCTGATTTTAATTATTTCCTATCTTCTACTACTTTTGGTGTTAGTTTGTTCTTCTTTTTCTAGGGCTTTGAGCTGTAATGTCAGGTTGTTTATTCATTGATTTTTAATTATTTTAACAAATGAACTCCATGCAATGAACTTTCCTATTTGCACTGCCTTCATAGTGTCCCAGAGATTTTGATAAGTTGTATTGGAGTTTCAATTACCTCTAAGAATATTTTTTAATCTCCTCCCTGATGTCTTCTGTACCCATACATCATTCAATAGCATAGCATATTATTTAGTCTCCAGGTGTTGGAGTAACTTCTTTTTTTAATTTTATCACTGATTTCTAATTTGGTCTGATTCCATTATGGTCTAATAGAACGCAGGGTTAAATTATCTCTATTTTTTTGTATTTGCTAAGACTTGCTTTGTGGCATAACATATTGTCTGTTTTGGAGAAGGGTTCATGTGCTGCTGAGAAGAAAGTGAATTCACTTATTGATGGAATATTCTATGTATATCTGTTAAGTTCAAATTATTGATTGTATTATTGAGTTCTATAGTTTCTTTGTTTAGTTTTTGTTTGGAAGATCTATCCAGTGGTGAGAGCAGTATGAGATGTCCTTCTTTATCCCTTTTCACTAGCTTTGGTTTGAAGTCCACTTTATCTGAATTGAGGATGGAAACCCCTGCTTGTTTACATGATCCATGTGAGTGGTATGTTTTTTTCTTTCACCTGCAGTCTGTGGATGTCTTTTCACGTGAGAGAAGTCTCTTGAAGGCAACATATGGTTGGATCTTTGGGGTGTTTTTAATCTAATCTGTCAGTCTGTGTCTTTTAATTGGTGAGTTTAGGCCATTCACATTCAGGGTTATTACTGAAATAAGATTTGTATTCCTGGACATTTTTTATGTATTTTTGGTTCTTAATTTGATTTAGTTTTGCCTTTGATTGGCCTTATCTTTAGTGGAGTTCCTCCTTTTGTTGATTTTCATTGTTTTATCATTTCCTCCTCCTGGAATATTTTGCTGAGGATGCTCTGTAGTGCAGGTTTTCTCACTGTAAATTCTTTTAACTTTTGTTTATTATGAAAAAGTTTTTATTTCATCATCAAATCTGAAGCTTAATTTTGTTGGATATAAGATTCTTGGTTAGCATCCATTTTCTTTCAGAGTCTGGTAGATGTTGTTCTAGGATCTACAGGCTTTGAGGGTCTGGGTTGAAAAATCTGCTGAGATACGAATTAGTCCTCTGTATGTGTTATTTGATTCCTCTCTCTTGGGGCCTTTAAGATTCTATCTCTAATGTATATGCAAGGTATTTTCATTATAATGTGCCTTGGTGTAGATCTGTTGTAATTTTGTACATTTGGTGTCCTCTAAGCCTCTTATATTTGCTTTTCCAATTCATTCTTCATGCTTGGGAAATTTTCCGATATTATATCATTGAAGAGATTGTGCATTCCTTTGGTTTGAAACTCTGTGCCTTCCTCTATCCCCAGTGACTCTTAGATTTGGTCTTTTGATGCTGCCCCATAATTCTTGGATGTTCTCTTCATGGTTTCTTACCATCCTCACTGTGTGGTCAACCTTATTTTCCAGATTATATACTTTGTCTTCATTATCTGACATTCTGTCTTCCAAGTGATCTAGTCTGTTGGTGATGCTTTATATTGAGTTTCTTATTTGGTTTATTGTTTCCTTCATTTCAAGGATTTCTGGGTTTGTTTGTTTGTTTTTCCAGAATCCTATCTCTTTCTTGAAATAATCTTTTGCTACCTATATTTGCTCCTATAACTCTTTGTTGGTGTGATCAATGGTTGCCTCTATTTGTTCTTTTATCTCTTTGTTGGAGTGATCAGTTTTTGCCTGTATTTGCTCATTTAAGTCATTCTTTAATTCACAAATCATTTTAATTATGTATATTCTGAACTCTTTTGACATTTCATCAACTGTGCTGTCCATGGATTCTATTATTGTAGTATCCTAGTTTATTTGAGGCACTTTATCCCTTGGTTTTTCATGTTGTCTATATGTCTTCCTTTCTTGCTGTGTGGATCTGAGGTATTAGAGCTTCTACCCTATAATCTTTTATCTATGCAAATTATCTCTACCTCAGTGTGGAGCTTCTAGACCTTTCCAGTGTCCCAGATGAATGCTACTGCAACTAAAGTTGGTGGCGGCAATAGCAAAGGTAACTCAAGATAGCAGTGGGGGTGTCCCAAGATGGATGCAACCTCTTTCAGAGAAGTGGCTGAAAAGGTGAGCCTTATACTGGCTTTGGGCTGCCTATTCTGAGAGGCAGCTGCTTCTAGGTCCTATCTGTTGTCACAAGGTTGAGGCTCCTGTGTGGGGAGGTCTATGGTGATGGCTGTATTTTCCCAAGATGGGGGTGTGTTAGGCCTGGGCTCCCAAGTGAGCCGGGGGAGGGGCAGCGGACCTCTTCCCAATCTGGGCCTGGGTTCCCAGAAGGGTGGCAGGGGCAACCCTAGGCCAGGGCCTGGGCTCTGGCATGGGTTTCACTATATAAAATTTTTAACCATTGTTCTCTTACACATATAGGAGTATGCTTACAGAAAAATTTGTAAGTGGATTGTGTGAATGGAAAGAAAATTATCTAATTCATGCCATATTAAAGAACACATACTCTGCTTCTAATATTTTGTAATAAATAACATTGAGTCAATTTTATCTATGTCCTATTGTACATATAGGAATACATTTGTCAGAAAATTCTTACATGTGTGTAGTGATTTCAATAACCGTTGTTAAACTGCTTTCTAGCTATACAGAGAACACCTGTCTTTCCAAAGCTATACACCACAGAATGACTTTGAGGCTATTTCACATATTTAAGAGTTATTATTTTCTGGGAACTGGGCATCTTTAGCCTATTTTTTTCTATTGATTCGTTTATGCTTTTCTTACCAACTTACATATAAAGCAGTATTTTGTGCAAATCTTAGTAAAATATATATTATAATTTCATTTTGTTTTATTTTGCCTGTGTTGATTCTATCTTTTCTTTCCTTGTTTTTCACATTGTTATTTCATTTTTCCTTCAGTTTTCCAATACAAATCATCACACTCCTGTTGAACCATTACAGTTAAGGAAACTATATAACCCTGGGATGAATGACTGCAATTATATTTCATTACTAACCACCTTGGTTTCCTTCCGTTAGTGTGGTATGGATCCAGACAGTAGAATACAAATTTCTGAAGACTCTATATCACAAGGGATACATTTTTAATCAACTTTATGCCCCCCATTATCAAATTTATGAGCCTCATATTATAAATAATGGAAAATATCTATGTATTTTTGCTTTTTTTATTTCATTTGCAATTTCTCTTCCTCTTACATTTCATACAATAAAATATATGTAACCCTTTTCTATAAACAATTTTTTTCGAAGTGTTCTTCAATATATTCTTGAACATTAAATTTAAGCTTATTTCTATTTTCTAAATAACTGTTTTTATCTTCCCCAATTTTTTAACATATTGTTTCTTATCTTATATAAATGAGTTTCTATTACTACATAAATACCAGATAAATGACTAGATGGATGATTGAAGGAAGAAGTCAGAGAGAACGCGAAGTACATGAGCTTTTTATTATTCCATGATTAGGATTTTTAAGAGAAAACAATTTGTCTTGAAACAGAAAATTCTCTGATCCAATTTTCACATAAGCAAATATTATATGGCTAATAAATACTGGTTATGTGCTTGGATGAAAGAATGAATAAATGAGTAGCTTTCAACCCCCACAGTAGTTCATCTATCTCCTAGGGTTTAAGCACAAAATAGAAAAATTAAAGTTGTCTTTTAGTTTTATCATCTCAATTTTTCACTCAGCTAGAGGAAAGTACTTTTGATAAACCAGTTTTATAATTTTTGTTTCCCAAAAAATCATATAAAAAATAGCTTTAATAAAAAAAAGAAGTAACTTGACAATAAAAGCATTCCTCACTGGCACATAAAAATTCTAACAATCAGAATGTGTTTAATGAGTTCACTGTAAGTCAAATGCACCATTTAGAATTTTCTGGAGTAAATGTTCTTATCTCAGTTTCTTCTAGATTTCACCATACATGATTAATCTTTAACTTTCATTATTTTACAATCACATATGCTTTAATTTACTGTGATCAACTTTAACATTAGAAAAAAGGTGATGGTCAATGTTGATGGCAGCTCAATTCACAATAGTTATGCTATGGACCCAACCTAGGTGCCCTTTAATAGATGAATGGATAAACAAAATGTGGTATGTATAAACAATGGAATATTACTCAGCAAAAAAGAAGAATGAAATTATGGTATTTGCTGGTAAATGTATGAACTGGAGGCTATCATATTAAGTGAAATAAGCCAATCCCCAAAAAACAAAGACAGAATGTTTTCTCTGATATTCAGATGATAATTCAGAATGAGGGGGTGGGGGCTAGGGAAGAATAGAGGTACTTTGAGTTAGAGAGAGGGGAGGTGATATGGGGGTAGGAAGATAGTAGAATGCATTGGACATTATTATTCTATGTACATATGTGATTACATGACTGGTGTGATTCTACATTGTGTACAATTAGAAGAGTGAGAAGTTGTACTCCATTTATGTATGATTTGTCATAATGCATTCTACTGTCATGTATAACTAATTAGAACAAATAAAAAACATTTTTAAAATAGAGTAGATGACACTAACTGAATTGCACCTAGAAAGGAAAAAAAATAGATGGCGGCAAACGATCTAATAAAATGTACAAATATGCAGAAGGATCAAAACAATCCTGATTTTTCTTTAAAAACTGATGTGATGGTGAGAAAAGAAGAAAATTGGTCATTCTTTTAAAAAACACAGTGAAAGGGCTAGGGGTATAACTTAGTGCAAGCTCATCGGTTTAATCCCCAGCATTTTGTGAAAAATAATCTACAATATTTATGAGAATTCCTTTTGCATAGATAATCACAGAAAAGATACAAAAATGCTAAAGATTTTGAATAAATTTAACAGGAAAATTCATTTCTCAGAAGAAGATAACTGAAATTAAAGAATCATTAAACAATTTTACTAACATATTAATAAATACCTGAGTAGAAATAAAAATTGATTTAAATTAAAAATACATTACATTTTAAAACATGGAAAAACATGATGAATTTATATTTTATCAATTGGTTTCTAATGAAAAGATAAGGTCTCAGAACTGAAATGTATTTAATATATATAGGTCATAGAAATATAAATTTATTTCTGCTATTTATGTTCATATGGAAATGAAAATAACTATATAATCATTGTTCTGTGGTGTGTGTGTGTGTGTGTGTGTGTGTGCGTGTGTGTGTGTGTATGTGATATCTTTCCCTAACCAATGGACCAAAAAGAAAATATTGCTATCCTAAAGAGGAAAGTAGAAATTAAATTGTAGCTATTTTACCCATGATAGAGTTTTACATTATATCTATGGTCCTTGAGAGCTCTGCCTTTACTGAGCTTTACTTTCAGGTCACACAGTTCTGTTTTAAATTTCTTAGCATGGTTTAATGAAAGACTCCTAAATACCTACATCTTTCTCTGATTAGCTATCTTAGAAAACTAATTAAGTAATCAATAAACAGAACGAGGATAAGTCAATAGTACCTCTGATAAGCATGCATGATCTTCCACCTACAACAACACAGTTGTCAGCAATTACAGGGGAAGCTATATCTTAAAGTTCATTAAAGACACACTTGTGAAGCTATTAAATGTTATCTGGAAATGTTTTCTGTACTATTGATAATGCAGTTCTTTATTACTAAATTTTAACTCACACAGTTTATTTTAAAATAAAGAAAGTAATAGACAACAAATTGTATGCAATCCCCACTCATATACAGGATTTGAATAATATTGTGTCTATAATTCATTTATTAAGCAAATTTTTATATTGTTATTAATATGATACAAATGCTGTGCTATTTATAAACACATCAACATTAATACATCAGTCTCTTAGCCATCAGCCAGACTTTTGACTCAATGAAGAGACAGACACGTATACAATATAATTCAATTTATTATGATAAGTGAATATGTACCTTGAGTGTGTCCTCAACAGCATGTTGGTCAAAATGTAATCATATTGATATTAAAGCCCTCTGGATAACAGACTACTAACACCTTAATTCTAGGACAAGATTCTCCATCTCAAGGTCTCTCCAATTATTTCTGGGAGTACCTCAGATTCTAGTATAAGTTATTGGCCAGTCGTATCACATTACTTTGCTATAGCATCCTTATAAATGTTCATTGACACAAAGGTATTTAAAAGACTTTCCTGCTAAATTCACAATTAAATGCCCCTCAATACCTCACTGTCCTTCCCCAACATTCCTTTATATAAAATACTGCAGAGATATCCTTACAAAGAAACAAAGCAATGTAATTCACTCCTCTGCCTACATATAATTTTTAAATAGCTTTCAATTGACCAGAGACTAATGTTTAGGTTCTATCTTTAGAGCTATAACCCTTACTTTTTAGCACAAAAGCAATCAGAACAAACAAGACTCAAAATCAGTCAACTCTCTTGGGTATGTGCACAATAAAAAGAGTAAAGATGGAACTAAGAACCCTATAAGGTTTTCAGAAATCAGAAGGCAAGTGATCTAGAGCCTGAAAAAAGGGGGAGGTAGCTCTTCATACAGCAAGCTATCCTGTTCCATAAATATGCTTAATCTTTATGCTCTTAAGAAAAGACAAGGACCAAGGACATGTAATAGGGACACATGGGTACAAGAGCAATAACTGCATCTCAGATGCAATGTCAAGCTTTCTCAAGGAGAAAGTTATCAACATGTTCACATAATAGGCATCTTAAAGACAGAATAACTGCACTGACTGAGAGAGGAGCTCAGTCTATGTCCTTTCAGTACCTTGATTGTACAATCTTTGATATAGTCAGGTGATTGCTCCAAATTTCAAGTACTATACTACACAGTATCTCAAATGATTAAATGGTAATTTTGAAAGAACTTGTGCATATGATAGTTATATTTGAATATTTTTTGGTTTATAATTAAGGTACAGATTTTTCTGATTCCATTACCCAAATTCCCAATTTAAAAAAAAAAGAGAGAGAGAAAGATTTGTATTACCATGGGGCACAAGAAACTGATATATTTACTTACTTTAACATGCAGATCATAGACAGTCCTTGCTTTGTGTGGTTCTGATGTGCACATAAATTGCTTAACCAGACTTTCAGCTGGGGCCCTGGTTCCCATATAAATTAACTAGATAATTATGTTTATGAAAAAAAATACTTGTCTGCTAAAACCCTGACCATATGTAACACTGTAAGCATACAACTTTTAATAGTAGCCTAATGAATTGAAGGTTTTTACTTTCACTCTGCCTTAACTCTACAACATCAAAACCATTATTCTTCTCTTATTGTCCAAGTTATGCATTGAAAATCTTCATTATTTTCATTGCCTTAGCTGCAGATGACTGAACCACTTTTTAAAGTTATCTGACCTGTTTTTATCAAAGGTTGCTAGTAGTGCCATATGTATGTATGTGTGTGTGTGTGCCCCGCGTGTGCGTGTGTGCGTGTATCCAATTTTCTTAAAAACTGTATCATGAGGCTACTTTTCTTATTATTATCATCACATTTCCTTGATTTTCCAGCAATCCTACAAGTTAATCCCTGCATGTCTCCTCAATTCTTTGTTTTCAACGGTCTTCTTAAATCTAAACTATGTTGATACTAAAATCTGAACTTAGTTATTAACTAGTAATGTGTAATGATACTTGTAATATAAGAAACTGACACATTTACTTACTTGTTACATGCAGATCATAGACAGTCCTTGCTTTGTTGGGTTCTGATGTGCACAATCTCTGTTACCATAGCTTACTTAAGTAACACCAGTCACCAATTACACTAAATTTCAAGTACTACACTATATTAATCAACAGTGATTTCAAAAAGCACGTAAAGTACCTTGCTGCTAGTTCTGCTCCATAAAGACACATGTGCACCATGATTGGTGACTGGCAACTATGCTCTTCTTTTGAAGTTCATGTACAGATACTAATTGATCTATTGGTCAACAGATAAAAAAGTGTTTTAAGGACAGGAAAAGTGAGTGTTTCAAGTAAAATTTCATTGAATATAAATGAAGTGTAGAGGAAACAGCTGAACCTGGAAATGTTGATTCTGTCCCCATTCAAGTAATTCTACATATGTAGTTAAAAGAGTGAAGGTGAATTTATTGACAGAAATGATGCCAATGATTATGTGACAAAGTAGATAAAGATATCCTACACAGGTGACATGGGAAAATATTAAAGAAACTCTCATATATATTTCATAATGTAGAAAGTGCAATGATGGGTGAAATATTAAAATCTGATCCAAAATTAAAAATAAATATGCAAATTTGCCAAAAAATAGAATGGATATTATAAGTATACAATAAGAAGAGGAAGGCAAATACTGTTAAACTATAGCTTATACTTGATTTACAAAGAACAAAACACTTCCTCGATGTTTTGAATATTTTAAGTAAACAATGTACCAAATAAATTTTAGTTAGTATTTTTTTATTTTCCAATAGACTTACAATTTAAAGTACGAGAGTTTTTCCTACATTGATGAAAATTTAAAGGTCACAGAACAATCATAATTTCTCCCTTTGAATATTAAGATCACTCTGCATAGTTTCATTTTGCACTGATATTTATGGTCTCACAGTACTGTACAATGTGAGAAACATCTGCATGCTCTTAATTCAAATCTTATAATACATTGATTTTCAGAGTTTTGAAACTTCTTCCATGACCAATTCAACTACTTATTCAACTCTCCTTCAAAGTACATCTATTTCATAGAAGGAATCATCACAATATTTATAAGATTATTTAGGAAACAAATCAAAGTATAATGATTAATACTGTATGTTCATTTAATTATGTAGTAGTGTTTGGGTGCCCTTGCCAGATCCTCATTTCTTAATTGATTGATTTTTTCAAGCAAAAGAAACAACAAATCACTCCATATTTGTATAAAACTGAGCAAGCTTTGAAAACCTTTAATTTTTCCCACATTACTTGAGTGATATACCTCTCAATCAAATAACTACAATAGAAAAATGTCTCTCGCCCTAGGAAATAAGTAAAACAGGCTTATTTCTTATGACTCAGCATATCACATCTTGCATATAGAGTTGGGGAAACTGGATGGAATAATTAACACAAGGAGCCTGGGGCATTTTCAAGCAAAAGAGATGAATACAGAGAATGGGAAAAGATGTCACAGCCCTAGGAAAGATGTGAACTGAAAATATGTGTGTGATCCAAAATCATTGCTCCCTAAGATAATTTTCTTGTTGCTTGTAAATTGTTTAGCATTGAATGTTTTCATCTGACTTCAACATTCGGGAAATCTCCTTCTCTTTAATAACTACTACATTGGTAGAAAACTTCCTTTTAGCCATTAGTGGATGCCAAGTTATGACTCTGATGGTTATACATTCTCAAGTTACTTGAAAGGCATACAGTAATAAAGAGTAGAGGCTTGTTATGCATTCAAACTTCATGAATTCTCTAAGTAACTTTCTAGACAATCTGGAGCCACCTACCTTCACTGTCCCTGAAGACAATATCTACATTGCCACTGTTCACTGTTCACTGTTTCTCCTCATTCACCTCAAGTCTCCTGGTGCCAGCTGGAGCAAAAAGCATACTTCATGCTGCTGCATCAGACACATTCATAAACTTTATTTCATTCCAGAGAAAGTGTCCCTTCCACACTCCTCAAAACCAAACAAGATTAAGTTTTAAGTGATCCAAGGATTTCCAGATCCGCACAGGAGACCTTCAAGTGGAGCAGATAGTATTTATAGAGAACACTACCAGGAAATGGAATATAGTACATAATTCTGACAAATTTCTTTGTGTAAATGTGATTTATGAAATTAACATAGCTATTTCATATTTTATGCATGTTTCAATATAGAAGAATTGTATCTTAAGAGAATGAAGAGTATATGGTCCATATTAAAAGAGAATAAAAACTGTCTCCCACACTCAACCTATACACTGAGAACCTAAAACTACCCTTCACTGTCTGTATAAACATGGATTCTTTTTTCTTCTCATCAATGAATGCTATGGCTCTGTTTCCAGAACTCTCTACATAAATGGTTTGCTCATTACAGCAATTTCCCTAAAGAAATCCTCAATGACAAAAATCAACAAACAATTGAGTCACTCAACTCCAAGTTCTTGCCTTGCTATTTCAACCAATTTTGGACTGTTGTATCTATAGCATTATCCAGTTTTAACTGAACCTCTCAATTTTGAAAGACCTGACTTAAATCAAACTTCCAATTCTTAACAAACTCTGATGTTAACTCTCCCTATCCCAATACACTATCAGAGCTTTGTGACATAACATTCTCCCTTGCTCCAATAAAAAATAAATTCAGGTTAGTAATATTTGGGTAAGAGACCTTACATGGCAATAGAACTCTGATGCACAACCTTTACATTAATCTTCCAAAAGAGCCAAGACTTTGTCAGTGATGGCAAGTTTCTTGTCTTTCTAATAATGCAGGACCAATGAGAAGAATCAAAAAAGATGCCGATTTCTTCACGCCCAAAATCTCCAACTGAAGGAAAATTGAATTCTTGCCAGTTTCTTTTCCCCTATATATAGTTTTCCTACTCACTTATCTACTTTTGAGTTTAGTCAAGCACAAGTGGTAGAAAGTGACCCTGACTATTACAGACTCTTGATTAAACAGCCTCTATTTGTTCACATTTTTTGGTGGTCTTCCTTCCTTTCTCTGCAGGTCATCCTTTGAGGAAAGAATTTGAAAAATACAGAAGCTTTTATAAGAATGAGTTGACAGAACATGCTTCAGAACTACTGATATTCCAGTCAAGTTTTTAATAGAAATTGGTGAACATTGGTGAACTCCCTGCCCACTAAACATCAACCACAGCTGAGTTCTGAATACTATTGATAACCTCAAACAAAACTGAGAACACCAACCGCAAGGATCCTTGAACAACATAATCTAATCCACACACAAAATTCATCCTCAAATCTGCCACTTTTTAACAAACACCTATATTCTAAATCTTTCATTTTTTATTCTTTAGTTCCATATCTAGTTATCATGTATTTACAAAAATCACAATTTACTACTCCAGCTCTATTTACAATGATGTTAAACTGTCAATTTCATTATCTTTTAAGCCCTTCTTATGTGCCAATAATATTTTCTAAGTACCTATTTTTGAACTAGGCACCAAAATAAATAACACATCAGACTAAAAAGGATTATAGAAATTCTCATTTTTCTAATATAGTCTAGAGTGGGAGGGAACTCCTGCAATTCTTTATGCAGAGTGGAAAGAAAATGATGTGCCTTCCAAGCCAAGTACATAATTTTTCTCTAGGGTGAATGACTACTTGAAAAAATAATGTTATGTGTTGTTTTGGTATAAAATGCCAGGACTTGCTGCAACAAGAAAAAAGGAGAACTGAATTTCATACATAATAAAATCTGGAGAAACAAATGATAACCAGAGGAAAGAAGTGGTGAGGAGATTTCAATTCTTAGAGAGCATGGATCATTAATCCCAGAAATTATCTTGAAAGGTAAGGAGATGAGGACACTGATGTCTGATTAAAAAAATAAAAACTGTGTTAAATCCCAGTTTTTAGGGATGACTGAGAGCTGTTAAGAATAATATTCTAATACAAATATAAATAATATTCCAGTGTTCAACTTATTGTTTCCTGTGATAGACTACCCAAAATAGTTAAGAAAAATTGTGCTAAATTCAAGAGCTGTATGATTCTGACTGATTTAGAGAAACAAAGAAAAAAATGTGTATGTTGCTTATATCAACACAGATTATAGAAAATATATCAGAAGAATGGGGTGATGAGAAGAAATATAGGTCTTAAGTGTTCCTGTAAATAATGTGGAAGAAAGGCTAGATTTCTATAACTGGAATGAAAACAAACACAAATTTTACTTACACATTATAACTGATATTTAGGTGACATATGAGACTGAAATTGCAATCATATAAATATTCATTAATAGAGACTAACAACCAGGGATGGTTCTTCCTCCCTCTCCTTCCTTTCTTCTTTTTTCCTTCCTTTCTTCTTTTTTTCCTTCCTTCCCTCCTCCTAATATTACAAAAACAGAAATATAATGTGAAAAGGGAGAAGTATACGAAAAACATACAGGTGTTTTACATGTATGTACTTATTAACAATCCAATGTTGGTAAGAAAAAAATCTGTGAAATTTATATTTAAATGCAGCATTATAAGGAAAAAAACTGCATAGTATCTATTTGTGTCTTTTTAACTATAAGGATTTGGGGGTATTTCAGATTGCAAACTGTAAAAAAATATGCTTATATAGATATACACATATGTATATATTTCATATACATGTATTCTACATCTATAGTATAGATAATATGTATTTAACATATAGTATACAATACATTTAGATTATGTATACCTATTTTTGTAATTTTTCATCACTTTCTCAAAATTAAACCATTGGAAATGAGAACTATGATCTCCAACTAACCAATAGCTCATCAAAGAAAGCATAATTTATACTGAAATAGCTCTACTGAGGTTCTATAAGAACTGAGTGCAATTTTATTGTTTATGATTTCAGGCCAAAATTATCTTTCTTACATAGGCCAGTCCTCCCCTTTCAAATACTAAGCTATCTTGAAACTGATGTCTATTATTTCTATAGTAAGCAAACTTTTATAATTAGTATACATAATATTTTACTTTTAATTATTCTCGATCAGCAATAAAAATCATGTTATTAGCCAGTCATTGAAATGCTAGCTTTAGTTCTTGAGCAATAATTTAAAAATCAGTGTTTGATAATTAATATTTAACTAGAGAACAGAAATGCAATTTAACTGATATTTTTGATACCCTTTAGATGATGCAGACTTACTGTATTAAGAATTTTAAAAATTAAAAATGTCCCTCTCTTCTATATCTCCATTAAAGTCAGCTAAAATGTCCTTTAGTTTCTTAATTTCTGTACATTTCTACTCAACCACAATTGATTTAATGCCTGCTATGTGCCAGATCCCATGGTAAACTCTGAGGGGACAAAATTAAAGCTATCAAAAAAGTGTCAAAAGAATAATATTCTACTACCAATATACTATTCAACTTTTTGTTTCCTTTTCTGAGCCGTCAGCAGTAATACATCTCTAAACTATTTTTTCCAGTGATATATGGTTCTTTCTGAGCAAAACTGAAACTTTCAGAGTTTAATGAACATGCAAAGATGAAGCCTCTTAAAAGGCCAAAGCATGTAAAAAAGAGGTGACTACAAAAGTGTTACAGCCACAAAGATTTTATACAAAAATCAGAAAACTCATGATTACCTATCCTGGTGTGCAGTGCTATGGGTGGTGGGTATCCCTGGAGTTGGTGGCAACTATGTAGGGGAAGATTTGTCTTTCTTTCCTCTAGTTTTGTCTATCTTCTGAATCCTGTAAAACATTTTTCCTTCCTCTACCAAGCAGTGATTGTACCCATGTAAGAGAAATAGCAGTGTCTACTATTTTATTAAAATTATTACAGTTATTCCTTTTATTGAAGCCAAAAATGAAGAGAATATTTTCATTGTAGATTCATATTATTCTTGTACTACATTCACATTTCCATCCTTCAGTTGTTCTTATTCAAAATGAAGGAATTTAGTGGAAAATGGTATGAAATTTCCAAGGGGGGGGGAAACCCTAGTTTTTATTATCTGTTGGTACACTGTATGGAGTTTCTCCCATTTCTAAACTCCTAAGCAGACTAACAGTGCAGTTTCCTTCTTAAAATGATCTGAACGGTATAAAAGAAAAAAATTTAAAACTTCATAAAATGGCAATTCCCCACAGAGGAATTACAAATAGACAATAAGCATATTTTTAAAGTTTAATCGCAATGGTAATTGAAAGTGTGATATTCCATTCTTCACTTACAAATTGGCCCAAATAAAAATAAAAGCTGGAAATAGTCTCTTTTAACAGTCCCAGGTTGGCACACACATAGGAAAATGGAAACCCTCACAGCCTACTCATGAGAGTATAAATTTAGAAACACAATATTCTGAAGCAATTTTCCAATATGAATCAACTGTTTTTAAAATATTCTCTCTCCTAGCAACTCACAATTCTTCTTAAAGGAATAATGAGAAATGTGCATTAACCAAAGTGGCCTTAGCGTTCTTTCTCAGCATGACCAAACTAGACATGCATCTTCTTGACTGGAGGCCCTGATCTCTCTTTTCTGTGAGCATTAACTTTAGGAAACTTGAAATAGTAAATTTTTTCTCTGTCCTTTAAGATGTAAATCTTTTTATAAGCTTCTTGCCAGTTTTATAACTCAACAATGTCTTTTTTGAGGATCTGGAAACTACCTCTTTCAAAAGTAAATAGAGATAATACTTCTATCTCCCTTTGAGGTAGGGTAGGAGCCAAATTTATGCTGCATGGATCTTTGTTCCAAATTATAAAATTACATCCTGTCTCAAAGAAAAAAGGAAATTCATTTTTCCTATTGATAAAGTCATTTAGCAAACACTGATGGCCTCTGGTCTCCCACTCCCCCCAGCACTTAAGTGACCTGCCACTCTTTGTTTCAGCAGAGTTGAATTCCAACTGTGCTCTGCCTTGTGTTAGTATTATATAGTCTTTGCTTTTAAACTTTGTCTGGTGCAGTCTCTACTTTGACAACATAAAAAGATATGTTTTACTGCACCAATTAATGCATCACCTGTGATAATAAAAAAGATCTTTTAAAAGCTCAATACTTAAAAATTATAATGTTATCAAGCAAATAAAATACATCAGAGAAAAATTTTTTTTTCTTTTACAAATCTCCATCAATAAGATTTTAGGCAGAGAAACAGAGAAATGATGAAATATCTTGCATCTTTTCCAATTCTTAAGTTCAATATCTTTGTTAGCCTATTATAGTATCAAATAGGGCAATAAAATGCAATAGAACAAAATAAACAACTAAAAATGCAAAAGAGGAGTACAATATGACATTACAAATCTTCCAGATTCAGAATTCCATGTAATGGATGAATGTGACATTTTGTAACTATTTATATAACAAGTTAAGCCACTGAAAAACGAGGCCCTGTCACAGTCTGAACAGATAACAACTGAAGAAGAGAAAATCACTGGTAATGATGACATGACAGATGCCTTCAATGATATGAATATCATGGGATTAAGAGATACTGTAGCACAATGGCCCTCAAACTTGGCTATCCATGAATCAACTTGGGGAATATTTTAAAATAGTGATAACTCAGGGTATGGTCTGAGTGTTAGAGCTTGTTAAAACTCCAAGATATGCATAAAAAGTGGAGATCCCCTGTTGTAGCCAATGCTCTTGGTCTCCCACATATGTACCTCAATGCTCAGCCCTCTTGTTCCATGAGCACATCAGCCTGACTTTCACCCTTAATCTATAGGCTTTATTTACACACTGGAGCCAAATTAATCTCTTCAGTACTTTTGTTTCAGAATACTTGAAGTTTCTGCTTTGCACAATTCTGTAAGAGCTGTAATTTGATTGGAACATGATTTTCTCAGTAACCACAGAACCAGGTAGTGAGGATTACCTACAAGTCCAACATCACAAAAAGTCCAAGATCCAAAGTTATTCCTCAACTCCTATAAACATCTTTTACAGCTCTCTGCACCCTGTAATTGATCCTACTTCCTACCAATCTCCAGTTCCTGAAACTGCTAGGTCTTCTAGAATTTATGGTCAATTATCAGCAAAATTACTTTTCCACACAACCCCTTAAGAAGGACAATTCACTCTCTAAGCATTATTATTTAATGACAACTCTCAAATCACAGAACATATTTTCTAGTCTCAAGAATATATACTTAACTCACTTTTTTAAAAAAAGCACTAAATGACTTTTTAAACATTAGTAAGAATATTTTGGAACTGTAGTTTCAAAATGAACAACTATAGTATTATAGATATTGAAGGTTTTGTGAAAGTTCCTAGGTTGTAAGAGGTACAAGGTAGAACATGTTTGGAATTACAACAATATCTAAATTCTCATGAGGAATAAATTAATGTGTTGAAATGAAAAAAAAATAACCTTATTAAGCCTTGGCTTTCCAATGTGAAATATGACTATTTTTCTCCTCTCCTGTCTTCTCTTCCACACCTCCCCCACTTTGTATTTCACATTTTTTCTCCCACAGAGAAATGGAATTCACTCGATGTTACAGTTTAAATGTGGATGCCCAAGAAAACCTTGTGTTGAATGTGCTCCTAGCATTAGAAATGACACTAATTTTAGGTTTCTAAATTATTGTATCCTTCACTGCAATTAATATAATTCAAAGTAGATATTTTAAGATAATGGAAAAAACACCAGTTAGAAAGAATGAGCTTGGCCCTAACTCTTTTTCGCCATTACTGAGTATATATAGGATCTCTGCTAAATGAAATTTAACCCATGCCTCTTTCCATCTAATGACTTTATGAGCTTCTTTAATCCAAAAATCACTAGGGGATGTCCAGCCTGACTGTGATAAGGTTAAAGTACCATTAATGGTCTATGAATCGTTTGCATGGAAAATTGCTCTGTATTCCCGCAGAGCTCTTCTTCAACAACCCTGTCATGGAATGACAAAAACATTTTTAAACAAGAAAAAATTGAACGATACACAACTGGTCCTTAAGTATTTCTAAATGACTTTATTTCAGAATCTAAACATTTCATTATTTAGCTGAAAATGCACTGGTCTGTTTAACAAAACACCAAAATCTATTGTAAGAGAATAAAAACGAATTTTATATACCCTAACATCATGCATTTCTCTCATGTTGAACTACAGATGACTTCAGAAGCTAAAAAACAATCATTCAAACAGAGCAATTTTCTGCATTACTGCTTGACTTTCTGAGAATAGCTAACCTTTTACATAATGAAAAATTGAAAGAAAATAGTACTACTAAATAAGATATTTTCACACCTGGCAATCTGTGGTAAGGAAAGACAGTCTATCATTGAATGAGACTACTTTTCACTGCAATATTTTCTTCATCCACAATTTGTTATAATACAGAAATAATTATTTAAAATATATTTTGTCAAATATTTCCACATATTTGATTTGTTATTCTAGCTTCCCTTTAACCTTTAAAACAAAATTGCTGTTTCACAGCTGGAAATATCTAAGATTGTACAGGGTACATTTTATTGGGGGAGTTATTGGCAGAAGCATGCTCCTGAGGGGCAGCAAGACCAGTTGGATCACTATCATTTGAGTCAGAAGAAGCTTTGACATCATTCTTGCTGGAATGTACCTAGATGTCTTAAGATGTAATCAAAGACCCAGGTGCATCCCAGAGTCAGGGTCCAGTTGTAAAGCACCACTAATATGACTCTAATAGTTTTATCTATTATAGTTCTCTGAAAAACTATGCAGAAAAACTGACTAGGGTTAATCTGAGGCAATCTTAGTGGTTTCAACTCAAGATGGCTACAGTCATGTCAAGCTTTAACCATACAATAAATAAAAAATGCATGTTAAAGTAAATATTATTCTAATTAAAGTTTTAAATTTGCTACCCCATAATCTCTTTAATTTTTTAAATTTGTCCAAGTTAATGCTCTATTTAATAAATAGAATCAATACCTTTTATATTCCACTAGAATATTATGTGTTCAATATTGCACTATGACAATTATGTGATATTATCTATGATCCCAGTTTCTATCTCTAAGGAAATGTGAATTCTTTAGATGCACCATTATTATCCCTAGCCTAGCCCCACCACTTCTCTTTTGAAAACCTAGTTTATTTAGGGAAACAAATAGGGGAAGAAGTATTTTTCTTTGATATGATTTTTGGATGTAAATAATAGATTATATAACTCATTACAGCCTAAATCATAGAATATTTTTCATAAGTGAAATAGTGTCTGGTTCTAGGGTTCAGTCAGTGATCACATAAAGGCCTAGTAATTTTTAATTAATTTCAAGATCATACTGGAATCTATTTCTCATGTAAATTACATGATGATGACAGATGAATATTACCTTTCCAGAATCGTATCATCAAAACAGCATCCCATGAGCAAAAAGGAAGCAGAAGAAATCACATGAGACTGTCCTTTAATATGAAAGAGTGCTTTTGCTTTTCCCTTCTCTGACTTCTTCTAGGTAGTGGTGCAGACAAGCAGAGCAGAAAGACAACATGAGTGTGCACATACACGATATTCTCTACAAAGACTTGACTGGATTCAAAAGAAAAAGCAACAACCATCAATCCACAGACAGCACCCACTAGCAAGCTCAGGTTAAATCTTTTGTATATAGCTCAAATTTTATACATCATTTTGTTAGTCTTTGTAGTAAAAATTCTTTCCAAATCCTTTTTTTAATGCCTCCCTCAAAGGAACTAGATATAAAACCATGACTACACTTCTAATTACTGTTGACTACGTATCTATACATTATCTTACTATAAGGCCATTAAAAACAGAAGAACAGTAGTTCCTCTTCTATGACTACCAAGAATGAAGTCCACATTTCACACTTAATAGAACACTCTGCTCCACTTTGTTAAGTTCTACTGTTCCACTTGGATCACCTCACTCTTGCAAATTAAAAAAAAAAAAAAAAGCATTCTGCAATTTCCCACATGCATTTGGTTTAAGCCATAAAGAATGGATGGCCTATATGCACATTCAACAGATTTTACTGACCTCAAATATTTTACTATTACCTCCGTTTTGAATGACAATTAACAACCTTCTTCGATCAATGAAAACAGCATTTTTCTTTGATGACTACCAAAGCCTCAACAAAATGGAACAACAAATAAATAAATCTTAATTTTGCAAAATTTTATCTGGGTCTTTGTAAAACTGAAAAAGGGCCTTATGTTATACACTACCTCACTCTCCTACGACCTTTTGTGTTTTTGTGTTTCCAGTAAGTTGGTAGGTTCACAGTTTGCAATTAATGACAACACAGGGCAAAGGAAAAGACAGATAACAATACTCCTTCACTTACTTACTAACTTATCCAAATAAACTTTAGCAATTATTACTTTATCATTCCTACTACTAAGGACTGGTTATGTACTGAAGAATAAAAATAATAGGAACCCTGATCTTTTGAAAGTTAGAGTCAAACACACACACACACACACACACACACATACACACACACATACACAACTAATAAGATCTCCCATGCTATATGTGCATGGAGAATATATGTACACACTGAGAAGAAGGTCTCTTTAAGCATGCATTTCCAAAAGTGGGTGCTGAAGAACAAGAATACAGGTAAATCAGTGGAGGGAAAATGGATTTCAAGGAGAGGAAATAACTTGTAAATTCATTTAGGCAGCAAAATGCCTGGTGTGCTCAGAAAACAGGACCCTGCCATGGTAAGAGCAGGGCACAGAGGGAAGAGCAGCCTTAAGCTGAAGTGGGAATGGTAGGTGGGGGCTAGATAAAGGCAGAATTTGGGGACAAATCCAAAATAAAATGAGAGTCACTGGAGGTTTTCAAAGCGGGTGTGGAGAGAGGGTTAAGTGTGTACATATATTCTCTTATTACTTTCAGGTAGACAGATTAAAGAAAGAAAATTTGGAGATGGCTCTTTAGGGAATAAACTATCTCCTACTGATTTTTCCCAATACTGTTTGATAATTCATACACTAGCATTTGAAGAAGATAATTCTGGACCAAAGGGTAGAGCAAGTATCAGGTGAGTAAACTTAAATTGTGGTTTATATCCAAGATAGAACCCTCTGGAGAGAGTTACAATTAGTTTCCAGAGTTACAATTAGTTTCCAATGTTACATTCTTTATTCATGTTATAAAACTCTATACTGTTTTACCTATTTTTATGTAAAAACTATACTTCAACATAGTGTTTGGTAAGTGATGAAACATAAAATACCCACCTCACTTTCCTCAAAAGAAATAGTTCTTAGAGAATGTACAATTGACATATTAATATCAATATAAAAATAACCTTGTGTCTGTTCATGTATCTGGAAATTACCTGGGAATATGTAGGATGTTCAAGTGCCCCCGAATGATTTTGGAAAATCACTCCCTTTATCACAGGCTGGTTCCGCAGTATAGAATGACACTTAGAAAGCAGGTCAGAAGGCAGGCCAAAGAAAAATCTCCACATAAGCATGTTAACACCCACATTCAGAGCTAATGAGGGTACCGCCTGGATATCAGTTGAGACTTGTTCCTCACACAAGTCTCTATCATGGTGATACCACACCTCCTCCCCTGGCACTTCAGTGTGAAAACACAGCCTCACAAGCATCACAGAGTTTTAAAACTGAAAAATAAATCTAAGTGAATAAATCAGTTGGTCTATTCTCCATGTTTTACCTCATGGGATAATAACAAGAAATGTTCTTTCTTCCAAAAAGACATATTTTCATACTAACAACATAATAATAATATGGAAAAGTCCACCCATCTTCTAGTTGTTTTCTTTAAGGAAACCTCAATCCACATATTCCTTCCATAAAGTATAAGGTTCACTTACAAAATATGGTTATACTTCTGGGCACTATGAATTGAAAAATGAGATATGATATATTCAAGGCAAAATGATTGGCGCAAAGATGAACTCAGGGTCTTTGAAATTTCAGGAACTTAATGTGTATGATATTTTTAGTATGCATGGTGTTAAATTCATAAATAAAAAATTAGCAAACTTCTAATAATATCACTGTTTAAAGATTCCAACCTCTTAAGATTGGGGACATGAACAAATTTTGAAGTTTTAGAAATTTAAAAAATAGCCTGGCATTTTATATTTTGCTCTTTCAGGGAAAGCCGGAAGATATATCTTGCCATTCAATAATTTTTAAAATGCCACTAAATTAACATTTTATATGTGGAAAGTTTGGTAAATTGTTTTCTGACCTATAAGCAGTTTTCATCTACAGACCTTGTATATATTACTAACTGCTAAGAGTTAATGTAAATACTTTGCTGTAAAAGCCATTCAAGGGCAATTGGAAGAAATGTAACTACTATATATTCATAATTAAGTTATGAATTTAATGTTGCAGTCACAAGGGATCAGTAGACTTCATCTTCTCATATACTGAGAATTCTTTTCATAGTCACTACAACATGAATGTTTTTTCAGCATTCCTGTCATCTCAACTATTACTGCATTAGATAAACCATCCATGAACATTCAATCAGAAGTTGCCCTGAACATTCTAGATTATTCTATCATTTAAAATGAAAAATGTGTATCCATGATGTTCAGGTCTTAATCCCCAAAATGTGTAAATATACTACCTTGTATAGCAAAATAAGACTGCAAATGTGATGAAGGGTGTCAAGGCAAGAAATTATGTTGGATTATCTGACTGGGCCCTAAATATATATTCAATGGTACCTGTAAGAGGGAGAGAAAAGAGTTAAAATCAGAAACAAGAATATGATGATGGAAACAACAATGGAGTGATGCAGGGAAGGGGCCATAAGCCAAGGAATGCAGAGAACCTCTACCAAAAAATACTCACATTAATCCGCCCACCCCCCACCCACACACACAAACATACAGTACAAATAATACTCTGAAGACTCCGGAAATAACATAGTACTACCAGCACCTTTATTTTAGACTTCTTTTTTTTTAAATTTTTTTTTATTGGTTGTTCAAAACATTACAAAGCTCTTGACATATCATATTTCATACATTAGATTCAAGTTGGTTATGAACTCCCAATTTTACCCCAAATACAGATTGCAGAATCACATCGGTTACACATCCACATTTTTACATAATGCCCTATTAGTAACTGTTGTATTCTGCTACCTTTCCTATCCTCTACCATCCCCCCTCCCTCCCCTCCCATCTTCTCTCTCTACCCCATCCACTGTAATTCATATCTCTCCTTGTTTATTTTCCCATTCCCCTCACAACCTCTTATATGTAATTTTGTATAACAATGAGGGTCTCCCTCCATTACCATGCAATTTCCCTTTTCTCTCCCTTTCCATCCCACCTCATGTATCTGTTTAATGTTAATCTTTTCTTCCTGCTCTTCCTCCCTGCTCTGTTCTTAGTTGCTCTCCTTATATCAAAGAAGACATTTGGTATTTGTTTTTTAGGGATTGGCTAGCTTCACTAAGCATAATCTGCTCTAGTGCCATCCATTTCCCTGCAAATTCCATGATTTTGTCATTTTTTAGTGCTGCGTAATACTCCATGGTGTATAAATGCCACTTTTTTTTATCCATTCATCTATTGAAGGGCATCTGGGTTGGTTCCACAGTCTAGCAATTGTGAATTGTGCTGCTATGAACATTGATGTGGCAGTATCCCTGTAGTACGCTCTTTTAAGGTCTTCAGGGAAAAGTCCAAGAAGGGCAATAGCTGGGTCAAATGGTGGTTCCATTCCCAGCTTTCCCAGGAATCTCCATACTGCTTTCCAGATTGGCCGCACCACTTTGCAGTCCCACCAGCAATGTACAAGAGTACCCTTTTCCCCACATCCTCGCCAGCACTTGTTGTTGTTTGACTTCATAATGGCTGCCAATCTTACTGGAGTGAGATGGTATCTTAGGGTGGTTTTGATTTGCATTTCTCTGACTGCTAGAGATGGTGAGCATTTTTTCATGTACTTGTTGATTGATTGTATGTCCTCCTCTGAGAAGTGTCTGTTCAGGTCTTTGGCCCATTTGTTGATTGGGTTATTTGTTTTCTTATTGTTTAATTTTTTGAGTTCTTTGTATACTCTGGATATTAGGGCTCTATCTGAAGTGTGAGGAGTAAAAATTTGTTCCCATGATGTAGGCTCCCTATTTACCTCTTTTATTGTTTCTCTTGCTGAGAGAAAACTTTTCAGTTTAAGTAAGTCCCATTTGTTGATTTTTGTTATCAACTTTTGTGCTATGTGTGTCCTATTAAGGAATTTGGAGCCCGACCCTACAATATGTAGATCGGAGCCAACTTTTTCTTCTATCAGACACAGAGTCTCTGATTTGATATCTAGCTCCTTGATCCACTTTGAGTTAACTTTTGTGCATGGCGAGAGGAGGGGATTCAGTTTCATTTTGTTGCATATGGATTTCCAGTTTTCCCAGCACCATTTGTTGAAGATGCTATCCTCCCTCCATTGCATGCTTTTAGCTCCTTTATCAAATATAAGATAGTTGTAGCTTTGTGGATTAGTCTCTGTGTCCTCTATTCTGTACCATTGGTCCACCCTCCTGTTTTGGTACCAGTACCATGCTGTTTTTGTTACTATTGCTCTGTAATATAGTTTTAAGTCTGGTATCGCTATACCGCCTGATTCGCACTTCCTGATTAGAATTGCTTTTGCTATTCTGGGTCTTTTATTTTTCCATATGAATTTCATGATTGCTTTATCCATTTCTAGAAGCAATGCCGTTGGGATTTTGATTGGCATTGCATTAAACCTATAGAGAACTTTTGGTAATATCGCCATTTTGATGATGTTAGTTCTGCCTATCCATGAACAGGGTATATTTTTCCATCTTCTAAGATCTTCTTCTACTTCTCTTTTTAGGGTTTTGTAGTTTTCATTATATAAATCTTTCACCTCTTTTGTTAGGTTGATTCCCAAGTATTTTATTTTTTTTGAGGATATTGTGAATGGAGTGTTTTTCCTCATTTCCGTTTCAGAAATTTTGTCGCTGATATACAGAAATGCCTTTGATTTATGCGTGTTGATTTTATATCCTGCCACTTTGCTGAATTCATTTATTAGTTCTAGTAGTTTTTTTGTAGACCCTTTTGGGTCTTCTAGGTATAGAATCATGTCATCTGCAAATAGTGATAATTTAAGTTCTTCCTTTCCTATTTTTATGCCTTTAATTTCTTTCGTCTGTCTAATTGCTCTGCCCAGTGTTTCGAGAACTATACTGAATAGAAGTGGTGATAGAGGGCATCCCTGTCTTGTTCCAGATTTTAGAGGGAATGCCTTCAATTTTTCTCCATTCAGAATGATGCTAGCCTGAGGCTTAGCATAGATAGCTTTTACTATGTCGAGGCAAGTTCCTGTTATCCCTAGTTTTTCTAATGTTTTGAACATAAAGGGATGCTGTACTTTGTCGAAGGCTTTTTCTGCATCTATCAAGATGATCATATGGTTTTTATCTTTAAGTCTATTGATGTGGTGTATAACATTTATTGATTTCCGTATATTGAACCATCCTTGCATCCCAGGTATGAATCCTACTTGATCATGGTGCACAATTTTTTTGATGTGCCTTTGTATCCGATTCGCCAGAATTTTATTGAGGATTTTTGCATCTAGGTTCATCAGAGATA
This sequence comes from Marmota monax, assembly GCF_021218885.2. Lineage (NCBI taxonomy): Eukaryota > Metazoa > Chordata > Mammalia > Rodentia > Sciuridae > Marmota > Marmota monax. The sequence continues at coordinate 376,411 of NW_026694507.1, read as the reverse complement.
TTGGTCTGTAGTTTTCTTTCTTTGAGGTGTCTTTGTCTGGTTTCGGAATCAGGGTGATGTTGGCCTCATAGAATGAATTTGGCAGAGCTCCCTCTTTTTCTATTTCCTGAAATAACTTGAAAAGTATTGGTATTAATTCTTCCTTAAAGGTTTTGTAAAACTCCGCTGTATACCCATCCGGTCCTGGGCTTTTCTTGGTTGGAAGTCTTTTGATTGCTTCTTCTATTTCATCTATTGTTATTGGTCTGTTTAAGTTGTGAGTATCCTCCTGACTCAGTCTGGGCAAATCATATGACTTAAGGAATTTATCGATGTCTTCACTATCTTCTATTTTATTGGAATATAGGTTTTCAAAATAATTTCTAATTGTCTTCTGTATTTCTGTAGTGTCTGTTGTGATATTGCCTTTTTCATCCCGTATGTTAGTGATTTGAGTTCTCTCTCTTCTTCTCTTCGTTAGCATGGCTAAGGGTCTGTCGATCTTATTTATTTTTTCAAAGAACCAACTTTTAGTTTTGTTAATTTTTTCAATAGTTTCTTTTGTTTCAATTTCATTGATTTCCGCTCTGATTTTAATTATTTCTTGCCTTCTGCTACATTTGCTGTTGTTTTGCTCTTCCTTTTCTAGGGCTTTGAGATGAAGTGTGAGCTCATTTATTTGTTGGTTTTTCCTTTTTTTGAGGAATGACCTCCAAGCGATGAATTTCCCTCTTAAAACTGCTTTCATTGTGTCCCATAGATTCCGATATGTTGTGTCTGTATTTTCATTTATCTCTAAGAATTTTTTGATTTCTTCCTTTATGTCTTCTGTAACCCATTGATCATTCAGTAACATATTGTTCATTTTCCATGTGATGTAGGATTTTTCCTTCCGTCTTTTATCATTGATTTCCAGTTTCATTCCATTATGATCAGATAAAATGCATGGTATTATCTCCACCCCTGTATATTTACTGAGGGTTGCCCTATGGCATAATATATGGTCTATTTTTGAGGAGGATCCATGTGCTGCTGAGAAAAATGTATATCCACTTGATGATGGTTGATATATTCTATATATGTCAGTTAAGTCTAGGTTGTTGATTGTGATATTGAGTTCTATAGTTTCTTTATTCAGCTTTTGTTTGGAGGATCTGTCCAATTGTGAGAGAGGTGTGTTGAAGTCACCCATAATTATTGTGTTGTGGTCTATTTGATTCTTGAACTTGAGGAGAATTTGTTTTATGAACGTCGCAGCACCATTATTTGGTGCATAAATATTGATAATTGTTATGTCTTGTTGGTGAATGGTTCCTTTTAACAGTATATAATGTCCTTCCTTATCCCTTTTGATTAATTTAGTCTTGAAGTCAATTTTATTCGATATGAGGATGGCCACCCCTGCTTGCTTACGAGGACCGTGTGCATGGTATATTTTTTCCCAACCTTTCACCTTCAGCCTGTGTATGTCTTTTCCAATCAGATGTGTCTCCTGGAGGCAGCATATTGTTGGATTTGTTTTTTTAATCCATGTTACCAGCCTATGTCGCTTTATTGGAGAGTTTAAGCCATTAATGTTTAGAGTTACTATTGATATATGGTTTGTACTTCCAGCCATGTTTGATTATTTATCTTCTTCTTTTTTTTTTTAAATTTAGTTTGTTTCTCCATGGTTAGCTTTCCCCCCACCCTCTGTCTTTATAGAGGCACTTCCCACTGATGGTTTTGGTTATTGTTTTTCATTTCTTCCTCATGTAGTGTTTTGCTCAAGATGCTTTGCAATGCTGGTTTTCTGGCTGCAAATTCTTTTAGCTTTTGTTTATCATGAAAGATTTTTATTTCGTTATCATACCTGAAGCTTAATTTTGCTGGATACCGAATTCTTGGTTGGCATCCATTGTCTTTCAGTGTTTGAAATACGTTGTTCCAGGATCTTCTCGCTTTCAGCGTCTGTGATGAAAAATCCGTTGTTAACCTTATTGGTTTACCCCTGAATGTAATCTGCCTCCTTTCTCTTGTAGCTTTTAGTATTTTCTCTTTGTTCTGTATATTGGATATCTTCATAACAATGTGTCTTGGCGTTGGTCTACTGTGATTTTGTGTGCTCGGTGTCCTGTATGCATCTACAATTTGTATATCCGTTTCCTTTTTTATTTCTGGAAAGTTTTCTGTAATTATTTCTTTCAGCAGGTTACTCATTCCCTTGGTTTGAATCTCTGTACCTTCTTCTATCCCGATGACTCATAGGTTTGGTTTCTTTATGTTATCCCATATCTCTTGGATGTTTTTCTCGTGGTTTTTAACCAGCCTTTCTGAGTTGGCTAGGCTCTTTTCAAGATGATATATTTTGTCTTCATTATCTGATGTTCTGGCTTCTACTTGCTCCACTCTGTTAGTGATACTCTCAATTGAGTTTTTAATTTGGTTTATCATTTCCTTCATTTCTAGAATTATTGTTTGGTTTTTTTTTATAATCTCAATCTCCTGATAAAGATGCTTAACTTCTTAATCTCCTGAAGCATTTGCTAAAAAAGATGTAACATATTTTTGATAGCTTCCTGTCACATAGGATTAGCCCTATAGTTCATGACTGCCAAAACTGTTTAAGTTATTCGCAAGGATCCTTAAGGTAGTTTTCCTCTGCTCCTCACTTGAAGCCATTCTGATTATTAATGATTGTTTTTAATGACCTACAATAAATAGAGTAGACTAACCATTGGTAGTTGTAATAGCAATCACTGTATAAAATTAAAATCCATAACAGGGTAGCTTCAACTGTTAGGCACTGAATCTTGCAGAGTCCAAATTCTTAGAATTCTCTGTACTCTGAATTCATTTCTATTAATGGAGTTTATATAAACCTGGTGAAAAGCATTTTGAATTATCAAGCTAAAATGTTGGAATATTTTGATTCAACCGGAGATCATATAAAGTATTCTGCATCTAGGACAAACATGCTTATGCACACTCAAGGAATGAACAGGTAAGTTTTTGTTTGTTTTGTTTTTTGGCTACAGTTTCCCAGGTCTGCTCAAAGAATACAACCTTGCCAACAGATATTTTTATGGTATTCTAGAGGAAGGTATCTCACAGTGGCAATATATGGGTATCCAGAAGATGTCTTGATTCATAGTAAATGATCAGGAGATATTTAAATGAAAGCTCTGGTGAGCAGAGTTGTGGATACAGCAAAAATATAAAAGGCAGTGACTACTTCCAAGGAAATTATAATTTGGTTAAGGAGATGTGGCAAAAACAGCTAACAGTTAAATTCCAACATATAACTAAAATGAGAAATGAAAAGCAGTAGGTCTCACCAGCCACTTTGCCATTAATCACCCATACATGCTTTAGGTATTACAGGATTCAGAACTCAGAAATTAGGAAGTCAGAGTTCCTAGGGTTCAAAGTGCTTAAAATAATAAAATAATAAATGGATATTTTGAGGATTCTCAGCAAAGTAATCAAACAAGTCCTAAAACACAGTACCATGAAACATTTTTTTTTCTTTCTTATGTGAAAGATGAAAAGAATAGATGGTGACAACTGTCCTTTAGCAGGATTAACAAGCAAGATCACTCTGCCCTTTCCTGTGAGATTCCTGCAGATCTGCTGTGAGTGAGTAATGAGTACATCTACTGCTTAAGGGCCCGTGTTTATCCTCTCACTCAGTTTAAGTCCCTGAATACTGATCAGGCCTATAGGTATCCCTTTGTTTCCCACATCAATTGAAGGGATTGGCATTTACCTACTGAGATTGTAATTTGATTTCACCAGGATCTCTCAGTCTCTGTACCCGGAAAAATAATGAAAAGCAAAGGGTCAAAACACCCCTTGCTGGGGAAGTGTCACATCTGCCTGACCCAACTTTGAAGTCTAGGATAGTTTGATATTTGCAGATTCCCATGTTAAGACTGAAGAGCAAAGTGATATTTTAAAAATCCAAATATTACCTGACATCTCATTTGATAAGAAAGAACAAAAAATGGGGTATCATTTGGCCTAATTCTCTTGGAGCTCTGAAGTTTCCTTTTCATTGTTATTAGAAGAACAGGAGCACAATCTACCCTAGAGGGGCGATTTCCTAATTTGTAAAGTATTTCCTAGTTTATAAAACACTAAACAAAAGGGAAGTAGGGATTGAGCAGGCAAAATGGTGTCAGCACACTGAAGGTGAGAGGAATGAGAGACAAAATCGCACTGGCCCCAAACCAAGAGGTATATTTAGGGGACTCTGAATGAGCCAAGTTGGCTGGTTAAGATGATGTCTGTAGAAATATAATGGGATATGAGGCATAATAAATGGAGGTTGAAACTAGGCTGCAGAGTACCTTGAAAGCTAAACTACAGAGAAACCTATAAATGTCAGGGAACCATTTAAAGTGTTTGACTCAGGATGCAATGAGATCAAAAGGAGCTTTAAAAGATTAGTGTGGCGCTATGTCTAGATGAGACTACCTGAAAAAAGGTGAGAACTAAGGTGCATGTGGTTGGCAAAAATCAAAATGTGATCAATATGAGAAGTGTAGGAATAAGAAAGGGAAGAAGGGGATGAAGACAAGCAACAAAACCATCCAGAAATGTTAATATCTGACCTTATTTTAAAAAAAAAAATTTAAGAAACATGCTAGTATGAAGAAAGCTGTGAGTGGTGGATTCCAAGATGGTTAGCTGGCAGATGGGTGGTACCTATTGAAACCAATTATGGAAGTTGTTACCAGCTGCTATAATCATGAACAAACTGAGAGCTTTTGAGGAGCTCAAATCTCAGCTGTTGAGGAACAGAAAAGACAGAACTGTACTCATCATGGTGAAATCCCTTTCCTGCTTTTATTTTTCCTATGTATGATGCTGGAGCAAGAAGAAATCCTAAGCAGTTTCTTATGTGTGCTCTCATAAATAAAGACCTGAGCTTTAATTCTTCCATCTCTCTAACATTCCTTTGTTTCCTTTCTTACCCTACTTTCCTCACTGTGAATTCTCTAGATTAAATCATTTAAACTGGTTTTGTTAAAGATTCCCCTCAGACAATACTAATGTTTTAGTCAGGCTTCTTGTTTTCCTGAGAAAAAACTTCCTTAAATTATCTAAGGCAAAGAGGTGCATTAGAGGGAAATGCATGCCCTACAGTGGGAACTGAAACTTGCAAGGGGGCCACTCCCTCCCTCTGTCTATGGATCAAGTGCTGCAAGGTCTCTGATTCTCTCTGCACATCTGCTTGAATCTTACCCCCTTACCCCCTCTGTCTCTATCACTTCACCTTGCACATGGACCATCCAGGACTTTCAGCCCTGGGTTAATGCATGATCTCTCAACTATGGCTTATATCAGAAATCATAAACTTTTTCTATCTATTTTCCCCATGACAAAGTTCACAGTGAGAGAAATATAATTTAATTGGCCATATTTATTTTTGCGCCAAAACAGAGATTATGTATCACTGTTTAATCTAGATTTTATGCACCACTGGTAAAATTGTGAGTTGAATGCCTTTGGATCAGTAACTCATTTCTGTTCCAAAGAGATGCAAAAAGAAAAGAGATAGTATTCAAAACACACCACCACTGTAATATGGTCTAAGCTGCTGTAACAATCTTCTACAAATTTAGTGGCATAAATAATACAAATGTATTATTTTTTAGTTACATAAATCAGAAATCTAACATGGGTTTTACCAGGTTAAAATCAAAGTGCCACATCAATGCATTTCTTCCTGATCTTCCTGGCTCTACAGGAGGATCCATGCCCTTACTGGCCCAGTTTATTGCAGATTTCAGTTGCATCTGGGTGTAGGACTGAATTCCCTATCTACTTCCTGGCTGTCGACTGATGGCTGGTCCCAATTTTAAGAAGTCCCCTACATTGCTCATGTCTGTGCCCCTTCCTCCAGCTTCAAAGCCAGTAATGGCAGATCAAGTCACCCACACAATGTGCATCTTTCCTCACGTTGTCAGAGCATGTCTCTGTGACCACATGCAGACACATTTTCTGCACCTAAGAACTCACATGATTAGTGTGGGCTCTGGGATAATGCAGGGTAATTTTCTTGTCTCAGGTTCACCACACCCTGAATCACACCTGCAAATTCCCTTTTGTGTGTGAACTACCATTCACAGGTTGAGGATTGAAGTGTAAACAACCTTAGGAGGCCATTATTCTGTCCACCCCAACAAAGTCTATGCCAGAAGTTTTTTTTTTTTTTTTTTCCCTTAGGAAAGAAGAGGAAGGGAGGGCAGGCTTTAGAGTTCTTGACAGGAGTCTTGCATATTCTACACCCCTCAATCTAGAAATCATCACACCCACTCAGCTACAGTCCAAACTTCTTTCAAACTCCTTCCAAAAAACCCGAGATCAAGATTCCTCCATTCTCTAACTTCATATTAAACTAATAAGCAATCTATAGATTTTTGCATATTATCTAAATTAATTCAAGATTCCATTCATTCAACAATACTTACTGAAGTTTTGTTAAAGAAACACTGAAGATGTAAGAGTGAAATATAAATATATATCATCATTAACTTCAATAGTGCACATATTTCATGAGCATATTTTTTCTTCAAATGTTAATTTCAAAAAAGAATCTCACCTTTGTTGCTTTAGCAGAATACAAAGAATCATCCATCATTAAATACATGACTGACCAATTAACAAAAACAAAAAACATCAGTGTTCAATATGAATATGTTAATCTTAATAACTTTCAAAACAGAAACAAATAACTTAAATTTCATTTAGAAAGTGGAAATTGGCATCTACCTATCTGTCTGTCTTTTACTTTATCTCATTTTCAAAGTACCTTTATCAGGTCATGATAATATGAAGATAATAAAACTTTACTATTTTTAATATTATAATGCCATCTGTCTCATAAACTAATATACTTAGTCTTGCAAATAACAAGTTTCCTATCAAAATACTTTAAGAATGGCTGATAATTGTCCTATGGTTCTGAATGATAAAATGGGAAATTAAAGATAAATCCACAGATGAGTCCCAGGCATTTTAATATTTTACATAAGCACTTAATAGAGGAGGGCAATTTTTAAGATCAAAATCTTATACTTTTTCTGATTAAAAATAGCTCATCTTCAATGTAGTCTGTGGTTCATCAAAACACAGTTGGAAGTACTAAACTTACTTCAATAATGAGGCTTAATCTTGTTATTAAAAACTGAAGTTGCTTCTTGACAGGCAGCTTTCAAACTGATTTGACCATAACCCTCAGCTAGAGCCACATTTTATAGTGACTAACAGTGAATTAATATATAAAATTAAAGTAAAACTTTCATGAAACATCTGTTTGTTACCACACACATATATGCTGTTATTTTCTACTCATTTTACTCCACTTTAAAAAAAAAAACTTATTCCAAACATTCTATATGATTCAACTGAGAACTTAAGAACATTTTTTCATTTATCAATTAAACAATCAATATTTTAAAAGCTAATAATAGTTGTTTTACAGAGAAGGAGAGAATTCGTTAAATTATATTGAAACATATCATCTCTCATTAAAAAAAGAATAAATAAAAGATTTGTTCTTACTTACAGAAATGTTCAAGAAATATATAATTGAGTATTTACTTGAAGTCTCCAGAAAAAAGAAAGCAATAACAGTTTAATGAGCACATTAAAAGACTTTCCAGTGTAGATCTGTAAATACGCTTTGCTCATAAGTAAACTTGAAATATTTTGAGTCTCCAGTGTGAATCAGAACAGACTTTCTTTTTTTGTAAAAAAAAAAAAAAAAAAGGCAATTTAACAACTGCACTGTGTTTTTTTCCTAGTGGAAAGATCACAGTTGCCAGAATAAAATGGCAAATCTAAGAACTAGGCTTTATAAATTGAAATTAATAACATCTGCCAACAAAAAACCTTATCCAAAATTTCTGTTCTGGAACTGTGACTTCTCTTTTTACCAGTAGCGAATTTCTATCAATGAAGAAGAGCTGACTTCATTGACATGACATATTCTTCTAGTGATATAGCAGAAGGGGATTTTTTTCCATATCGTTTTATGTGATGAGACAAAACTTCCTGTGTCAAGTGTCTTTATTGTGTGAAATTTATTACCAAGCATTTAATTTATAAATATATGTATAATTCATTTTATTTTTTAAATGACAAAAACATGAACTGATAATCTGAACTTCAAATAAACTAATATATACATCATAACAATGCCAAATTGGCTATTGTAATGCTATGTCAAAAATAAAGCCACAAAATAGATGTTAAAAAAAATCGCCAAAATCAAGTGTCTAGAAGATGAATAAATCAAGGTAGAATTAATGAAAACAAGCCCAGATGCTTTAGGCTAATATTATAAAGTCATATTTTTAGATTTCAAAACAGTAGTCTATAGGAAAAAACCAAACTTCTGAGATTATATATATATATAAAAAAAAAAAGCAAATGTAATCTATGAGTTGCTGTGGTAATATAACTAAGTCAGATATTTGTTAAATAATTTTATTATGAAAATTAATTTTAAAAATTCAATAATCAAAACTCAAGTAATAGATAATAATAATAGATGAATTTTTGGAAATAACTTATTGTAATTATAAAATAATTAATGGGACTAACCATACTTCAAAATAATTAAGGATCTAATTAATGTAGCACAAAAAGTTAAATAATCAATATATATGGATGAGAGAAATTTGAAATCCCATAATTTCCATGTGTTACATTTCAGATAAATGTATCACTATCCAAAATTATAAAAACAGTCAGTCACATAGATGATAAAGGCATAAATGTACCAACACAATTAGTGTTGAATTGATTTATTCTAAGAAAAGAAAAATCATTAAGACTTCTAATGAATATATAGAGAAGCACCATTCATATAATTTATGGACAACTGTTTCCAAGATCTGGAAAAATCTGCAATGTAATTCCAGAACTCACAGGCTTCTCTCTGCATTCTATTACTGTCCTGGCTGAGCACTGTAATAGGTTGCGTACAACTATGGCCAACAACAGTGGCCACCAACAATTCCCCTTATCCCTTTTATTCACACTGCTCCTTCCCTCAGTGGAAGCTGTCACTTTCTCCTCCCCTTTAATCTGAGTTGGCCTTGTGACTGGACATGCAGTGAACAACAGAATATAAATGAAGTGACATTCCTGGACTTCAGATTCCAGTTCTAATATGACTGGCAGATTCCATTTTCTTTCTCGTAAATCTCACAGGCCACCATGGTGTGAAATAACCAAGCTAACCTTCTGGGCAGGCCATGGAGGAGAACTAAGGGGCTCCAGCTGAAATCCCAACCCAACCACCAGCTGCTGACTGTTCCTGATGAGTCATCATGCCAGAGATCAATAGAGGACCGACCAGTCAATACACAGAATCATTGAGAAGAATTGCCATTGCATTAGTAAGCAAGTTCTAGGAGAGTTTGTTAACACAAAGAAAGCATAATGGAAATAATCAGTTAGCTTTCCTTAAGTAGTTTTATCCTTTTTTAAGAAAATATCTAATTTATAAGTACAATCTGTTTTGCACAAATAGACCAAAATAAAATTAAATGCACAGTATTGTTTAATGCAACCTAAAATGACTTTTCTGTAAGAATGGACTTTCTAGGGAATCCACTGAAGGCAGACTTCCCTGCCAAGTCTGCTCATTAACGTGCCACAGGCTGGACTCCATTCTTAGGAGTTCAGATATGGAATGCATGGTAAATGCTCACAGAGTCTGTCCTCCATTTTTCCATGCCAGGCCCAGACCACTGACACAGTGGTATATTTTCTGTGTTTCCTCTTTCTTATGTGCTTCTCTGTTGTTTACCCGGCTTCTCAGAACCACCCATAAGTGTAAAATTTTAAAGTGGCATAAAAATGATAAATATAGACTTGATCATTTAAATAGCTCAAGCATGTTTAAAAGCAGGATCAGAAAAAAAAATTCTTAATGATGAGATGAATAACTATGCCTCCTCAAATATAAAAAAAAGACAATATCAACTATTCTATCTGAAAATAAGTTACTAAACTACCATGAGGAAGATTATATTCTGGTCTTAAATTTACTGCTGACTGAGTATCCCTGTTCAAGTCGCTTAACTTCTTTATGCCTCATTTTACTGAGCAATTAGAATGATAATACATTTCCCTACATATATCACAGGAAATTTGCTCAAATAAATGAGATAATATATATGAAAGTGCTTTTGAAGACTGCCTAAGAGGGCAGTTAATGACACAAGAGAAAAATGTAAGGCACAGAGCAAGAAGTTGGAGGGGAATTAGAGGTGAGGCCATGCACCACTTCTGCATTATCATTCACCTTGTGCTTGACCTATACCGTAAAGGCAGGTCATTTCATTTTCAGACAGTTCTAATTATTAGTAATGAACTTAAATAATCTGTGTCCTTGTCACTGCTGCCCTTTGGCTTTATTTCTTTACTCCAGAGCACAATAGAACATTTTTGTTCTACCCCCAGTTCAATTCAGTATAAAAGCCATTGAGCTACAACTTGGCTGCAGACATGAATGACACATGTTAGTGAAAAGAGGTCTGTGTTCTCAAACACCTTGTTGTCTAGAGAAGACAGATGCACATCTCTCTCAAAAGTAAATGTCATTCAGTGTGCTAAGTGCTGAAACTATAAAGACAGGGCAGAAACAGTGCAAAAGGAGTGGTCCTTTCCTGGGAATGTCCTCAGAGGTGTCTTTAGAAGTGAGCTTTGAAAGGTGATTATGGGGGAAAGTTTGTGGGGAAAGCAAGCTGTAACAACCCTTCAGTGATGGGCATCCAATATTACCTCGGTAAACATTTCTCAGTCTTTATCTTATGTCTATAGTAAATAATGTATTGATCCACTCTCGAGCTATTCAAACTACTATCATTTCTCTGAATGTGTTACAGATCTCGAGAAGAATAAGAAGTCGAAATAACAAAACAAGTCTTAGACACATATTATACAGAGAAGGCCTTTTATTGATACAATCCAATACTTCAACTTGTTGACTTAGGGAGGGAAGAGAAAAGCTGTAGAAGGAACTAGCTGCTTGTTTACAAAAATTAAAAAACAAACAAACTACAAACAACAACTAAAACTATGCCCACACCATTTTCAAACTAAGCATTTTAAAGTCTGCTGTTGCTATCCTTTCTATATAGCTTTATTTCATGTTTCATCCTGAATATAGAATTTAATATTTATTCCTTTAAATGTTTATTTTGTTCTTAGCAGACTCTTATTCTAGTCAGGCAGAATCCACTGGATTCTGATTTTTTTTTTTATCATGTATATTGCTTATCCCACTCATTTTTATGGTATTTGAAATCTTGCAAATATTTTAGACTTTTAGTGTCTCATCTAAATCACCGATTTAAAACAAACAGTGGAGAGACACCACGGCCAAGTCCTTTGCCATTATCCTCTGAACATGGAGTAAACTGCACTCTGCCCAGGTGGCTACCTGGTTCCTATGCTTCAGGCACCACATAAGTTGAAGAATTCAGCAGTCACTATTTCACCCCTAAGTTCCAGAACTGTACCTCTAGTTACCCTCCAGAATGTTCACGTAGTTACTCAACACCAACTCAAAACTCAGTGTTCCAAGTCCTCTTGTGATTTCCATTTGTCTTCTAAACCTGCTTTTCCTGCTACTGTTCAACTTGCCTGAAGTGTTTTAACCTGATGGTCTCATTTAGAAATGATGATTCAATAATTGTTCTTTCACAAAGTAATTTGCTCTGAATTTAAAATAGCCACAAGACCATACCCTTAACAAACATTTTTGTTTTTAAAAATATTTTTTAAAATATTTGCTGGAAAAAAATCAAGATAAGGCAAATTCAAATTTGGGATGGAAGAATGGAGGCCAAACTAGATGGAGGAAATATAACTCTCTCTAGTTCAGAAAGCTTATGGAATCAGGCAGAGAAAAGAGGCTTTGGGTCTGAGTGCCTATTACTAATGTCCTGGAATCACTCCTAGCCTGTTAGTAATTGACCACAAACCAAGCATGATGTCGTTTTTCTGACCTGCTATTAGGAAGCATATGTTGGTATCACCATATGATATTGATAAAACTGTCTAACACCAAAGGTTTCCTTGCTATGAACTTTTAGCATTCTATGGCTATACTTGGCATTTTGTAGTCTCATTAAATAACTAAGGGGGTTGTCATTTCTTTAAAGTGTCATTGCCCTAAGAATGACCCTTCAACTTTAGCCACAGTCTGTGGTAATTGGAATTTAAGTAGGCAAAAACAATGAAATCCTGCATAAATTTTCTTCTATAATTTTAAGATTCAATAATCTGTGACCTAACATCCTATAAAGTAATTCAGGCTGAAAGTGGGGTTCCAACATCCACCTGAACATTTTCAGATCAGTCCCATCATTGTGTCCAGCAAGTTTTCTTCATTTAGCCAAGAATAATTTTACTTTTGTCAAAAAATAAATTTGTAGCTGGACACAGTGGTGTACTCCTGTAATCCCAGCGGCTCAGGAGGCTAAGGCGGGAGGATGGTGAGTTCAAAACCAGCCTCAGCAACTTAGCGAGGCCCTAAGCAACTCAACAAGATCTTGACTCTAAATAAAATATTAAAAATAGCTGGGGATGTGGCTCAGTGTTAAGCACCCTTGGGTTAAATCCCTGGTACCTACCCCCAAATTATTATTTTTTAAATTCCACCTTCCTAAAAATTTATATTCAGAGTCAAAATTATTAATAAGTATGTACTTAGACATTATTTCATTTAATCCTCTGAAAAAGACTCTGAAATAATATTAGATAGGCACAGTAGGAAGTAGGAAAGGTGATATCTCAGAGGAAGGAAGCCTGGCCCAACTCCTAGGTTTTCCTGCTGTCTGGTTGACTTAACTTCTTTGGATTTCAGTTTCCTAGTTTAAAAAGTGGGATGACTGTTGTGGGATCACTCCCTAGAATTTCTGAAAATTAAATAAGTTAATTCATTCAGTGTTCTTAGGAATAAAAAAAAAATGAACTGAGACACACAGAGGTTAAGTCTCTTGTTGAAAGTTATATGGTCAATAAGTAGCATTTCCCCGACACAAATTTCTGTTACTCAGGTTCAATTCCATTTCTCTACCAAGCTACATGATAACCCTATTATTTTAAGGATATAATCAGGATGAGGCTATTAAGGAGAGCCAAGACTACTCTAAAGGTCCTCAGGACAGGAAGCAGGATCTTCAGAAATAGTTTTATGTCAAAGAATGTCCTTAATGTAAGTCATTCCCAATTACTCCTAAAAAGCTCTTTCCCTGCTATTTGACTGAAGAACACACCTGAGTCAATGAAACTGCTAGGTAGCAAAACACTGGCTTCTGCTGGGAAATAAAAATTTTGTTTAGAAACTAGAAAACTGTGTAAGAACATATGTTAACAGACAAATCTGAATTTTTTTTTGTATATAATTCCACTCTTGCCTAGAATACTTTCAGACATTGTATTAAGACTAAAAACTAGAAAATGTGGAGCCCCCAAACAGCTGACAGGTGTTGGCAAACACGCCAATGCATATACCCTTCCCAACCTCAGAGATAATTACACCCCTCACCAATAATAAGATGGACCCTTTGCTTCTCTGACCTACAGTGCACCTGTAATTGTGGCAAACTGGTTCTTTTGCCATGATACTGTCTGTTTCATAATACTCAATTTGTGTCTTTCAAAATATTTTTAAATGAAACCTTACTCATAATGATAATAATTTTGCTAAGTGGTATCCTTATTTATGCTCCTGCTATAGTCTCTGATGAAATTATATGCAATATCTCATTCATTCATCAATTTCTATAAAACTGGTTTTGAAAAATTCAAATGAAATTTCTGGGGAAAACATTACGTAAATGCCTACAAGAACATCCATAGTCATTTCAGATGTGCAGTTATAATCAGAATCATTAATTCATTTTTGCACAAATATTTTATTGATTGTTGACTCTTAGGCAACATTTTTTAGACAGAAAGATAAATAAGGCAAAGTTTCTGTTAAAAAAATTTAAGTGATAAAACAAAGTCAGGCTCCTGAGTCTGGATTTTAAAGCCCTCCATTTGCTAATCCTGTAGAGTTTTCCAGAATAATTTGCATTTGCCTCCATCAAAAACCTGAAGTACCAGTTAAACCCAGCTTCTTTTGAATTTCCAAATATACCCTCAACTCATTCACCTCTATGTTATTTGTTCTAAAAATTTATCTGTTTTCCACAATTCTGTCCATTTAAATTCATCACATCATTTAACATTATCTCAAGCAATCTTTCCATGATCCCACCAAAAAAAAAATAATGACTTATAGACTATATGGAAAGACATTTTATTTAATGTAAATACAATGGCAAATTAAGATCAGAATATGAAACAAACAAAAAAATATGCAGGCTCCTTATGTAAAAAAACAAATCTATAATAGAAATGAAGAATTTGAGAATTTTCCCATCATACATAGAAATAAAGATAAGTAGAAGAAAATAAAAAATGGAATATTAATATTTTTTAAAAGATAAGAACACATGGAAGGAAAATAATGTTCAAATACGAAATGATTTAGTTTGATAACTAAGCTTAAAATTTTGAAGAGATAACTAATAATACTTCAAATACTTCAACTTAATTAAAGGACTTCAGCACCTAAGTATGTTCTAAAATATGTTTTTCCTCTTTATTCAAGGATGAAAAAAATCAGAGAAAAGCAGTTTATATCAGGAATCAGAACTGCCCCAGAATTTTCCTCTTACTCATTAAATTATAAAAACTTTTCAAGTAATATTTATAGAAACCATAGCTATCCATGACCCAAATATGGCCTAAAATCAATGGTTTCTCTTTTTCAGCTAACTTTAACATGTACAGTTAACTTCACAAGCTTTTAGAATGGGTATTCACTTTTGCACTTTCACAGAGATGTTATTTAGTATATTACATTTGGTGCACTTTACAATTTATATTTCCAGCATAGGCTGGGCGGGCATTTGTGAGTTTGATCTCAGATCTATAGAGAATTTTACAACTAGTTATATTTGATTTGTGCTTGAAGTAAAAGAATTTGTCTTTTGATATAATATCTTCATGCTACTCTTAAAAATACATCCAAAAATGGGTCTAGGATTAAAACAAAGAATAATACTAAGGAAGATTTCCTTATTAACAGTGTTGGGGAGTTCATGGAAAACAGCGGTATTAAGATACTACTCTCAGTGTTTGCCATAAATATGGTTGACCATGATATAACTGTGAAGACTGTAACTCACAGACAAATAAATGACAGTTCATTTGTTTATATAATGTTATATCAACATCACCATGAAATGGGTAACTGAGGGCAAAGGAGAAGAGTGGTAGCTTCTTCATTTTGCATACACTGACTTGGTATGATTTTCCTATTGACATTAATAGAGCTATATAGTTTCACTTAGTTTTTAAAAAGACAAAGAAAAACCTGAACTATCAGGAGAGTTTGAAACAGAAGATTAATCTTTCTAGGCCTTTCCTTCAAATCATTAGAGAAAGAAAATAAATTACACATAACAAAGTAAGGAAATAAAACCATAAAAAAATAAACAAAAATCAGAAAATAGCAGTATCAGCTGTGAGAGCAAAGGAAATGGATTAATGGCCTTATTAAAATGAAAACATTCACATATGGTGAATAAAAATCAACTATCTATACTTTTCAAAACATTTGTTTAAAAGAAAATGTCATATAAGGTTACAATTAAATATACACCCATACACACAGAAATATATTAATTTCAGACTAAAAATTTTTAAAGGGTCTGTTTGTTTAGGATCAGTCTACCTGGGCTCTAGAGTACAAAATGGGAGAAAACTTGTTCCTTTTTTATTTTTTTAATCACAATTTAATCCCTGACCCGAAACTCAGTGGGAACTCATTAAATATTGAACAGATAGGGGAATGGATGAATAAAAGGCTGAGTGAGCAAAGGAATGGAACATGGCACAGGAGGCACAACATGGTTTCCCCTGCCAGGCTCTGGTCTGAAGGAATTCCTCCTTCATTTGTTCTACATTTCACACTCTGTTTCCCTAGAACCCTGATGGTAGAGCTCTCCCACAACACTTTCACTAACTGAAGGTATCAGCTGGAGCTTGTCTTTCCAAATGATCTGTATTGTAAACCCCATGAAAACAGTGCCCACATTTCTTTTTCTGTTTTAACTTGGTGCTAGGTATTGAACCCAGGGCCTCAGGCATGTTGCATATGTGCACTGCCAATGAGCTATCACTACACCAGCCCAGTGAACACATATTTCATACCAGGATTCCTAGCCCTCATCCCAACATCTGATACTTTTCAGGCACTCAATAAATGTTCATTGGATGGACGTATTATATAAGTCATATCCATTATGTAAGGGGTATGATGTCTTACCCACCACAGAGAGTTCCTTACAACTTACAAAAAAAATACAAAATACAAATACATGTAATATAAATATCATTCATGGTATCAGAAATTAATGGCTAACACATGTGGCTAGCACTTAAAATATGCCAGATGCTATGTTAAATGCTTCACATGTAATAACTCATCTGATCATTCCAAGATCCCTGGCTCTTCTTAGAGAAGAGGCAATAAAGACATAGAAGAGTAAAATAACTTGTCCATGCTCACACAACTAACAAGGGGCAGAGCCTGTACAGCAATGCAAAGAGTCTTACTCCAGAGTCTGAGATTTCACTAATCACACTGTTTCTCCATAAAATGACTGCAATTCAAAAGCAGTGTAAGGTAAACAATTTTATTGTTGTCAAAGCTGGCATATTTTATGCTAGGATTTTTTACTATTTTATGTTGAAACTAAAATACTACTGAATTTCAAAATAAGTATATTAACATCCTAAATTTGTTTGTGCATCTTCCGTATCATTACCAAAAAGAACAGTCACTTGATCTGGGCAGCAGAGCTTCTGAATTCCACTCCCAGATTTATGTTCCTCAATCTCCATAGCACAAAGCCAGCATTTAATTGTTATTTGCTTCATTGTTTTTTCAATTCTACAATGAAACCCACAGTACTTTCCCCATCTACATTTTTGGAAGATTGTGGTGAAATGAAAAAGGTGCCCTCATTTTCAGTTAAAATATAACCTGAAATTATTTCCTAGAGCTTCCTTATCTGTTATATTGTGGACAAGAAACAAATCTTTCAACATTACTCATTTTAGAACTATAAGAATATATTTAATATTGAAGAATTAGGAGCAGATTTTACAAAGAAAAAATAAAAGTTAACTCACAAGCTAAACCCTAGGTAGAAGGCCAATCAAAAGAGATACTGTTCCAGAATAAGACTTTCCATTTCCAAAATACAAAAGCTGTGGAAATTGGATTTCTTGGTTCTCTATTCATTATAATGAATTTTTCCTTTAATTTGTTGATAAGTCTACAATAAATATGTCTAAGAAAGTACATGCTAAACTGAAAAAAAAATTACCGTTTTACAATGAGGAAAATCACCATCAATCACAGCACTGAATTTTATACATGATTTTTTATTTTGTTTTGTTTTAGTACCGGGGATTTAACCCAGGGCACTTAACCACTGAACCACATCACCAACCTGTTTTATATTTTATTTAGAGTCTAGCTAAATTGCTTAGGGCCTCATTAAGTAGCTAAGCCTGGCCTTGAACTTGTGATCTTCTGCCTTAGCCTCCTGAGCTGCTGGAATTACAGTCATCCACCACATGAACCCAGCTGTATGTGATTTTTTAAAGCAACTTGGCAGGATGTATATATTCATTTTCCAAGAAAAAATCAATATGTACTTATTTCTGTCTTGCAATTTCGTAGAACTAAAATACTTAAGTTTTGCCCATGATATAAACATTATTTTTCTGAACAGAAAAATCACTAAAAATCAGAACATACATGACCACACTGAATTTGAATATAAATTAAACAAAATATGTATGAAATAAGAAGATAAGACATGCCTGAAGTTTTATTTTGTGCCATCTGCTCAGTCTCTTCATGATTCAGAGTTAAGTTTTTTTTAAAATTCTAGAACAGTATGCAAATTGTGATTTGACAGCCATAATATTAAAATTTTTGAATATCAGGAAGCCTGTATTCTTAAAATTAAAAAAATATAAATAAATTGATTTCCAGGTTTCTTTTTATATTGCCTCAGCTATTTAATGGAGCATTGTAATAAATTAATCAAAAACAAGAATAAAATTTAAAATGCTTCAGTAATATTTTAATAAAATTTTGGATTATTCTAAACATTTTCCTTACCAATTTTTTTTCACTTTTTGTTTTTCCCTATTATTGTTATTAATATCTTTTTTATCTATATAAAGATAAAAGACTCTGAGCTCAAAAAATAACAGTAAATTTGCTCCAAATAATATTATTTTTAATACTTTATCTCCCTGGGAAATTTTTTTCAACATCTTCAAAATGTAAAAAGATTTAGTAGTGTATTATAATAGAAAATCCTGTCTTGGATATCAAGAAGTCTGTTTGGTCCCACATTTTAAACAATCTAGTGAAATTTGTTGATATTTTAGAAGTAATGTTTGTTTTCTACAAAATGCAAAGCAAATATATATTAGTCTCTTTTTCAGTTTTAAAATCCTTATCACTTTCCCAAATCATTTACTTTTTTGACCTTTAAAACTAGAAGAATTGTAAAAACAATACCAAAGATTTCATTCAGCATCTATGTTAGTCAGCTTCCTCTGGACATTACAAAATACCTGAGAAAAACAACTTAAAAGAGGAAAGATTGATTTTGGCTCACAATTTCAGAGGTTTCAGTCCACAGCCACCTAGCCCCATGTGTTTTGGCTTACAGTTAGGTAGAACATCTAGGCGTAGAGCATTAGAGGGGCAACACTGTTTACCTCTTGCTAGCCAGGAAGCAGAGTGAGCCAAGGGCTGGGGATTAAATATACCTTTCAAAGAAAGGCACACTCTACAGGGACCTACTTCCTCCAAATGGGCCCCGCCTCCTAGAGTTCCCACCACCTACCAAGAGCACCATCAGACACAGACCAAGCATTCAACTTATGAGCTTTTGTGGACATTTAAGATCTAAACTATAACACTATCTGAGAAATGTTTTATTAAGGTAATAAGTTTTAATAATTTATTGATAGAACATAAGTTGCTAGATATTTTAAATAAGAGATTTAATGTTTCCTTCTCATTGATGAGGATAAAACATTCATTTAATAAAAATTTAGGTAAACTTTTGCATGAGTTCTAATTGCAAATTTCTGAGAAATTCTAATGGATTTCAAATAACAGCACCTGGTTAACTATAATAAATTCTAGCAGGGCCAAGGAAGAATGTTAGTAACTTTTCAATTTGTCAAATTCCAGGCAATTGTCTTTAAATTCCTTATCTGAATTTGGTGAAACCTCTTTTTTTCCTGAATATTTCTTTTATTCTATTTTCATATTGACCTGTTTCAATATTGTCTGCAAAATTTTTTATAATGTCATCCCTTTTATCACAATGAATAACTACTTTTGTTTTCAAAAAACCAAAGTCCCTCCATGACTATGAAATAAACAAATATACAAAAGTACAAGCATGAATGCAAAGTGATATTTCTCTTTTTTCTGGATAATCAAGTCAGATAATTTATGTTTATGATACATCAAGCTAACTTCAAAAGTCTAAGTCCCTGAAGCAGACTTTGTTGACTATGTCTTCTTTATATTCTATAACTCAAGAGGAAAATGTAAATCTTTCCATAAAATGAAACTGCTGCTACTTATATGCTCCCATTTTGGAAGCATATAAATATGAGCTTGACTTCTGCACAGATTTCAAGCCAACTTTCAAGATGATTGATTCTCAGCCCAAAATGTCTAATAGCATGTGAACTGATTCTGAGAGAGAGGAGCAACAGGAACCATGATTTCCCCTTCTGCTGAATCACAATGCAAAGCTACAACCAGCAGAGCTTTGATGGAGAATACTAGATGGCTAAGGATTATGCAGAAGCAGACCAATTACCCACAAGAACAGAGAGCATCAAATTGCTGCTGTTATCGTCTTGTGGAAACAATATTAGAACAATCATTAATGATATATGAGTTCTGACAACCAAGAGCTCCTAGGGGTATTACAATGGCCATATCAGGTGTTATCCCCTGAGAAGGGCATGAAACTGTTTACCTATGAAAAGATTATTTGTTCCCAGCTTGATGTAGTTGCTGAGTAGGACCATTATTGACTAATCTTTAATTCTAATTACTTTCATCAGCCCCCTATACTGCTACTCAAGCTGTAAGGCTAGACATGGCCAGTTTCTTTATGAGCATCCTGAAAAGGTGTCTCATGACAGCCAATGTAACCCACAAAGCTTGGCCAGATATTTTAGTACCTAGCATAGAAAGTGGTAATCCTCTTATTTTTTTTCCACTTGGGTTCATAAAGGCATTACCTAAGCAAAGAGAAGGAAGGATAAAGCTCCATGCACCTTATCTATAATTATTATTATCGTGATTGTGATTTATCAGCTCAATAACTCTAAGCATAAAACGTTTTTTTCTATTTTAAAATTACTTTTCACTTGACAAAGAGCTTTTATAAAATATATTCACTTGGCATAATACACAGAGGGACTGTTTCTATTTAGGTGTCATTTTTAAGAGTTACAAATTAATGCAAAGCAAGGATCGGATCGTCTGGGACCCACCATTTATTTTATTTGCATAACAAACTCTGGCAGACTGTTTTTAGTGTTATCCCTGCCTAAATAGCAGAACTGTGAGCAGATGGTGAGCTGGTTCACTTCGATTAGACATGTCTGGATTATTACACTTGAAGAGGTACTTTATTGTAGGCCTCTGGAAAATAATAAAAGACATTCTTCTAAGACTAAAATTAAGAATAACCAAAACTAAGCCACAGACTCATTTAATAATTCACTAATAATTAAAAACTGCATTCTGTTATGTATTTATGATTTTCCAAGTTTAATATTTTTATACAAATCATCTCTTTACATCATTGCACTAGTTTGCAGGAGTAACTTTCCAATAGATCTCATCTCTGACCTGCTGAAGGACACTATACTTGATATGTTAACCTTAAGAAAAAGATTCAGGAGTGCTACTACTAGTCCCATGCACCTAAGGAGCAATACATAAATACTGGAACAAAGCAGAAGGGTTTAAAACATCACAGAGGAATGGCAAAGAAACATCAAGAAAAACATAATTGTCAGCCGACTGCTAGGATACATGGGAATACCTGAAGTTGTGGGAAACTTACTCTGCTAATGGGGATAATGTGGAAAGTTTCCTGCTCTGTACAACCCTTTCCATCCAGTCAAGTTCATGTAAATCTCCTTAATTGAAAGAAAGTTGTAACAACATGGATGAATCTGGAGGATATTAGGTTACGTGAAATAAGCCAAGCATAGAAAGACAAATGCTGCATGATCTCTTTTTATGTAGCATCTTAGAAAGTTGAACTCAAGGAAGTCAAGAGTAGAATGATGGTTTCCAGAGGTTGCCAGAGTAAGGGAGAGTCTAGAAACAGGTACAATGTTACAGTAGGTAAGAGGAACAAGGTCTCCTCTTTTATTGCACCATGCTGACTATAGTTAATGATTATGCACTGTGTATTTCAAAATAGCTAGAAGACTCTTGAAAATTTCACCACAAAGAAATGACAAAGGTGCTAATTACCCTGATTTGATCATGATACAATATACAAATGAATTTGAAAAATCACATTGCATCCCATAAATATATTCAACTATTATGTATTGATCAAAAATAAAAATATAATTTTATACTTTGTCCATAGTATCACTGCATAAATTCCCTTCACCATTTTTGACAATCTCACACACCCCATAAAACAGACACTCCTATGCAGTGTGTTTGACAGAGGAGAGATCTAAAGGTCAGACTACCCAAGTTCATGAATCCAGTAAATACAAGAGCTGAGACTTAGATACAGACAGTATTATTCCAGAGTCTGTGTTGTTCTCCATCATGCTTTATGATGACTACAGGTGATGATAAAATGATAATAAATAATACTGTCCAATCATCAGTATTCTTGCTTGAAGGATTGGTCTGCTCTTCTACTCGGTGGTGTTCAAAAGCATCCATTGTGTCTCTTTTCCTCCACGTGCAGCTCTTTAATGCACATCCACCTGTGCAATGGCGAGAGCCTCCTGGAGATTCAGCTCCCGATGAACCTGCTAACCAATGAGGTCTCTAAGCAGATGCCCAGTTCAGCTTCTGGACCCTGCTTACGTCGCCAACTTCCTCTCTGATTACTTACCCACAGGAATGTCACTCCAGCCACACTGACCTTCTATCACTTTCTGATTGTGCTAAGGTCTTTCCAATTATATCCTCCATGGCAGTCTCTTCTGTCTTTAGTGGAAAACTCTTATTCCCTTTTAAATCTAAGTGTAAATATCACTTTCTCTGAAAAGCTATTCCTATCCTCCCAATCTAATTTAGTCAACCCTTATAAATCTCTGTCTTGCAAATCTCTCTTGCATGTCTTTATGATTTGTGATCATATATTCATTTTGTTTGCCTTCCTTGTAAGTTTCTGGGGGAAAAAAGGCAAAAAATTTTTGTTGATTTGCTATAACGTTAAGTTTGAGCATAGTGCCTGATAACAAAATGAATGTTAAAATGATGAAAGAAGAAAAAAAAAAACAAAGAAAGGAGGAGGGCAGGAAGAGGGGTTAAGGAGGGGAGATAGGGGAAGGGAAGGGAGAAGGCTCATTTCTGAGGCCACTGCATCTGTCTTCCCTGGTATTGCTGTCTACCTCTGGGGGTACACATGTGTCCTTGCCAGTTTACTTCAGGGCACTCAGACGTCTTCATTCCTTCACTGTCAGACTTAAACTGAACAAATGTTTGCTGCTCTTGAAAATAATTGTTCTCTCCTAGAGCCACTGTCACTGCTTCTGTTTTACATTTGTACTTTGGTTTCTGAATACAAACATATGAAATGACAGTCTTCGGAGCTTGGTTTCTCCAGATTCTCTTTTCTGTGAAGCTTTCTCCATTTACTTTCAGAGCTGCACTTTCTCTTTGTCAATTAAAATTCCTTCCAGGCTGTGCTTTAATTATTAAGAAGTTCTTCTTTGTAGTGACGGTGAATCAGCCTCTTCATAACCTTTATTCATTGATCTTGATTCTGTATTCTGGAACAGTCAAAACCTGCCCCCACCCACCCACACTACAGCGTTCCTTCAGATTACTGAAACATGGTATCATGCACACCCCTGAGTCTACCCTTCTCCAGGCTAAACATTTACTTTAATGTTAATAAATGTTCTTATGAAAATATGTCATCCAAAACCATTCAAGCATTTTAGAAGGGGTAAATCATATGCATATGCTCAAATAGCTCATGACAACAACAATAAGAACAACAGAAGAGTCTAGGAAAATTTCTTCAGTGTCTAATTTGCTCCCTTGAAGTATTTTGCATTTGAAGTCTTTTTTGAATCCAGGACCTCAAGCAGAATTTGTCAGTCTTGCCTTTAGGCCACCAATACAAGAAATCCAAATTCTTATGTACTTGTTGCACTGTAGTAAAATTATTTTCTCCCATCTCAGTCTGTCCTACTAGGTAAGTTTTCAGAGCTACTAATTATTTTTCAAAGTCCATTATCTTCTGGTCCCTTTCAATAGAAGAAATTTCTCAATGTGTATTTTGTGTTTTTGTGCACTTTGCTAGTACATGCTGGCTGGTTCAGATTACCTTCCAAGGATGTTTTTGTAGCAAAGAACTTCACTTTGAAGTTAGAGCCAGCATCTCCCTGCAGAGCAAGGGTAAGTATGTTGACCAACAAAATAATGATGATCATCTAGTCTTTTGGTGCAAAGGGTGGGTAAAGGTCACTTGAAACCCATTGAAAGGGTTGAGATTTCCTAAGCTCAGGTTGCTCAGCTCTAAGGCACATCCATGACATGCACAGTATCCACCAGAGTCACTCCATGTTCTCCTCATGGACATTAGGAACAAGAGTCATGATATGAACTTGAAATTCATGCTACCTGCTATGCCTTACTTAATAAAGTTGTTCATCTCTGATTCAGATCCAGAATCCATGTTACCTTACACATCAGGTAAAATCTCAGCTCCTTCATAGTTCTTCATGGGTAACAAGTAACAGTGATAATCCACCTTTGGGTGTTAAGTGAAGAAGATTTAATGATTCCAGCTCCCATCTTTGACTACTTCAGCAGACCCCCAGATACTGCAATGCAGAGACAAGCCATAGATGGTGTGCTGTATCTGAATTTGTGATCCACACAGTGAGAGGTAATAAATGACTATTTTGGTTTGAAGCAGATGGGTTTTGAAGTAATTGTATTAGTAACATAGACAACTAAGACCTAGAAGTGAGGTGCTGTGCTGACCACCTCCCGAAATGTTTCAGCAAATATGAGACTGTGTGGAGGGCAGCAGGTGCAAAGTCTTTGAAAAAACTGTCAAGGGAAGCTTGATGGTCTTCAGAATGGCTTAAAGATAAGTGACAAAAATGACATTCAAAAAGAGACCCCTGTCCCATGGGATAACTCTGGGTAATCATGCTGTTCTGAAATGTTTACAATGTGTTCAGATAATTATAAAAATGAAAAATAAGACTGTGGTTTATGAGTTCATATATACAGCTTTTTGGCAGATGAATTACATGAAATACAGAACCAATAAGGGAAAGCAATATTTTAAAGGTGTTCTGAAGTTAGAAATCCTGTATTCTTGTATTCCTTTATTCTTCCTGGGAAGCAGTGGAAAAGTAAAATCCTTTGAGTCAAACCTTGTTGCTAAGTTACTTGACTTGGTTGAATCTTAATGTCCTCATTTGTTAAATGGGAAAACTTCATAGACTTAGTGGGAAGTTTACAGGAAATAACAATCATAAGGTATATACAAGGTATATACTTGCTTCTCTTTCACTGTAGCAGAGTGAGCAGGCATGTCCATCCCCTGTCTCTCGCTCAAAGTCTACTAAGATGGAAGTAAAGAACATAATTTTTTCTAAAATGCATGGATAAAATGAAAAGGTAAAAATACAAGATGATTAAGAGCTTTACATCCATGTAAGCTGTTGAAAAGCTCTTAGAAGAACAGCAACCGGGTCAGGAGAGCAGAATAATTCTGACATCAAAGGGAAACTAGAGATACCTGTCATCCAGAGTCATCCTTCCAGAACCTCAACCTCAGAATGCTTGTCTCCAAACCTATAAAGCCAGGTAATGACCTCTCATGTCACTGTAATGACTACCTTAACCTGAAAATGGGACTATTCTCTTGAAAAATAATATTTGAGAGACATGGATTGAAGGACACTAGCAAAGGCAACAGATAAGGGAAATTAAATCATAGCAAAACATATATGGGAAGGGATGAATAATTACGTGAAGTCTTTCTATTTAACTCTGGAATCTTCACCTTTTTCCCCCATGCAGCTTCCAGAACACAGATAGGGATATGTGTACTTCTCAGAGAGAAAAACTAGGGCTTCCACTTAGCAAACTTTGTCTTTGATAGACACCAAGGACAAAATACAGATACTGATAGTTAGAAGAACTTTTCCCTGATTATTTCAGTCCAAATCCTTCATTGTACTCCAGGAAGTCCAGCAGCTGCAATGCCCACTGCATTCTCTTCATCCTCCAACTCTTACATCAAGCACACAGAGCTTTCAAATGTCCTACTCTTATAAATATGATTATAATCAGGGCATATCAGACATATGAGTAAACCTCAAACCTGAAAAAGAGACAAGAGAAACAGCAAGAAATATCAAAGCAGGAGGAAGCAGAGATCATAATGAGAAAGAAAACTACTTGGAAACAGCAGCAAGCATACTGATAATATGCCATACCAGGAACTAGAATATGAGTAAACGAATACATGGGACAATGTGGAGAGGGTGTTTGTGTGTGTGCATCTAAACATTCATTCACATATGCAATGTGCATGTTTAGGAAAACAAAGTGTCCAACTGCTATGAAACAAAATCATGTCTTTCACACACACGCCAAAGAAAACTTGCACATGCACACACACACACACACACACACACCCCTAGTTGTGCAGGTGTACAATGAAAGAAATAATGGAAAATTTCTCCTTTTGATGCATGAAGGTAGCAGGGTGGAGTAGGTATCTTCTTTTTTTCATAAACTTATTACCAATGTTTTATTTTTTAAGCTATGCATATCTATTGTTTTAATTTAATTTTTTAAACACTCAATACTACTTCTGGCACATAGTTCATTCTCAAATTGGAGCTTCTTTGTTAGACTCTTTCTACTTGTACCCATTAGGATTAAAAAAAAAAAGGATAGCATGGCTGGAAAGAGTCTTTAAGTTACTGAAGAAAAGGTCCAGCTCACACCAGTGTGCCTTGAGAAAGTCTGAACCCAGGAAAGTTCAAGAATATGGAGAGCTTTCTCGCCCTTAATAATACAGAGACATTTGCTGTCTGTTTTATTCATATGGTAATGAATCATGTAACATCCATGGCACATTCCTTCTCCCATCTTAAAGAGCTAAACTTTTTTACCACAAGGATATTCTCTGAAGACATTTATTTCTTTGAGACACTTAATAGGCAGTCAATAAACTCTGTTGATAGAATTGATCATAGAAAAAAAGCCAAAGTTTTTGATGTTCTAGATCTCAGAAAGTCCAGAGGTCAAAATCAGGAATACCAGAACTGACACTAATTGAAATTTTACAAGGCAGCCTAACAACAAATCTAGCTAAAAAGAGTTCTATATAGAACAATTTTTTACAAAATCCTAATTTCATATTATTTGATTTTTAACTAACAATATGTCATAAAAACATAATTGTTAATTTTATACCTTTCAACTTTAGCTAAATTCATGCACTAGGGGAAGATTTTATTTTTTTAAGTCATTTCTCTCAATTCTGGTTTAGGAAATAAATTTAAGTTTTTGTCTAACAATATTGAGAAACACTAATAAATAATGTGACAAAACAGCCATCACCACTACTGATTCATCGATAACTAAGTAAAACATAAGCTTTCTATTTGGTTTGTCACTTTTACAATGTAAAATTCATTCTGAGGAAAAAGTACCAAATATGATTCAGTATTTTGACATAATAAACAAAGCTTTAGTATGAATGCTGGCAGTCACTAGCTGAGAGATTCTGAGGAACTTATTAACCTCACCATGCCTGTTTCCTCATCTGTACAGTGGGAACAGTAAGAATTACTCTGTGACTAATGCAATGAGGACTGAGCTGACATGAGTAAAGGTAAAAGCATTGCCTGGGCCCACAGTAAACAATGTAGCTACTACTACTGTTGTTGTTGTTATCTAAAATATTATTATGTAAAAATATTAACATGTTTTTTCCGATAAGCATATTGTAATTCAACTGATGGATCCAGATTTATTCAATAAATAAAAGGGTTCAATTATATTTGTCAAAATAATAGAAAATGTTTTATTTGAGTTGTTCCTGAATGAATTTTAAGTTTATAGACATTCAATGGGTGAGAATTTGTCATGTTCTTGTTCATGAAACATTTTAATTTTGCAAGATACTTTCTATATATCGACCACTTATGGAATTGTCAAACCAGAATCAGGGGAAGAAAAATCAGCAACTTGGCTATGTAGGCTCACGTCATTTTGGATGCACTGTTCACTAGTACCTATAAAAGAGAAATTGCTGCATATGACAGGGCAGAGTCGAGTCTGACATGTGGTATGAGATGTTTTTACCACTTTGCCAGCCTAGGGAAAGCCATGTGGTTCAAAGTAGCACCTCTAATTCTGAGCTACAACTTGTAACAGAAAACAAGATGCATGCCATAGATTGTCGTAAAACTATACTATGTGCAATTCATTATGTTGATTATACATCTGGAAGAAACAGACCGAGAGTCAGCAGCTCCCACTGTGTCTTCTGCTTTCTGGCTGCCGTCACTCTATGCCCACTTAGATGTGCTAAACCCCGGAGGGAGGTTTACAATGTTTACAATGGCCCAGACAATGCTTTTACCTTTACTCATGTCAGCTCAGGCTTCATTGCATTAGTCACAGAGTAATTATTACTGTTCCCATTGTACAGATGAGGAAACCGGCATGGTGAGGTTAATAAGTTCCTCAAAATCTCTCAGCTCTCAGATTCCTCTCTCATTATATCATGTCATCACAATGTGCCCGGAGCATGACTTTTCAATTTTTCAAACTTTCTCATCAATTTCCTGCCAAACACCATCAACATCCCTCTCTGGCCTTATTCACTGGATTCACCATGAATTTCAAGACACACTAAACAGAAAAGTCCCTCTATTAAAAATATGAGTCTCTCTGCTATAAGGTAAATAGTAGCAAACATTATTAACTGTGCATCTACAATGCATATGGCATCTTGAAAATTTCTGGAAACAGAAATAGAAATGTGGAAGGACAACATCTGCCCTCAATAATGTAGCCCTTGAAAGACAATATATATATATATATATATATATATATATATATATATATTAAAGATATGATATACAAATATGTATATGCATATATTTTAGTATACAAATAACCATGCAATGAAAATATTTGCAACAAAATTCTTTCACTGGTAATATACATAGGATAAACCTCTGGGAGTGACAACAGAGATATTTTGTAAATATTTCCCAATATATCATTCACTAATGAATGTCACACTGTCCCCCCCCCAAAAAAAAAAAAATATGTTCCCTACCTCTGATAATAGATCATTATAGCTTTAGGATAGAGATAAAGTAAATGATACTTCAAAATGTTTTAAGTTTACTTCATGATATACAAGCAATTTTAAGTTAACATTATGATTATCATTAGTGACGTTTTACAGGTTCATATTTTCATAATTATCTTCCAATTACTTCTATTTTTGGAAGAAACTTCACCAGTTAGATGATGTTTCATTTTCTTCAGTTTCCTGATTTTATCAGCCCTTTTTCATATCCCAAGTTTTTTACCTTATCTGTATTCTGAGGTTTTGAAATTTCAGTTTGAAATGCTCTTTTACATATGTAAATTCTTGTTTAATATTTATTTAATGTTATATTTTCTTCTGCTTTGTCAGTCCTACTTGGAAAGTATAATTATCAGATAAAACAAGATTCTTACTTTTGTTTTCTGCCATAGCAAAGCAATGTTTTTCTACTCATTTAAGATTTTCTTGGGATTTTCTGCACCACAAAAAAAAAAAGACTCTATTCAAGAATGATTTAGATTTTGTTATTGTCATTGTCAATAGTAACTTTTTCTTTTACTATTTAAAGAAAATTAACTACTGATGGAAAGGGCATGATTCATCAAGTGATTTTACTGATTGCTTCCTTTCTTTAATAGCCCAAGCTTCTATCATCTCCTCCTTCCCTAGCCTTCACCCCTCAGCCTCAAAAAGATTCATGTCTTGTCTTCTCCCCTTTCCCAAGGCCACCTCTGCTTCTGCACAGCTTCAAGATTCTTTCTAATGATTCTTTAGCAGCTAGTGTTCTCATCTACCAGGTGCCAGACCTGTTCTCGGTGTTGCTCTCTCTTGCTTGGAAGGGACTTTATCTGTGTGTGGCCACCACTAGGTCCCTACTGCAATTCCTGTTCACTGTCTGTCTCCATCTGATCCCAGCATGAGCTTTGGAACTGGTTTAGCACATTTCATAGAACTTATTTTCCATTTATAAATATCTTGAAGTTTGTTGTATTCACTGTCTTCCAGTTATTGTGTAGGCCTGATTATAAGCAGTTTTATTTGCTCTCCTTGTTGATTTTTCTTTAGAGTGTTTGGAGAGATTAAATTTAGACAGCTATGGTTATGCTAGAAGAACCTAGACAGAACTCAATAGGCCTACTTACTAATTAGGCACAAAGTAGATTACTCTCCCATATTCCTTCAGTTTAGTAAACTCTTATTAAAAAGTGCAAGTCATCTCCCATCTATGAATGACATAACTTTTATATTAAATTTCTTCTACCTGCATTTGAAGCTTGAAACCATTTTCTTTTTGTTTCCAGCATTTTCTTTTGCAATTTCATTGAGTCTCTCTTACTATTTTGACACAGTGAAATGATATTACTGCAGCTACAACCTGGAGATATTGATTGGAAAAGTATACTCAGAGATGGGAAGGAAGAGTCCTTGCAACCCTTGTGTCTGGCATACACAGAGAAGCCTTTAATGGAAAAGTGATTCTGTGGGCCCTCCTGATATCTCTTTTCCTTTCAGTACAAACCCTAGTGTATTGCTTAACTACAGAAAAGAGTGGCTACACAATCACACAAATTAGGCCAGGATCACTATGTAATATAAAAGGTACCTATTTTAAGCAGGAGGTTCAAAAACCCTACTCAAACAAATATCACTGAATGGTAACAAGCCAACCCATGAGAATCCTCCTTGGGGGCAGGGTGCTTTAGCCAATGCTGTGAAGCTATAACTTAGGTAACTGTTGAGCTGATTAGAAAATTGGGTTTTCAAGCAATTCCCTGAATGTGTTGGCATAAACTTTGAAAAATACAAGCGATTTGTGTGTATTGTTTCTTTGGGATACTGAGACACTTTATAGTATTAGGCAAATATAAGAAAAAAAAAACTTGGTCATAAATATGTGCCTCTAAAAGTACTCAAAGCATTCTCATTCTTCTGAATATGCTGTTAGTTCTTTTTTAGAATTTTTGTATACATACATTACAAAATATATTGCATTACTGGGATTAATTATGATGTGATACAATTAAACTATCTAAAATCTTAATAAACTATCTACAAGGACAGCTTTAATGAAATGAAATCATGTTGGTAATATCTGAGAAATTCATCACATAATTTTTTACTGCTACATATCAATGTAGCTTCATTTTTTTAATTAGTAGTATTTCATAAAACTTTTAAATATCAGATTCTGTGTTGAGAAATCTGCATCACTGATGATTTATTAACTCTAATTATTTCATTTCTATATTTCTTCTGTAAATTTTATAACTTTAAATCAAACTAGAAGGACCTTCTGGGGTTATCTTTTGGTTGTCACAACTTTAGGCTGTCTTCAGAATATAACAGTAGAAATTGGTTTAATATAAATTTAGGAGAGCAGATCAAACTCAGAAGAGAAAATAACTATCTAGACCTTTCATGGAGCCATAACTGGAAATCTAAGGTAAAACAAGAAAGAAGGGAAGATTTAAAAGTCTTACATTATAGGAATGGAAGGCTGGTGACAGACACCTGTGCCTACAACAATCCAAGTGTCCTCAACCAGTATGCGTGACTGACTTCTTCATGAGTATTTCAACAGCATCTGAATATTTTCATATTGGTATAAATTCCAAGAGTGAAAAGGAAATTGCCTTAGAGTCAACTAAAAGTAAATTTTACATGATAATTAAATAAAAATCAAAGTTGAAGAATGCAGACTTCAAGTGAAAATTTTATAAAATATTCAATTAGACAAAATGGGGCGAAAAAGCCAATTCGAACAAAACAAAGCATTTCTACTATTTCTAAAATTTTGCAATTCAATAAATGCCTCATCAAAATTAGGTTGTATGCCTCTGAGAATTCTGTTTGAAGATGCTTCAAGTTTTGTAAAGATAGGCAGAAAGAACCTTCCAATGAAGGTAAAGCCCTCAAAAGTGGTAGTGCTTTCCAAAGAAGAAAATGGAGGCTTGAAATGGTTAAATAAGCTTCCCAAAGGTACCCAGCTGGATTGACAATAAAATGTGTACTTAAACTAAATCCCTGTTGCATCATTATAGACCCAGCCCTTAATCCTTAAGCCATACTGTACCCTGGTTATCCGGTGTTCAAGCCTAAGGACCCAGGCTGATGACACCTAGAAGAATGATGTGATATCTGATGCATACAGGAGGAGGAAACATGTCATTTTATCACAAAGAATAAGAAGAACATAAAGTTGTATTTTACAGAGCTTTTAGATAAGTAAGATTCTATTTTTGGTTTTTGGGGGTTTTTATGTTTTTGTTTTTATTTCACAAGGATTTATTGAGAAGTTTTGTACCAGGAGAGTTTTTGGTTTTTTGTTTGTTTGTTTGGTTGTTTTTTTTTTTTTTTTATTTAGATGAAACAAAATACAAATGGACACATGGGACAACCTGCCAAAGCTAAGACATGGCTGAGCTAAAAAGAGTGATTAGCAATGACTAGACTCTTGAGAGTGTGAGAGCAATTTAACTGTGGATATTTTCCAAAAATCCCTAATGCACTGAAAACTAAGGGATTTATCTTCTTTCCTTTATGATACTTCTGTTTATAATTTGGTCCATAGAGCAGATAAAAAAGATAAATAAGTAAAAGAGTTGCAAAAATTATAGAAAAGAAATGCTAGGCAATGAAAGATACAGCAGGATATTGCCAACAAAGGAGACCGGAAAGCCCAGAGCTCATCAATAGGACAATATCTGGCCAACTGCAAGTTTTGTAGTCCACGTCCAAAGCATTAACAAAATAAATGAATAAATAAATAAATAGTAAATCAACCTATAATAGATAGCAGGAAATGACTATAAGAGTTTGAATTTAAATCTGACATTTTCAAACATTTAGCAATGATGTTTAAAAAGACTAAAGAGAAGGAAACAAGACTAATTGGAAAAGTCACTGCATTCATTCACATCTGAGGCCCCCTAATAGGATGACACTGGTCTAAGTGGAGGAAAAGAACAGGATGGAAGAATTAGGGGGGCAGTAAGGGTATTTCAGACAACGAGACATTCACAGAAAACTTCAGGATTTTATGTCTGAGCCACAAGAATGGGGGTGGCCTGGTGGTAAGGAGGTGATGTCACTCTTTCCTGCCTGATGTCAGAAATTTCCAAATGGAAATACTAGTCACACCCTATTCAGTTCTCAAACTGAAGCAGACAAAAGCTAGAATGAGGTCTGTGCTCTGGGTTGAGAAGGAGACTAGCTCCTTTACAACTCCGATAGGGTGTCATGTGTATACTCACACCCTAGATCCAGATCTGCCACAGTAATAAACTATCTCCACCAAGTCTGCCTGGTTTTTCCCCCCTAGAAAATGAACATTTTTATTTTCTTTAAATATAAAAACATGAAAAATGAAAACCCAAATGAAAAAACCTTAAGTGTAATTACTAAGAGATCTATGATATGTCAAGACTCTGCCATAATCACAAATCTTATTGCATTACTTTTTAATGGTTGTATTATATATATAGCTTCTAAATACTCCCTTTTTGACATAAATAAGTTGCTTCAAGTGCTTTAATCTTATGATACTTCCTTTATTTTTATTAACTTGTATGATTATCACTTAAGGGTGCATTATGATATATGCATACTATGTGCTTAAATATATACGTTTTTAAAACGTTTTTGACACACACCACAAAGCTAAAATACAGAAAGAATATGATAAATTTTATATCTACATCAGTATATTCAACCACCCATTTTCACTCCTTTAGGACAACATTGAATATTAACATTTAAAAATGGTTTTCAAATGGATAGGCTAAAATGATACCTTATTATAATTTTATTTGCATTTTTATCAATATGCATATGCTATTTTCATAGTAGAAGTTTTCACATTTTATGAGTCAAATTTATCTTTTCTCTTTGGATTTTGTCTTTGGTATAATTTTCAAAAAAATCTCTCAGAATTCTAAGCCACCTAACTTTCAAATTGGTACTTTTTCAATTTTTACAATAAAATCTCTCACACAGCTAAATCTGAATTTTATACTGCAATAAAGAATAAGTACTTACCTGACTTTTCTTTTTCCCCCAAGTGATTAGTTGGTTTCACCAAAGCCTATTTTTGATTAATGGTCTTTCCATGATGAGTTGGAATGCTACCTTTCTGTACTAAATAGCTATATTCCAGATATATTTGGCAAATCCTACAAGAATCTATTTCTTTCTTGCTTTCCTGGTGTGAATTCAAATTTACTGAAGAGGAAGAGCAGTACCTTCCATAATCCAGGGACATCTGCTGCTTTCTCAAGGACAGTGCCTCTCATTTGCTAGTTTTTCAATAGAAGAGCACTTGGACTGGTTGTAATAACTATATGGAGACAGAGTGTGATGAAGGCATTGATCATCCACACCTCGGGGATATTCACAGATATAGCTGTGCAAGAAATATGTGAGAAACAAATAGAACTCTACTTAGGTAAACATAACCAAAGAGATAAATGTTTTAAGAATCAAAATAAAATATTTGAAAATGTGTGCGAGCCGTCACCTGGAGCCACCATCGTGGTCTCCTTACTGATACTCCTCCTTCCACTGTGACTCTTTTCATGACGTTGTACATTACATCCATAGTAACTATACAGAAAAACATGACTACTTTTTCAATACTATAAAATCTTCAACAGTATCCCATAATTCTTGAATGTTTATAACTTCTTTCTAATGCATTAGTGATGTGAACAAAATGTAAACAAAACCTTGTAGTATACAGGACTTTTTCCCTAACTGTACTTGCTTCAGTCAGTCCAAAATGATACTTTTCCCCAGCCTGTGTCATGATGTCTAATCCTTTCTCAAGTCTGAAAATCATTCCTTCTTATCATCTAACACTTTTCTATGTTATGGTCTCAGCTCAAGCATCACTTCATATACAAAGCCTTTCTTTGGAATTCCTAAAAAAGAAATAATATGACTTCTTTGATGCCTGCGCTTTTGATGCTTGGTATTATATAAAGACTCTATGAAAACTGTTTGGTTAATATCTTCTCTTCTGGAGAAGCCTCAGGGGGCTGAAGCCATTCTTAAGTATCTTGAGTGTATATGTAGTACCTATACTAACATGAAAGTTGGAAAAACAGAGTTCCATTTCTTCAGAGTTTTTAAGAATTCTTGGAAGAATAACTAGGAATAAGTTGTAATACAACTAATTTAAACATTACATAAATAAATTTTTACATTTTTACATACTAAAATTTGCTTTTTCTCACATTATTCATAGAAGATATTATGAGTTCCACTAATATGTTTAACATCCAGAGATAGAAGTTGTATTTATTCTTCCTATCTTGCTTATTGTTTCATGTCTTCATCCAAATAAAATAAATGAATTTGTAATACCCTCACAAGGTTTTGTGCTACATGTATTATGTTATAGAATTGTTTATAAATCATGTAAATTATCTTGTGAATTTCATAAAATATTCAATTAACTTATTTGCATATGTCTTTTATTAAATCAGTAAACAATGAAAAATTGTGTGAATTATTACATATATTTTTAGAAATTTGAAATTTGTATTGATTTTCCTATTATTATGTGATCTATTGTTTTTAATGGAGTTTAATGATAAATCCTATTATCCCTGGACTATATTAGGTTAAGTTTTATTTAGTTAAGAATAAATCATTTTATTTCTTTCTTATTTAATGTCTCATCTGCTTCTCAAATTAATTAGGCATAGCTTCTAAATAAAATTGTTAAAATATTATTTTAGTAACTTTTGTTTCACATATATTATCCTTAAGTTCTTAATTTTTAATTCTGTAAACAGTCCATAATTACATAACAGATTTCCTTATCATTGGGACAATGGTTATTGCAAACCAGAAACCACAGATTGTAGTTTCAGCTCATCCACTACAAAAGGACCCAAGTTCTGATGTCACATAACATATTTTAATCTATAAAATGAGATGTTGGACAGGTACAATGATGTAAAATTGCCACCACCACCCTAATTCATATGGTAGAAAAAGCCCCAATGTAAGAATGTTGGAAGTTTGGTCATAACATGGGCTATTGATGTTAAGCTTCCCAACACCAGTTTATAATTAATGCCATTTTTAAAAAGAGCTTGTGGGAATGAGTTGACCCTCATCTGCTCTCCCACCATGTGAAGACACTCATCCTGTTTGCCATTCTACACTTCCCATGTAAAAATTTGACAAGAAATTCCTCATTAGAAACCAAATACTTAAGACTTGACTCTGGAATTCCTAAACTCCAGAACTGTGAATAGACTTCTATTTTTGTTTGTTTGTTTATTGTGTTTTGTTTTGCTTTAAATAAACTATACAGTTTCTGGTATTGTGTTGTAACAGTCCAAGTACAATAAAATAATAGGAAATGCCTCAAGATTCATTTTGCCTATAACTTCTCTTCCTTCTTAAAAAGATCCATTATATTTTCTGACTCTACACACCATCATTACTCTCCAGTTACTCAGATTTTAAACTTGAGTTACCTCAACATTTAGAGAGAAAGATGAACAGCAACACAAATAATTAAGATAATCCAAAATGAATAAAAAGGATTGGGGGTTTGTGTGGATGCTTTGTGGAATTACGGAGTTTCTCAAAACTCTGAAACGGAATGTTAACATTATGGACCAAATTGTTCCAAATTCTTTTGTAGTTGAAGCCATATAAGGACTT
This sequence comes from Marmota monax, assembly GCF_021218885.2. Classification (NCBI taxonomy): domain Eukaryota; kingdom Metazoa; phylum Chordata; class Mammalia; order Rodentia; family Sciuridae; genus Marmota; species Marmota monax. The sequence continues at coordinate 340,019 of NW_026694507.1, read as the reverse complement.
GGTTACTGTCATTTAATATGAGCTTCTCTGTGAATTCAGAACTTGCTTATGCACTCTATGTTTAAGTGAGATCTTCCCTCTGTTCCTTATGAAGACCCATAACAATTAAGTTATGTACACTTGCATTTATGATTTAGAACACTTTCTATCTTCTTCTCTTCAAAGACAGACTATGTTTAATATCATTGTACCTACCAAAGAAAATGAAAGTATTCCTTACTTCATAAATTTTACCAGAGAAAGTCTGACACTGAATGATTGACTGACTTAAAAGCACTTATATATATACATATGTATAAATGAGTAAATGAACGGCATGAGATGAAGTTTCAGAAATGGTTTTTATATCGTGTGTGTGTGTGTGTGTGTGTGTGTACAAAAAGCAGTTTTGATGATCCATTTAACATTTAATACAGGAAATGATGTATTTCTTCCCACTATTAGGAGACAAATACAGGTATTTCCCTCTGTTTCATAGTTTAGGAAATTCTGTTCTAAATACTATATTCTTACCACTTTTAACGTCACACAAAAGTTGCAGGGTTTTGTCTGTTGATGGTCTTTTTGTTCAGGGTTAGTCTTATTCTCAAGAGACTGTACTTTCCCAGCCATCTATGATCAAGTCTATTTAGATTAGCAGAGCTATCAAAATTCTCCTATGGTGGTAATTTTCTACATGCTCTATCACACACTTGAAAATCTCCCGTGTTCTCAGGGTGGAGCCCAGATACTTTAACTCGGCTTAGTCTTGCCACTCCATTTCATAGCCCTCCTCCACACTCATCTCTCCATACTATGCTATTTTCCCTGACTGGAACATTAACTATCACAATCATATATTTCTTTGCTAAGTTATATTCATCCTTTATGTCTCAGTTTAAATGACATGTCAGGACAAAGAAATTAAACTGAAAATTCAAGAATGGCAGAGTAAATCTTCACTTCACTCCCCAATAGCTCATTATTGTACCTATTGAAGCACTTATTGACTTCATAATGTGGTTGTATGTTTATTAGTCTGTATTTTCCACATCAATGTATGTTCCCTATGGGTTAGGAAGGTGTCATTTAAATGTTAGTGGCATGCACAAAACAGTTCTTGATTAATCTTTAATAAAAAGATACACAGGGCCGGGATTGTAGCTAGTGATAGAGTGGTTGCCTAGCATATGTGAGGTACTGGGTTCGATCTCTGGCACCACATAAAAATAAACAAATAAAATAAAGGTATTATGTCCATCTACAACTAAAAAGTATTTTTTTAAAAAAGATATACAAATAGCACATGTGATAGTATAACAATTTTTTTAATGAGAAAAAAAATATTTTCTAAGTCACTATTACAATCATGAAATTGATTTTAAAGATGTAATTCATGGTTCCTCATGACCCATAACAACTTTAATGATAATTAAATTTTTATCAACTTCACATTATTCTTTAGCTGTAAGAGGGAAGTCATGAGGAACAGCTGATGGGGGAAAATATAATCACATAGTACAACTGTGATACGAGAAAAAAGATTTAAAAATGAAATGCCAAAAAATAAAATAAGATAATTTAATTGTGGAAGAGATCACATGACCTTTGTTTGGCAGTACTGACTATACATAATGTGACAATACCTACCTGTTCAGTGAAAAAGAACAACAGTTGGGTAATATTATTCATTATGTTAAGCGTAGTCTTTGTATTATGACTGATGGATATAGTATCTCTTGCTTTTCTATTAATAAAAACAGATCAAAATAATAAAATTAAGGTGTAAATGAAAACCCTGAATACCCAATAAACATCTAAATAAAATTTAAACTGAGATATGAATGAACATATGAACACTGTAAAGACATAAATGATTAAGGGATTACTTGAAGAAATACAATGACTATTTGATCTAAATAAACAGACAGTCATTCTTATATAGTCATTCTTATACCTCTTTATATTAGTATCAAAATTATATTTTTGATATGTTGATACTCAGTGATCAACTCTTCTACTTCTTTTATTAAACTCACTAAAAATTCTACTTCTCATTCTATACTTTGGATCTTGAATGTCCCCCAACTGCCCTTGTGTTAAGGACCTTGTCCCCAGAGTGGTATTACGAAGAAGTAGTGGGAACTTTGAGAGCTGCATGCCTTCCAAATCACTGTACTCAGCAGGACTTCAAATCACTAGGGATATGTCCAGGAAGGGGATTGGAGGAACTTCCTCTCCTCCGCCTTCTCATTTTCTGGCTATAAAATGAGTAGTTCTGTTCTGCCACACGCTCAAGCCATGATATGATGCCTCCCCACAAAACAACAGGGCCAACAGATCATGGACTGAAACCTTTGAAACTATGAATCAAAATTAACCTTTTCACTTTATAAGTTAATGATCTCAGGCATTTGTTACAGTAACAAAAAGTTGACTAACACAGTCAGTCATTCATTCCTCCAAAAGCATACTGGGTATGTACATGTGCCAGACATGAGGCTGAGTGATAAATATTCAAGAGAGAAAAAGGGAAATATATGGTTTCTGTCTTCATGGAGTGCACATTCCACAGAAGCAAATTAAGGGCTGTCAAGTAAACAAGCACATACATTCCAGATTGTACTAAGTACTGCCAAGGAAATAAACAAGGCACTGAATAGGAGAGGGAGAAATTATACAACTTCCAGACCAAAGGTTTCTTTGAACACATGCAATAAAATCTAAGACTTTAAAAATGAGAAGAAACCAGTAGTGTAAAGATCTAATGTAAAAGAAGTTTCAATGCAAGGAGAGAAATGGCCAAGATTCTGGCAGAAACAAAGCTGCTTTCAGGAATTGAAGACTGTGTTGGTAAAGTATAATCAAGAAGGAACAAGACAAGGTTGGAGAGAGAAGCAGGAGCCAAGACAGACAGGACCTTGAAAGTCAGTGCAAAGACTCAGATTCTGTTCTAAGTGCAATGAAAAGCTGTGAAAGGACTAAGCCAGCTTGGGACATCATCTGATTTGCATTTTTGAAAGATCATCTCTAACTTCTATGCAGAGAATGGATTAGTGTTAACAGCGAAAGTTCAGCTAACAGGTGATAGCAGGAAATCTAGGGTAGAAATATCATGCCTGGCGTAGGATGGTATCAATACAGAGAGAAAAACAGACGTATTCATGATACATTTTGTAAGAGAATCTATAAGACTTGTAAGATATCTATGAGACTTATTCAGAATAACAGAGCAAGGCAAAACATAATTAAGGATGACTTCTAACTACTTAGTTGAGCAACTTTGTACAAGGCTATGTCATCAACTAGGATAGGAAAATTTAGATGGCATAGTATCCATTGTATTTGTAGATTCCAATACTAGATTCTAAGTGAACATACACAAACTAAATGCTTAAATGTTTAAAATTATAAATTAAGCTCGTAATTAATTAAATAATATGTAGTGTCATTCTACCTTGACAAATACTTTTGTAATAAACTGCCATGCTTGTCTTAATACAGAATTTTTAAAACCCTTAAAATTCTCTCCAGAAGTGTGGCAGCACAGAAAAAGCTGTTCCCTGAACTCTGAACTAACTACACTATTTTCCATGCCTTACTTTACCTAACACTGCAAACATCTGAGACATTTAGATACCCCAATCAAAATAGCCACTCACTGAGCCTTGATTTGTAAACACTAGCAACACTATTCAACCTTGTGAGAATGAACTTGGGGGAAGATAGTGTACTTGAGGAGGCAATTCTTGGGTCCTAGATACCTGGAGGCTGGTCTAGAAGTTGAGGGCAAAACTGGTTTGAAGTGAGCATGTCTGTTTTGCTCCATAGAAAGCAGCAACTAGAAGAGGTCAAACAACACCAGGGCCAAATATAGGGACTTTAAAAAATCTTTCTGAATGGGCAGCACCAGAGAAAGGGATGGACTGAGAAGGATGAAAAATCATAAATTCTAACTACAATAAGTTAAGCTTAAAATGCCTTAGCACTCAAGTGATGATATCCAATAAGCAAATGGACATAAGAATTTGGGATATCCAAGCAATGTCTGACTGGTAGGTACCTGATTCCTTCTTCATCTCAACACCTGTTGCCATACTGGACGGAATCTAATGCACAATATCCTGATCTCATTTTTTGACCATGTTGACTTGAATGATCTTTACATATTCATTAATTCATTTCAGAAATAGTTACTGATTGCTTATTATCTGCCATTTATATACCAAGGTTAGAAAGTTGTACAGGATAATATATTCCCAAACTCTTACATAATATAAAATAATTCAACTTTAACATCATACAAACCCCTAATTTTCCTCCAGACTCTTTAACTTCCTTCATATCAAATAACTACCCTGTTCTGAGTGTAATAGAGAAAAATGTTTTATCATGCAGATTAAGGCAATAATGAATTAATGGCTCAACCATGGTTCCTGTTGCAACCTTGCTATATGAAATTCTTTCTACATAGCTCTGCTCCCTTTTTTTGATTTATTTCATTTTTGTTTATTTATGTCATTTTTTTGGTACCAGGGATTGAACCCAGAGGCACTTAACCACTGAGCCACATCCCCAGCCCATTTTTCCATTTTTTTTTTTTTTTTAATTTAGAGACAGGGTCTTTCTGAGTTGATTTGGGCCTTGCTAAGTTGTGAGACTGGCTTTGAACTCACAGTACTCCTGCCAAAGCCTCCCAAGCTGCTGGGATTACCACTGTGTGCCACTTGCACCTGTTCCTCTCCCTTTTCTTACAGTGGATGTTTCAAGCTCTTGCCATTGTCTTTGCCTGTCATCCTTGAGTTACCAAAAGGACAAGTGCTTTGCCTGATCTTAATCTCATTTTGGATGATGAAACTCTGAGACAGTCTGAAGAGTTGGAGGAAAAAAAGAACCTATCAACACCCTTCCAACATGACTCATTGATCAAACGAGCATTCAGTATTAAATCCTAGACATTTAAAAAGTGATAAAGCAAGGAAAAGAGAAGGATAAATGGAGGGAAAGAAGCAGAGAAGGAAAGAGAAGAGGGTTGAAGACTCCTCCACTTTACCTGTCCCTTAATGTTCCCATTTGAAGCTTGAAGAAATGGAAAAAAAAATTCTAACATGAACTTGGTAGACTGTGGTGTTTTGTTAATGGTTCCTCTGCCACTTGATTTCCTACAAGGCTCTTTAGCAGGGATTAGTATAAACAGGGTAGATGTGTCAAGAGGAATCACACCACCCTTACTTCACAAAGACTGGTCTTCCTATATCATTTTTTCTCCCATCCCTTCACTCTTGCTTGGAAATCAGAAGCTTGGATTAGTTCTCAATGGTTCCTAAATCCTTCAAGACTCTTCATGCAACAGGGGACAGATTACTACTGGCCAAACTGGCTTAGTATATCCTTTCAGTTATGTTTTACTGATTCTATAAAATAATATTACTCAAAATTTTCCATGGCACATGTACTATCTTTACTCATATCTCAAGGTGTAAGATAAAGCAAATTGTTCTGCATATCTTCTACTCTAATTTAAGCCTCAGAATTTTAAGGAAATAATTTTTTAAATCACCTGATTAATAAGGTAGCTCCATTTCTAGGCTTCCATGACTTCATGGTCTACTTCTGTTATGGAACTCATCACCCTGCACTGTAATTCAGGATCAGACCATATCTGGTTTGTATCTGTATCCCCAGTTAAAATTTAAAAAAAGAATAATTGCTAAATAAGTGTTGCTAAATAAATAATTAGTGAGTTAAAAGAACATAGATGTAACACAGAAGATTGGACATGCAGGTATCAATAAATTTTCATTATTTTATATGAATATATTTCAATTATTTATACTTGTAATAGATGTTTACTTTTAAGTGTTGTAAGTATAAGAATAGTCTATCTCTGCATAGCAATATATTTCACAATGTACTATTTTAGAAAATAAATAATCTCAATCATCCATCATAAAACTAGTGGGGAGGCTGATGTGAATGTACCCATTACACAGATGATTAGGCACTCCTTATTTTAGTTTCCCAAGATCACAGTCAGAGTATCTATTTGCCTCAAAATATCTAAAAGTTCCATTAAGCCTAAAAACAACAATATCTGTTTAAAGTAAGTTATAAAAAAAGAAGTATGTAAAGTCATGTATAAGGATAGCAAAGTCAAATATGTGTTAGTCAACTTTTGGAAGATGAGCTGCATCAGAATCCTTAGTAAAAACATTACCATCCCAATAATACTCTTGTGAACCTAAATACAAATATTTGGATCCTAAAATATAGTGTTATGTTTTTTTCTACCTTGTGTAACTATGACTGGGAAAAACATATTTACATTACTTAGACTCTGGGTATATAACAATAAAGGGTAAGATATTTAGTGCTACTGTGAATATTTTATATACAATACCTTAATTCCTTAAATACCTTCTTTTCGGTATACTTTCATTCTACTTCATATTATGAAGCCCAAGTTTAGAGAGGAGACACAATTTGCATAAGATCTCACAGCTAGTAATCAATAAAGCAAGTATCTGAATTTGAGATTTCCCTAGAGTTTACAAAATTAACTGTCATACTATGCTGACTTCCTCTTCATCAAAATCTGTCCCTTGTCACCTCCATTTCTGTGAAGAATTCCTGAATTATAACTACTCATCTTTTCTATGAACAGGAAAATAATAATTACTTGCAGTTCTGTTTCTCCTCATGACTATTATGTATATATTCTACTTTCTATTTTCCTATAAGATTAACTTATTTTTTAAAAAAAAAATGTTGTTTATGTTGGTACCAAAATCTCCCAATGGAATTAATTAAATGATATTCTCTATTGCATTGCATATGCAAAGTAATAAATGCCTTCTCAGATTAATAGCTGAGGCAAAGCTAAGGTGGTTAATGAGTCTCAAAGCCTATTTACTTTGAGGCAATAGTGATTATTGTTCTTTTACAGTCAACCATATCATTAGGAAGAAATACAAGAAAAAATATATTTTACCTCACCTGAAAGTGTTGGGAACAGTGTTCCTCTGAAGTGTTCAATGAGATATATTTTTATATATTATGTAAATATTTTGGTAGATTTTAAAAAATGATTTATAGTTTGGTGAGGCTTACTAAGATAGTGCAGTGTAGACTAATAAAATGAATAAATTTGAGGAAAAAAATCAGTGAAGTAAATGAAAAATTTTAGTTATAATAATAATGTACTCCTAATAACTTATGTACAAATTCTATTTAATTTTTCCGGACTGTGGTTTACAGAAATTGTTCCTCTTGTTTGATTTAATTGCATGAAACTCACTGCAAAAGAAACTTAAATGAGTCTCTAGTTTCATCACCTGAGGGAAATAAAATATTGGCTAATATGAAAACTGTTTCAAATGGCTATTATGTGTGCATAAAAACTATGCTCTGGTGTACCAATCAGGAAGACATTTGGAAATATTTTTCTTCTTTTTATTATCATTTACCGTAATCTTCAATAAAAGTATTATAAAAATGATCTGTATGTCAATCATTTCCAGGATGAACAATATTTCCCAAAAATGGATGTTACAGAACAAGAATATTATCTGCTTTCCAGCTGTGGGTTCATCTGGAACAGAAATATCACATATTGCACCATGTCTATAATTACTGGATTTTATTCACAGCAAAATCAAAATCAGGTATGTTATATCAAGCCTGTCACCAAAAATATGTCCTACTTATATGAATGACAAAACAAGTGATTGAATATATCAACATTGTACAAAAACATTTTTGTCTTGGAATTTAAGATTTCATAATTTTTATAACACTAGTGGCACTGATGTTATAACTTAGTAGTATATTTTTAAGACATAGGTAATCAATATAATCATCAAACGCATCAGCTACCTTGTTAGGAAGTATTGGTTGACCCTACCCAAATTATGTGAATAAAAGTACTCAAATCTACCAGATACTTTATTAAAACATACTTTATTAGTAACATCAGATATCTAAAAAAATTGTTAGTGTTGTTAATACATAAAAAGAGGACCCCACTTTATTTGTATTATTTAATCCAGGCGTAAAAATAATGTTGATAATCTATAATTGAGAAAGTTTTGCCTATGTATGCTTTCTGTTATCATTACATTTGTAAACAGAGGAAAGCAATAATCTTCTAATTCCAGCATCCTTACTTCATTACCTTATAGATTCTGCTACCCACATTTGATCCAGTTATATCATGATTACTTCTTAATACTTTTTAACATCAGAATTTCTTTTTTCTTTCTTTCTACTCAGTTATGCACGGGGCACTGTGCATCTTCACCGAGGTCCCCTGAAAGAAATATAATTTCTTTTTATTTTGTTGTATGCATGCACACACACACAGAAGTGTCCTTTTCACTTTCAAGTTACATTTTATATAGATTGTGAGTATAAATCAGTAATTGGATCATTGCATAAGTTTTTAAAAAATATAAAATCAATGAACAATCTGAACTTTTCCTGCCTATAGTTTATTTTAAATTTTTTATTTGTTCTAAATAGTTATACATGACAGTAGAATACATTTATGCACTTTGATATACATAATTCTTACCTATAGTTTTTAAATTCATCATAATTAACTCCAGGTTTTAGTTTGGCATCGCATTATCCAACAGTGTGCACTAACTTTTACAGGTTTCAGGATAACTTGAAAATGTCTCATTGTGATTCAGATGTGGGAAAATCATCCTGTTAGTCACTCTCAGGGAATTTTAAAGGAAAACTTTATTTGATATTGTGCCTACAACAGTAGCCCTTTACTTTAGTGTTCATTTATTTGTTCATTCATGAAATAACAATTTAGCACCAACCAATATATCAAGCACCATGCTACAAATGTACAAAAGGCTATCAGATGCCCTAAGAGCTCTGAAAATCATGTGGTATAAGGCAGATCAGTGAATTGACTGCTGAGATAAGCTTCATACTTGGAGTTAGACACATTCTCCAGTGGGAGTGAAATGTCACTGGAGTTCTAACTTGTAGGACATGATGGTCTTCCCTGATATCGGTCTGTAGTATTTACAAAATGTGGTGCACAAGATGAATCTGTGGGGAAAAAGTACCCTATTTTATACAAGTTCAAGCACATATTTTTCACATTTTAGCAAGTCTGAAAGCAAATCATAGTATGCAACTAAAGGTATGCAAAGTGGAATTGACAGCATATTTTCCCTTAAGAAAATAACAGTGCACCTCACATTAAATGACATCTTAGATTCAATGATATATAGGAAGCTACTGTTCTGTTAGGCATCACTTGGGTGACACTTCTACTGGGATAGCAAAGCAAGTCCTGATTAACTTCTTTTCAATTATAAAGGGTTCATCTCCCATATACTCTCCACAGAAACCCAAGCCCTATATCATAATTTTAGCAATCATCTTGGAAAATGGCCTAAGTAAGTTGTTTGTGACTTATCTTATCAATTTTCAAGAAATAGCTGCCACTCACCCATGCTTTTTACATATGGTGAAATAAGATCATAGAAGGTCTCTTCCAAAAGCCTAATTTTTTATTTTCATAAAAATTGTTAAAACATTGTATACTTGAAAACTGCTAAAAGTTTTAAATATTCTCACCAAACACACACACACACACACACACACACAGAGAAAATAAAAATGTAAGGTGTTAATTAGCTTGATTTGTCAATGTTAATTAGCTTGATTTAGCCATTACATAATACAAATATATACGTATAAATACATATACATATGTATCCATATGTGTATATATAATATATATATATATATATAAATAATATATATATACACATTTTATATATAAATTATATACACACACATACATTCTTTACAATATAAAAACAATGCTTAAACATTGGATCAGTTATGAGAACTAGTTAATGGATGGAATATCCTATTAGGGACCTCCAGTTTTATCTTCATCCATCATTTTACAGCTTTAATACAAAGACCATATTAAAGGTAGCAATCATCATATAAATTTCAGGTGGTGCAACAAATTATTTCAAAGGATAACCTACTATAAAATATTTCCAAACACTCTATTTTTCAAATGAAAATTCCCACTATACAGGAACTAAGTCTCACAAGCCTTAAAAATATGTAGATACGTTGCTGGGATCGGTGATGCATGCCTGTAATCCCAGCAGCCCGGGAAGCTGAGGCAGGAGGATCACAAGTTCAAAGCCAGCCTCAGCAAATGAGAGACAGTAAGCAATTCAGTGAGACTCTTTCTCTAAAATACAAAATACAACTGGGGACGTGGCTCAATGGTCAAGTACCCCTGAGTTCAATCCCTGGTACCAAAAATATGTGTGTGTATGTAGATATTATATAAATACGAATAGATAAATAAATATATAACTATGCTATTAAGTTTAACTCAATTTAATAGTATAGGATCTAGCCTTGAAATGTTAAATATACTCCAGTTCTTTAAAACTGCACAATTTGTCATCCTATTGTGCTTTTGTACTTAAGAAAGTCTAATATGTACATAGAAGCTAATGATTTATTTTAATTTTATTTAATATTTAATGTATTGCTTATAAAATTAATTTTAATATGCATTTGTAATCATTTGTGTTTTGGAAATCACAGTTCCTTTTTCTAATAAAAACACCGTCATTAAATGGCTTAGTGTTTTCTAAAGACTAAACTCACACAGCAGATTAAAATGCACTATGTGCTTGTCTAGTAAGATTATTTATGGGGAAGCAAGGACACATTAAGTGGATCACAGTTCTGAAAGAGCTTACCTTTGGAAGGTAAGATTTACATAATAATGATACAGAAAGTTTGCACAAGCTCTGAAGCTAAGCTGTGTTCAGTGATGAGCAGGATTCTATGTAAAAGAATTCTTTCTAATGCATCATAACCTACTGTGTTATTATTTTACAAGTCAATATGTACTAGCAGCATATAGATGTAGGCTAGTTCTAATTTCATCTCAGGAGAGGAACAGAGCATGCTGGCTATGTGAGCAGTCGGGTCTATCTATAATGTGAATTAGCTCGTTCAGATCAGTGATAAGGAGAATGACATTAGTATATCATGGAAGTGAGTTCATTTATACCTGCAATGTCCAGTGCAGTAGCCACTGGCAATATGTACCCACTAAAATGCAAATAAATTAAAATAGAATGAAATTAAAAATTCAGCTTCTGATCACAGTTGCCAAATTTCAAGTGTTCATCAGCCTTACGTGGCTACAGTACTAAACAGCAGAGGCAGGACACTTCCTCCAAGGAAGAAAGTCCTTTTGCATAGCACTGGTTTACACTTAATATTTCCAAAGACATGAAGAGTCTGTACTAGAAATTTCTGCTAAATAAGTAATGTAAATAGTTGTTCTTGCCACCAGCCCAGTCGGTGCCACCTCATCAGAGCAAATGAACACAGTCTATTAACACAGCTGGAAGCAGCAAACATCAGGGAATTTTGGTAAGGCCTTCTTTCACCTTCCTCCTTTGACACATTGTGTTCAGCTACTGAGCCTTGGAGGTGCTTATTTCACCCTTGTCCCTGAACTTAGTGCAGGCTGCTTATCCACATAATTTCATAGTGGTATTCCTTCCTTCCACCCCATCAGTCTGCCACCATCGTCATTTCTAAATCCTAATGTTTCCTCTATTATTTCTTTATTATAAATTTTATTTATTTTTGAATCTGCTAAGGTTTTTAGTAAAATAATGTTATGTTTCTTAATGACCTAGTTACACGGACTTATAGTGGCTTAACTCTAAGTTTATTTTCTCCAAAGCTTTATAAATATTAGTGCATACTATAGAAAAACATTAGATTTTTTTAGCAATGCACGTATTATATCATTGCAGAAACGTCTGCACAGGCTCTAGAAACAAACCTGCCAAGGCTCACATTCAGAATCTGACATTTCAACAAACTCAACACGTAAGTCTCAGCTTCCTTATGTGTACAAGGATAATCACAGTAGGCCCTCATATCCATCCCTGGATTCAGACACCAAAGGATCAAAAATATTCATGCACAAGGCCTTGGGTTCAATCCCCAGACTGAAAAAAAAAAATCCCCACCACCTGAAAAAAGAAATGAAATATTATGTTGTTGCTGATGTGTGTAATATAGTTATGTCTACAATGATGGCATCTGTACTAAACAGGCCCAGATTTTTTTCTTCTCATTATCCTCAAACAACAGAGTATAACCACTCTTCACACAGCATTGACATTGTATTAGGTATTACAATTAATCTAGAGATGATTTAAAGTATATGGAAGGATGTGAGTAGGTTAAATGTAATTACTATACCATTTCATCAAAGGCACTTGAACATGGTCAGATATTGGTAGGGAGATCCTGGAATCTATTCGCAATGGATGCCATTAGTTAAACAGCCTGGGCCATAGGGTAGTGAAAAGGAGGAAGTCATATACCTTATAAACAGTAAGCTCACACCTGTGGCATTATTTACTGAAGCAATTATTTCCTTTTAAATATAATTCTGGGACTATACATTGAGAAAATTTTATATTTTCTCATAAAAATAACTGGCCATAATTTGCCCTGGAGAACAAATACAGTGATGAAAAGGGAGACCTAAACTTTAGTTTATGTTTTTTTTTTCTATTTTTTGCTATGATTTGCTTTGTGCATGAATTAGTTCTTCAAAACAATCATTTTTTAGAGTCTCTTTAAAGTTCCTTTTCATTTCTTCTGTGCCTTCCTTTGTATATTTTGGGAATAAATTAGTGTTGCTAATATGACTCCCAAATCTCAAAATTCTACCCAATCTTCTCAGAACTGAAAAAAACATATTGGCTGACTCAAGGATTTAAGATTAATAAGGTACTGTTATAAAGAAGGAAGTAAATCAGCAGGAGAAAAGGAATGAGCTACAGACAGAAAAATGAAGCTGTAAATTGCAGAAAAAATAAGTTAGGAAATTTGGTCCAGGATATTTTGCTCCAAATAATTAAAATTCAGATTTAGCCATACTTACTATATGCACTTTTCTTAGATATTATCTTTAATGCAAGATTTACATTATTTATCATAAACAGGAAGGTGTAATAGATTTTCTTTATAAGTAGAATCCATTTTAGCACTGAGAAGTATTTCAACAGATGTTTCATTATTCAAATGGTAATGCCAGTTTTTGCATATGTCAAAAAATCATTATGGACATGACATTTACTCAAATATTACAGTTTCTCCAGAAAAACTGATAATATTAAAATGTGTAACATATTTTGTTTGTGGCACTGGGCTTTTTGAATTATGAATCAGATAAATCAGTACTTAAAAACTTTGATGAAGGGTTAGACTCTCGCTCTCTTCCCACAGTCTGTCAAGGTCTGATAAAATAAAAACTACTAGTAAAATGAAATAAAATATGACATGCAAAAAAGACAGGCTGAAGTATCTATCTGACTCAATAGGTAAAAAATTGTTCTGTTGCTTGGAACAAATATACTTAAATGGTATTCTCATTTTCTGTCTACCAAGAGACTCAAAATAAACACTGGAAGAATAACAATCATCCAAAAGACCATGTTTTTAGTAGTATCAAAGAGGGCTAATATGTGATTTAATATAAATGTCTCAGATAATTCTTGTCATTTAGTTATATTAGGCAAACACTCTGCCACTGAGCTACATTCCCAGACCCAAAGTGTAACACTGTGTGTGTGTGTGTGTGTGTGTGTGTGTATGGTGCTGAGGGATCTAATGCAGAACTTCATGTCTGCCAGGCAAGTTCTCTACCAATAAGCTATATTCATGTCCCTCATTTAGGTATATTAATGATATAATGGCTACTATGGTACATTATATTTATTATCTCTTAAAATATTTGAAAAATTTATCACATAGCTAACAATGGCAAGATAAATTATTTGACATTTTAGAAATATTTAGGTAAATAAGACTTTGGGGAGGGTAAATGTATGATTTTATTCATACCAAATATAAAGATACTTACAACTAAAATGTTTTTAGTTTATGTAAATTTTATAAGGCACAAAGACACATTCCATCCCAGAATGCATAAATCTACCTAATTACTGCAAAGGAGTTAGATCATAAAAACAGACCCATGATTCTACTGCCTATTTTATGTATATAAAACAATACAAATTCCTTATACACAACTTATCAATTTTCATTACCTGAAGTGGATTTACATGCTGTCTAATTACTCTGCCTTATCTTTTCCACCCAAGGGTAACAACTATAATATAACCTAATTTAGCATATTCTGTAAATAATTGGTCTTAAGTATTAGGTAGTGGTTGTGGCAATCGATAATAATTGTCCACAGTTATAGAAAGAAAAATTAGCTAAAGGCAAAACAAATCAAAGTATTAATAATTTAGAAATAAAAATGGAAGAAATTTAATCATAACTGTTTTATTGAATTCTATTGTACATTTTCTCCATTTGGCTTCCAATAATATCAATGAAAAGCCCATACTTTATTTACAAGAAAACTATTCTTATACTAACATGGTATATTGAGGGCAATCTTAATACAGATATTGATATTTACAATATACATAATTGCTCTTATGTATATCAATTTTGAATATATATGTAATTATACCTCTAAAATGTAATTAATAAAAATATGTTACATTCATTTCGGAGATTAGTTTTGAAAATGACAAATGTGGTACTTACAGAAAGTTTGCTTTTAACACATATTTTATGTCTGTGTTGTAAGTAATTACTTGTATCTTGAACCAAAAATAGACACACACATACTCATTTTCCCTTATAAGAAGAAGGTGCTCTGGTTATTCCAACTAAACTAAATTTCTAAAAAAGGAGGATCTTTTATATGAAACTGGTGTGTATTTTCAAAACAATTATTAATTTAAACATAAAATAACCTTTTATTAATCTACACAATTTTTCTGTGTTTATACAATTAAGATGATTATATTTCTATACCATGAGCATAATCCAGAAAGTAAGAAAAAGAGAACACTAACAATTCATATTATAAAGAATAATTCCAAGTGTTAAAAAATTCTAATTTGGAACATTTATGAAAACAGAGAACTTTATATTTTCCACTTAATCATCTGTTACATACCTATATCTTATGAAACACTTTACAATAAAAATTACCAGTAATACAGCTTGTTTCAAAATGCTTAATAGTAATTGAAAAAAAAAAACAGGATTAAGAGATATTGAGCTTTTCAAGTTCATATTCATAAATTCATAGGGTATACTCTTAGTAAAAGACTGAGATGAGCAGCCTTATTTTTGTATAGGATTATATCTAATTGTACAGTGCTCACATGCTTTACTTCACTATGCTACTGTATGTACCTCATTAATAGCCCCAGATATTGATACCAAAGTCTTATTTCTTGAAGCCTGAAACTACTTCATCAGGATTTAGATGATGCAATAGCTTTTTTGTCTTCAGAAATCAATGTGTGTTCTTATTTTAAGCTTCAGATTCATTTGCTCGTGGTTTTGTGCTACTTATTACATGTCTCTGTGACTGATTTTTAAAAAGAGTTTAG
This sequence comes from Marmota monax, assembly GCF_021218885.2. Lineage (NCBI taxonomy): Eukaryota > Metazoa > Chordata > Mammalia > Rodentia > Sciuridae > Marmota > Marmota monax. The sequence continues at coordinate 324,513 of NW_026694507.1, read as the reverse complement.
AAAATCACACCTTCCCAGAAAACACGAAATAGTTGTGAGGATTGCAGCAATTATTGCAAAGTTTTGAAAATACAAAATATAAAGAAATAAAAGATGATAATATAATTTATTGCAGGGCAGAAAGCTAGAATAAAATGTCTGTTGCTTTAAAACACATACAATGCAAGACAAATTGTTTCCATTTGTCAGAAAACACTATGTAATTCATAGAAAATATGTTTTAACAAAATGCATAATCACAATTATTAACCTTTGTGCTATAAATACTCATGTAAATCAAATCTGCACTTTATACTCAACTGTATTTTCTTCCATATAAGGCTTTCTAAAGGCAGAATTTATAATGGCTAAGAATACAGAATCTGGAATAGAACAGCTTAAGTTGCAATCCTGGATTTTCTACTTGGACTTACCTTCCCTATGCCTCAACTACCTTATTGGTTATTTTGAACATTAAAGGTGGTATGACATATGAAATGTAGTGAAAATATTGCTCAACCACAGAAAAGTGAAAAATAAATTTTTGACAATGTTTTCCTACTGTTCCTAATGGGTTTTTATATTATTATTATTATTATTATTATTATTACTATTATGGTGATGATGTCTCTATCTATTCCTTCCCTAGAGATGATTTTTCCAACTCCATGTATTTGCTCTTCCACAATTCTAAATATATTTTATGTGGTTATAATTGAGAGCAAACAGTATAGACAGACATATCAAATCACAACATATCTTGGTGTCAGCCAACAAAGCAGCTCCCTGAATTTCATGGAATTCATTCCCATTCATCAGTATATAATTTTGGATCAAGGTACAGGCAATTAGTGTATTAACCCAGCAGTCATCTTCAAACATGTAACAGAGAGTTTCCTATTGCTTAGGTTGGGGAAACTATGCATGCTAATCACTGACATTGTAATCTAATCACCAAATGATAAAAAACATCATGAGAGGAAGCAAAATCTAAGGGCTGGATCTAATTACATTACTATTCAGTAGCTTGATGGAGAAGACAGGCAAGTTGCTGCAGTCATTTATACAACCAAACACTCAATAGACCATTCTAGGCCCCTGTCCAAGTTGTGACTGGAAAGCTAGTAGCTATGCATTTCAAATCAAGATCAGTTGTTAGAGAATTAACTGAGGGGCTCTGGGAACTCTGATTGGAACTCTAATTCTTATGATCTTTAGGTAACAATAATCCTGAGGCAGAATTTGTGATGATCTGGTATGGTATGCAAGAAAGAGTTTTGGGATAAAGCCAGATATATTTTCAAATTTTTTTCTAAGAGACATGAGCAAGTGAGGAAATATTTCAGTACTATTATATGTAAAATATAGATCATATAAAATTCACCCTTAGGGACTGTGTAAATACTAGAGGCAACAATTACAGAATACCTGCACACAGCTGGCATTTAGGAATTGGTACTATTTTTACTAGTAATCATAATGTGATAAAAAAAAGATTAAGAAAGAAACCAACACTTAAACATTGTACAAAACTACTTATTATTCAGTAGATTTAGAGAAACAACACAGAGATTATACTAGGCATTCATGTCAGTGCCTAGCATATTTTAGGTACAGAAAACCTAATGTTCAGCAGTTGGTATGATCCTGGTATTAATGGTTCAATTTCTAGAAACAGTGAAATGAACAATCCATGTACATCTGCCTTTCATACAAGCATGAATGGCATAAGACCTCACTGAAAACATTAAATTAATGAAAATAAAATATAAACTTTCAGTAACTCATGTCCTTACAACATGGATTCTGCAAATAAAATCCAAAACATAGTATATGAAGAACATTCTTCAATTTTCTGCTCTGACAGAGGGAATGATCCAGAACAGCAGGTAATCTATGCTTCACTTTTATTTGGACTGCTGAATATGTGCCTGGGCAGATGTTTTTTACATTGCATAAAAAATAAGGTTTTTGGGGGGGAGAAGCCAATGAGACATTGTTTTTTCGAATGATCCACTAATTGAGAAAGAGAAGCAGCTCAGCCTGGTACCAACACTCTTAAGTCCTGTGGTGATATAAGGCTATTGCTTTACAAACACATCTGTTTTAAAAAAGTTTGAGTGTGGCTCAGTGGTAGAACAGAACATATGACAGCATGTGAGGCCCGAGATAAACTACCATAAAAGAAAATCCATTTGAGAAATCTGTATTGTATTGATTTGTTAAAACAATGTATTGACTTATTAAAAACATCTGTCAATACAGTGATTTTTTATTTTCAATAACTGGAAAAATACATACTATATATATATATATATATATATATATATATATATATATATATATAATTATACTGTACATACACATAGATACATGTGTATTTATTATTAATCTGGTATAATTCTGAGGCTATAATACTAGATGACATATAAAATGATATTAATTTGAAAAATGTATCAGAATGTCCATCCTGAAGAGTGTACTATCAATCCAATGTTGGCTTCAGTGATATAGACTTCTTCCAATGATGAGTCACACACCCTCTTTGATAACTGGTTTTGCCATTGTGTGAGTTCTCTATGAGGAAAGTACCAACATTAATCACAATAACACTATGTTATTTGTAGTCAATTAAAGAGGAGTGACATGAGATGACAAATAATACAAAGGAACAACATATTATACAAAAAAATATTACCTACCTATTCAGAAACAGCCACTATGTTGGAACACACACACACAGTGTATACACACGCTGAAGTGGAAAGGTAAAAAGGAACACTACCCCAAAATGCTAAATCTGTCATGGTTGTGGTCTAGCTATTGGTATTATAGCATTGTTTCCTATCCCAACAGCACCTTAAAATAAACTGAGAAACTTCCAGTAGGCAGATTTCCAAGCTCCATGCTGGACTCAGGTGTATCTGAGTCTGAGGCTACTGCATTTTTTAAAACTCTCCTGTGTACTATAATGTAAAGGCCACTGAGTAACAACAACAAAAAAACCATCAGTTACTAAACACATTGTCCTGTGGTGGCTCGGTTTATAAAAGGTGATTCTCCCAGCAACCATTAGAGTCAGATGTTGCCATCCCTATTCCCAGATTGACAAAAAGAGATTTTTAGAGGTTAGCATTCAGAGAGCCTATGTCTGACTCATTCAAAACTTGTACTGTTTACCACACTAAAACCAGAAAGCTTTTCATAGAGTTTATAACTGAGGCCACAAAATGGCCACTGAAAGCAGCTCACAAAGAACAAGCAGCTGTTTTGTTCAGCCAGTAGTGGTGACCTTGAGAAAACTTTGCAATCATCCACTGGATGCCAGGGAAGATTAACAAGACAATCCCTCCTGAAAAGAACAGTTTTATCCTACATATGTTGAAATTTTTTTGGGGGGAGTGGGGTGGGGTAGTGATCTGAGAGCAGGATATATTTGCAATATTTGTCAGCTAGATCTTTTTTAATGTTTTAATTTACTGTTACTTCTATTTCTGCACATCAAAGTGTGTGCACACACACACAAGCCTCTCCAACTCAAGATGAAAGCACAGCACTAATGGGAATTTCATGAAGCCAGTACAATCTTCCAGCCAAATGGCCTCCTTCCTTTATATTTATCTGTTTTACCCTGGGCTGCCAGACAGTAGGGCTTGCATTTAGACCGGGTTGCTACTCACAGAGGTCTCCAAGTTAGAGAACATTTTTATATTATAAAAAGCACAGTTTCAAACCTTTTTTCAATTTAAGTGTTTCAATGTGTTTTTTGTTTTAATTTAAAGGTTTAAATAAGAAATAAAAATAGTAATGCAGTTGAATAACACTAGCTAAACTGGTTTCCTCGTGTAAATTGTTCCATTAATCAGATAGAGAAAAAGCATCATTTCTAGAGATGGGGAAATTGAGGTGCAGGCAGGAAGAGTAGGAATTACTGACAGGTTGCCATTCTGTTTTGCATAATGATTGTTCCAATTTACCTTCCACCAACATTGTGCAAAGATTCCTTTTTCTCCACATCCTCATCAGCATCTGCTCTCTTTTGTCTTTTTGATCACAACCATCCTAACAAGTATGAGATGTCTCTCTCTGGTTTTGATCTGCATTTCCCAGATGAAAAGTGACATTAAGCATTTCTTCTTATGCTTGTCAACCATCTGCATGTCTATTCTGAGGCAGAGACTTTTTTGATGACCCTCTTTGCCTCAACTTCCTTAGAACTACACAACCTTCTGACTTCCTTGTTGTCTGCCTTCCATTGATTCACTCACTAGCCATCAGCATTCCTCAAGGTGAAACATCCCACCACAAGCTCCTTATTGCCCACAATTCCTATCTACTGTCACCTTAAACTCCTTACTTAAATATTGAATTCATACTATTTCATAATTGAATTTACTTTTAGCATTATTTCAGACCTTAATGATATTCTCTCATTGAACTGTTTTTCCAGTGTCTCATGTACATAGCCTTGATGAAGTAATTACATTTTCTAATAAGAAAAGTGCCCACTTATAATGAACAGCTTCTGAGTGGCTTAGTAGAGAACACTTTCCTAGCTGTTCAGATGACATCACCTGACTTGAGATACCATCAGGAAGGCTGGATCAAGCTCCAGGTTACACATATATGCATGCCATGGCTGTTTGACCCAGGCTCCTGTAGCACTGCAAACTCCATGAAAGAATAAACTGTGATCTGTTCTCCTAATATCTCCCAGAGTGCTTAGAATAGTTAATATTTATTATGGACTGAACTGTGTCCCCAGAAGTCATATGTTGAAGGACCAGCCCCCCCCCCATACCTCCAAATAAAATTGCATTTACAGTCACAACCTTTAAAGAAGTAATGAAAGTAAAACAAGCTCATATGGGTGGGCTCTTATCCAATAAGCTAGCTTTCACTGATTGGGATCTTGGGCTTTCTGTCCCCAGAACAGCGAGAAATTTTTTGTTGTCCAAGCTACGAATTTTAATTTGTTCTAATTAGTTATACATGACAGTAGAATTCATTTTAACACACTGTACACAAATGGAGCACAACTTCTTCCTCTGGCTGAACATGATGCAGAGTCACTCTGGTAGTATAATCATACAAGTATATGGGGTAATAACGTCCATCTCATTCCTCTGTCCTTCTCATCCCCACCCCCCATTCCCCTCCCCTCACTCCCCTCTGCACAATCCAGAGTCCCTTCATCTCCCCCTCCCCACACCATTATGGATCATCATCCACTTAAGTATGTGCATTTTGAAAACATTACTTGTGGTCAATAGATTTGAAGACATCTGCAAGTATCTGTATGTGTTTTATTAGGCATAAAAAATAACAAGCAGTGTAAAATGAAAAGGCCAATTTTGTAAATAATCAAAACCTAGCATATAAAATGAGACAAGAGAAATCTAACAGATGAGAGTTAGAGGCTTTCAGAGTCACACACCTTAAGTTTCAGTTCTGCTACTTATTAGCCCTCTCATCTTAGGCAAGTAACTCAATCTCTCTGAGCCTCTAGTCTATCATCTATAAAATAGGAATAAAAACAATAAATCTCCAAGGACATTTGTGAGAAAAAAATAAACATACTGTGCCTTTCCCAGAATAATAATTCAACTAAGTGTTATATATTGTTTTCTAAACTTGATAATACCGAACGCTCTCTTTGATTACTGAAATTATGTCTTCAGAGTGAATTATTTTTGGAAATAACTACAGAAATACCCACACAAGCTTTATAAAGAAATTGGAGGCAGCCGTAGAACATATGGCATGTACAAAAATGATACATTTAGGAATTCACCAAATATTATAATGGAGCAAAGTATCACAGTAGTGCTTTGAGGAACAAGTATGGTGAGACAACATTTTTCTTAAAACAAACAAAAAGAAAATACAAACAAATAGATAAACATATAACAGAATGATTTGATGTCAAAGAAACTGACATTGATCGGGAATATGTAAAAGTATTCTGACAGAACCCATAGGCAATAACAACATATGCCAGTATAATATGCATTCAACCTAAAACAGATTTGAGTCAAAATATGGGTGATCTTTGTAAAGAAGAAAAAATATCTTTTTCCCCATTTTCCAGCCTTAACATAATCACACAAAGCCAAGTACTGTGACCCTCACCTCTAATTCCAGCTACTTGGGAGGTTGAGACATAAAGATAACAAGCTGGAGGCCAGCTTGAGCAATGCAGTGAGAACCTTTCTCAAAATAAAATAAAAAGGGCTTGGGATGAAGCTCAGTGGTAGAGAGCCTGCCTATTTGCATAAAGCCTTGGATTTGATCTCCAATACCCGCCCCCCACACACACACACAATCACATAACATTACTTATAGTTTTCAAATCATCAAAATCTCCACATATTTAAGGAAAAGAGAAAAGGATATATATTGTTGAGCTCTTCCTCTTGCTAATTTATTTATTTGAGCTGGAATTCTACCTGTCAAAAGATAATTCTGATATTTGCTCTATTGAGTGAACTACTGAAAATATCTCTACACTAGCTTTTTGTGTTCTCATTTAGAATTATTATAAAAAATTAATATCATTCATCTGTGATGATTACTTTTCAAATTATAGGCAATTAAGTTAGAATGCCAAAGGTCCAAAACATTATAACTGTAAAAACACACATGTATTCACACATGTATACACCCACTCATTATTTTAGTCAGATTTTTCACTGCTGTGACTAAAAGATCTGACCAGAACAATTATAGAAGAGAAAAAGTTTAAGGGCTCACAGTTTTAGAGGTCTCAATCCATATACAGCCAGCTCCATTCCTGAGGCACTCCCAGTGAGGCTGAACATCATGGCAGGAGAGTATGGCAGAGGGAAGCAGTTCACATGATGGACAGGAAGCAGAGACTGAGAGACTCCACTCCAAGATACAAATACATACTCCAAAGCCACACCCCCAATTCCCACTTCCTCCAGCCACACCCTACCACTTCAGTTACCATTCAGTTGATCCCTACCAGGGGATTAATTCACTGATTGGGTTAAGACTCTCACAACTCAATCATTTCTCCTCTGAACCTTCTTGCATTGTTTCGCATGTCAGTTTTGGGGGGACACCTCACATCCAAACCATAAAAATTCACATTTTATAAATAAACAAAAACAATTCATCTTTAGGAATGTTTATTGAATCTGTAAGCAGCCAGACTTTACTCTCATAGATTTTTCCTGGAGATCATGAGCCTTTTAAGTAGGGGGTAATGTTTTATTCACCCATAGTATCAGTGACTAACAGTGTCAATAGTGTTAATGAATGAATTGGATGAATAAATTAGTGAATAACTGAATCAAAAAATCTTTATTTTTAAGAAGCAAATAATAAAGAGAAGACTAAAAATGCATAAGCATACTGTATAGTTTATTGCTTCTCAAGAAATCTATGTGGAGTGACCCATTTTTGTCATTTATAACCATTCACAAACCAGCATTTTGCAGACCAGTATTTTATTTATATTTACTTAAAAATAAATTACTAGAAAAATGAGGGAGGAAACATGGAAACATAAATACACATAATGAGACAAAAAAAATTTATTCCATATAAATTTCTACAGATTTCCCCATTGTGTAGCAACAATTTTTACTATGACCACAAATAATGAAGAGGGCATACACCTCTGCTTAACTGATGACTGAATGCAATTAAAGCATTCCAAAAGTTCTACTATGATTAACTTAGAATAATCTCCTGGGTAAATTTGCATTCTCTTCAAGTACTTTCTAGAATTCTATATTCACTCAACAGAAAAAAAGCAAGAAGGTTCTGAGTTTTCAGCACATTAGATATCCTGACAACTCCACAGGACTTAAAAGGAGGACCTGCAAGTACAAGGAGGATCCATCCATATGTCCAGGAAGATCTGCAAGTACAACTTATCATTTCTAGATAAGATTCACAGCACCATGCACCCTCTGCATGGCAGGGAAGAAACCCAAATCACCTGAGTGAAGAACAGTAAATGTCACAAGAGTACTTCTCATGCATCTGTGCCTTTCCGCAAATAATATTAATTTGTTATGTCATTGGAAATAATCAATTTACAACTATTCAGGATACTGCTCTCTCTACTCTCTTCCCATGTAATGCTCTTTTTATGTCATATGTTTCACATGATTTTCACCTACAAATAATATGTTATAAAAAAAACTCTTCTTTGTACTTGAAAGCTAACACCTAGATGTGTGGTTAAAATACTAAGAAATAACTGTAACATTTTAAACTTAAATAAAAGACATGTTTTGCCAGTTGAAAATGTTACATCTCTGCAAGGAAAACAGTCTCCGAAATACAACTGAAGCTGAAGAGTATAAATGAGGGTGGGAACATTCTCAAGTCATCCTGAAAGGTATTTAAAATTGGTTTTGAAAATATTTTCAGTAGATCATAGAACATGCACACATGACTTTCTATCTTTAATGTAGTCTCTAAGTAAGTCCAACCACCTAGTTTTCCTGCCAATGTTAGATGACAAAATATCCCTTGGTGAAACACTGTCTGAAATTCTAGACCTTTGTTTCTACCAAAATATAACCAAAAGTGTATATGCATCCATGTAAACTGAAGGTACACAGGACACTACAACTCTGTAAATCAGAAAGCACCAAAAACCTAAGCACAACACTATACATTTTATTTAAAGTAGCAATACAAAGAAGAAGAACCAGCTACAAGAGTCACAATGAGGCATGGTAAAGTACATTATTACAGAGTAATGGTATATAACTATTAAACTCCTATTCCCCCTTCATGGGTATCAAAAACAGAAAATCTGTCTGACAGTAACACTTACTTAAATTTAGTATGTCAAGTCTTTTAGGGACAAAAGTAATAGTTTCAAATCAATGTGTAAAAATAATGAGAACTTCTCCCCTAATTCAATGTTATATAGCAACTAAATTTCTAATATCAGTCCCTAAATCTGCTCAAAAGCAATTGATTCCCCAAATATACCTTCATCCACTTTTATACTCACTCTCAAGATCCTATTTTCTTGGCTCACATCTACATGGGGAATACTTATGTTTACCTCTGAAATACCAAATAATGAGAGATAATGAAATTCAGTACTCATATTTCCTCATTAAATTCTTGGTGAATCATAAGTTTTATTCAAAGATATTAAGTCACTTTAACCCCAAAGACTATGCATACTGTTTAATACTCTCTAAATTTGAGGCATTTCTACATATTATCTTTAAAAGCTAGTTTGACTTTATTCACTTCCTCAGAATTACATAGAGAAATTAATTCTCAGAATTAGAATGTAAGATATCATTTTAGCTCTCAACTTTATTTTTACTTCTCATAAAACTTATTACCATCTGTCCCTTCTGCACCATAAACTCTACACTCATACATTATGCAATATTCATGACACAAGAATGGTAAAAAAAGTTTTCAAGAAATATTTATTCAATAAATACATTAAAAGATTCATGAAATAATGCAAAGACAATATCTTTCAAAATTAATACAAATAACATCCTCATCGTTTGGGAACTTGTAAACAAGTGAGTGCTACAAACTAATGATTCTTCAACATTACAATTGATATTGTTAACCATTTCTACTCACTAAAACTAAGAATGCATTTCCAAGTCTTTTAATTTTACACACATAAACCATTCTCAAAAATGTCCCCTGAATTTCCAAAATACATCAACAATAGGATTTTTAAGAATTAAAAAAAATCCTATTTTGTTCAAGTCTTTTTCAAAAAATATTTATTTTTTAGTTGTAGTTGGACACAATACCTTTATTTTATTTATTGTTACATGGTGCTGAGGTTTGAATCCAGGGCCCCTTGCATGTGCTAGACTAGTGCTCTACCACAGAGCCACAACCCCAGCCCCTCAAGTCTTAATTTACTTAAATAGATACTAATTCTATATTTTAAAAATAATGAATGTTGAAATAGTGTGGCTTAATTATCTGTGAAAAAAGAATTTTAGAATATATTTGAAAATAGAACTCTTGGCAAAAACTGCATAAAGCAAGCAATCTTCAGATATATTTACCTTTAGAACTCATTCTCTTAAAGAAAGTTTATACAAAACACCCTAAATCAAGATAAAAGTCATAAGTTCTGCATAAAGTTATTTTCAATTTGTATTTTATAAAAAAATTTTCCTATGAAGTCAATCAGTACCTAACATTAGATTTGTTTTGATGAACACAAAGCTTTGACTATGGAGTCTAGAGATTGTTGCTATCTAATATCAGTCTCAGTTTTCAATGTATTTATTTTGTTTGGTGTACTACATTATTAACATTCTTATCAATTATTTATTATCAAGTATTTGTGAGTTAGCAATTCAACTATTATTAATAACTTAAAATTCCATGATATCCTACAGTGATTCTGTTATGGAAGCTTGAACAGTAAGAATAGAAAACTTGGGTTTGTTTCAAGTTGAATTTGAAGAATATCTAGTCTCCTTGTCATAAAGATGGTAACAATAAAATACTCAAATTTTACAGTAAGTATGAGGATTTTCAAACTGTTCCAAATAAAAGACTAAAACTAAGTTTAGAAGATCTCAGGGAACTCACAGAGTAAATAGGCTGTTGCCCTGCCATGTGATTGGCAGAGATAAGTCAATGTCTTCCCAGGACTTTACTACATGAGCAGACTTGGTGAGTCACCTTGATTTCGAGACTGAGCTTCCACAAGGGAAAATCAAGCAGTGAGAATAAACTTAAAATGTATGTAGAAAAAGTTGTTGAATTTTAAAGATCCACTTATCCACTTATCATATAAGATAACTCTGTTGTGGCAAAAACCTAAGTAAAATACAAACATTCTCTTTGGGGTTGTGTCCTTCCTGCTGGAGAAATCACATTGTCCAATGTACTGCTCTAGAAAGAATTGTCAATAACTGTGGCAAGGGATTATTAATATCCATTTGCTTTCAGTTGCCACCAACATCCAATGAAAAAGAGTGTACAGATATTGAAAATATTTGGAAAAGATGTCAAGGGCACTTGGCTACCAATGGGGAAATAATTCACTAATTAATTCATTAATTCCAAATGTCTCCTATGTGACAGGCACTGTCTATATATTATAATAGAGCATTAAAATAAATTGTGATGTTGTGAAGCCACAGTCTTGTTGAGGAAAGATGTATCCAACAAGCAGATATCCTAAAAATATGAGCTATAATTTCAGGTAGTAAAAACGATCCAAAATAGGTTTATAAATTATAATGTAAGTCCCATCTGTAGTAGCTCCGAAGACAGAAGTCAAGGACAAGTGAAAACACAAGCAAAGCTTTGGAGGACAACACTTGTTAACTGTTCAATACTGAATAAATGTTATTTTTGTTGTGGTTAATATTTTCATTATCATCATCATTCATCCGTAAAATATAAACAGAATATGAAAGGAGAAGTTAGAAGTGATATAGGGTTGCATTCTTCATGTAAGAGCTGCAATCTAATAATGGGAAAAGGTATCTTTAACATCATCCTAGAAACCGTATGTGAGTGAGACTCAGAAGAAACTGGTCTTTAAAGAATAGAAGCATGTGGGGAGAAAAATGAGACTCAACAGAGTAAGGAGTTTGATAGTGTGCAACCTCCTTGATTTTCTATATTTATGAACTTCAAAAATGCAGAGAACAGAATATAAGATACAGAATTTGATATTTCACTTTCAATTAACTTATGAAACTAAGTTAAGTTAGTCAATGAGTATTAAATGTGACTTCACAAATTAAATGTTATTCTATTTTTTAAAGTGTGAATGGCTCTAGGACCCTGAACAGTTCTCATCAAACTGAGGTGTCAGAAGAATGCCCTGGATATAAATGACTCTTCTAGATTAAGATGTTATCCATGCCTACCAACTGCATTGTTTCTTTATCTATAGCACCAAATTATAAATGAGTGTATTGGAAGAGCAAATTTAGTAAAAGTGGCTATCTTGCTTCTAAGGAACAATAACTATCAAGATAAATTTAATATTTCTTAGTCAACTGACCATCTTTTGGGATCAGTATTTAGCAAGAAATGAACTTGAATGGATTTCAATTTATGTTCTTAATAAAAAGTGAAAGCTAAAATTGAAACAATCAGAGAGTATTTTAAAAATCTGCCTTGGCTAAGCTCTGATAAGGAATAAGATGTCAAAAAGAGTTTTAAAACATGACACAGACCTTAGACTTTTCTGAACTCTCAGACCTGCACAGGACTACATGGTTGTTACTAGAATATAAGCACTTAAAATGTAATTAGTTTCTGTGCTGTATGACATAAAAACTAGATTTCACAGACTGAGTAAAAATGCAGAATACTTTTAAAGTAATTGTCTGATTGAAATAATCTTTGAAATATTGGGTTACATAAAATTTTATCATAAAAACTATTTTCATGCATTTCACTTTTACCTTTTATTTAATGTGTCTTTCAGAAAACTTACAATGGCACATATGGCCTGCTTTGTGACTTGCATTACACTTCCACTTGGTAGTGATGATCTAGAAAAAGTGTGTTATTATTACTTCTACCCTCCTTTTCTTTTCCCCTTCCTCTCCTCTCTTCTAACCTTTCCTTTTGTTCCTTCATTTCTTTTTATTTTTCCCCTAGAATTGCACCAGTGTCTGGGGAGAAGCCACACCATGATGGGAAGATCTAGCAATTGTGAAATAAGAAGGTGACTAACATTATGGAATAGGTTCACAAGTGAAATGAAACAAAGTAATATCGCCCTACCGATTCACTAATTCAAATTACCAATGCAATTATGTAGTTTAAAAATTTAAAAACATAGATATTTCTGAACTCATTTCATATATTTTATACTACTCAATAGTTTCTAGTAAGTTATTTTTATTTATATATTCCAAAGCAAAACTCCTTGTCCCAAAAATAACAAACTATATATTAATGCATAAAAAGTGTATTAACACAAAGTCACAAAATCATGTTAATTGTACCTCTTTACTTTGACCCATGGATTTTCTCAAAATTCTACCATTTCTTTTCATCTTTCAATTTTCTTCACAGATGGCTTGCTTAAAATCTTTTTACTGCATGCCCCTTGTATTGTTGTTCTCTCTACACATCTCCTCTGGGTCCTCAACTATTGTTTACTTTGGAATACAACATAAAGAAAACAGGACCATTGAATCTCCCAACCTGAGAAATTTACCAAGTCAATAGAAAGAAAGGTGTTGCATTACACTTTTTCAAGTGTCTTATTAATCTAAAGAAATGTAATCCTCTATACTTTTATTAATGCTCATAACTTTATATATATTGTCACTTTTCACATGCATCATTTCCTTTCCCGCATAGATTATCAGTTCATGACGGGAGTTCCAGTGTCTTGTCTTCTGTTTGAAAAGTTTTTTAAATCCCCCAAAATACACTGATTTAGATACAATAGATTCCTAAAAATACTAGCTAAAAGCACTATGCCCACACACACAAAAAAAAAAGAAAAGAAAAAGAAAATAGGGACCAGAACCAGACCCTACTATAGCATGGTTTTCAATGCAATTACTGATGGTTTTTAATAGTCTTCTGTACAGAGCGAGTTACTAATGTGAGAACATTAATTATGTGAACGTGTCTGTTTTATTAGACAAATGCCACTGACCTATTGATGTATAGATCAAGGTTACTTTTTTCCTCTATCTTTTAAATAAGGACAGTAGTCCATAGCCAAGTTGTGGAGCTAACCACCTAGGTTCAGATCTTCACTCAATGATCTAATAACACTGAGACATTTGACAGGTCACCTGTCTGATACTTAATTTTCTCCTAGATATTACTATGTAAGATAGTATACTCTTGCAGGGTTTTACAAAGATGAGGTGAAATATAACTGAGTATACTACTCCAGAGGGTTAATCCATCAATAGAATGAGACAGTACCAGCAGTAGCAATAGAAGAGTCAGTGGCCTTATAGTCCTACTTCTGGACATGTAATTTTTAAAAAAGTTTTAACTTGAGAACAAAATATCTAGCAAATACTCCAGAGTCTTCTTTTTAATTTGACTCATTTCATATGATTTTTAGAATACATTCTATTGTAGCATCCTGTGTTAGTTTTCTTGATTCCAACCCATGAATTTTAATCCCTGAAGGATTGCACTGCCACATCCACTGAAGAATTGTTGTTCTACCTGAATATTCCAATACAAGCAAGATAAATGCACACCTTACATACCTATGGCTTTCTTCATAATGCTCCAAAGAGAAGACTAAAGTTCTAGATGTCACAAATGGAAAAATCAAACAAACCTTCTTTGTTATTAGTTGATGTTAAACATCCAGAAATGTCACTATTTCTTTTAGCACATTCATAGTTTTCCTTTCCACTTTTTCCTATGTCATCCAATCATGGCTTTTACAAAAACCTTCAACGTTTAGCCTCACCTCACAATATTTTAATTGTTCAATATCTTCATATTCTAAAATTTGTCATTTGACTATGTTCCACTTTCAAAATCTATAAATATAATGTTCTTCATTGTCCACCCTTGTTCTGCTCTCATTCTATTAAAATTGTAAACCTTCTATTAGTTTTCATTATGACCATTAGACTCTCAAATCTTACTACTGAGAACTCACAAAGTTGCTCTTATCCCCTTTCCTAGGCCAGATTTATCTGACTTGTACAAAAATATTACCTACCTCAAGAAAACTCACCTTGCTGTATATTGTGACTGCTGATCTCCTAACCAAGTAAACCTCAGTTGCTTCCATAACACATTTAGATTACAGGTTATGTGTTAGAGAAAGTGATGCAATTGTGTTCACTAAAGTGAGGATAAATGTCAATTTTACCAATTTTCTCATTACAAATAGAGAATTTTTACAGACCTCATGTTTATCTCCTACTATATTCTCTAAAAACCTATCCCCTATATACCAGTTAATTTCAACCTATGACTTCACTTACACTTATCTGAAAAGACTGTAGTCATATAAGAAGGCAAACTCACTATAGGCGGAGTCCTTATCAGTATTATTAATTATAATTCTTTACTGAAAAAATGAGAACACACAAAATAGCTGAAAGAAATATTATGCAATGAAACCAGCATAAGCATAATATCTGGCTTTAAAAATTGTTCACAAGTGATGTTTTGCTCTACACACACACACATACATTTTTGATAAAAATTTAGGTTGTAGACAGACATCATAGTTTTCATCCTTGAATAATTCGACATTCATATGCTAATATCATTTATTTTTAATACATACATGAAAATTTCCAATTGCAACCAAATTCAACCTTTATTGCCTTCCTTTTTTTACATAAAGTATGGACTTCATGGAACACTGTGTCACAGGTTCATGGTGTCAGGTCGCCTACTAATAATGCTGGGTTTTTTAATTCAGTTATTTAAGATTATGTCTATCACCTTCAATTAAGAAGTAATACATTAGCATCATGAGAATGTTATCCACCAAAATGCTTTAAACTAATGGTGTTATCATTTGTTGATGATCCTTGCTTTCATCACTTATCTCATTAAAATTTACAAATTGTAATTTGCTAATTCTAGTATTTTTCACATTTTACTCACATTATTTTGGGAAGAACTGTCTCTCATAAACTAACATATTTCTCCTAAAAGGCAGACTAACATTTAATGCTCTCAAGTTATTGTCAGCTTTTTTTTCTTTTAAATTTTCTATTTATTCAAATGTTACTATGGACTCATGGATATTACTTTGTTCAATGTTTCACAATCTGTTACAGTCATTCTTGATGTTCAAGTTGATTCAGATTTAGCAATTGGAAGGTCCTTCTAGCTAATTCCTGTTTATGTTGATAAGACTTTAATGGTTTTTGAGCATTTTCTTACTTTCTGGCACAATGAGATATCTAGGCTCATCTTGATTGCTTTTCTGTCGAGACCTAGAATCAGCCAATTCTCTAAAGAGTTCTTTTCTCTTTGGTTGGGTAACAATACATAGAAATCATGATTTGTAGACTAAAGGTGCTCATTGCTGCTGAAGAGACACTTCCCTAAAGCCTTTTCAGTACACAGAGCTAGTAAATAGATTATTAAAAGCTTTATAATCTATTTTAACATCCAATAGATTAGCCTTCTCTTTGATGTCCTTTCTTATATGATTTCTAGCTATTCTTCCTTTTTACTTTTTCTACATGTAATTTAAAATCCATTTATCTAGTTTCAGAAAAACTTTTACTGGCCTTCCTATTGAGATCATATTTCATGCACAGACACACATAAAACACACTCATGGGAAACACAATTTTGGAAATAACAGAGCTCTTTAAGACATTGCCACATCATATCCAGAATCCTGGATCACTTGTTCACTTGCTCAAGGCAGATATATCTTGTTCATTTCATTTCTTCTTGAAATTAATTGATTTTTAACCACAGATTCAAGGACCTTTCCTTCAGGCATTACATCATGTTCTTTTGAGTCTATGCATTATTTCTTTAATTCTGTTGAATAATAACTTTGTTTCCTACCCACCCCCTTTCTCTTTTCCCCTCCCACCTTCCCTCCCTCCACCTTATCTCTCTCTCTCTCTCTCTCTCCCACACACACAAAGACACACATTTTTCTTGAGTTTCAGTGTTTTCTACCTTCTTTTTACATTTTTTCCCTTTTACCAACCCCTATTATACCCATGTAAAAAATGCAGGTCTTTCCTAAATTTATGCCCTTGGGGTCTTATTCCCTCCTAAAACTACTTTTGTAGATGACTTTTAGCCTTCAGTGTGTTTCCCAAATCTACACCTGAATTCCCCACTGCACTTTGGTTGTTTCATTCAACAGTTAATGTAGGAAATTCAAATTAGTGTTACAGTCAAACTAAACCATTCTCCTACCCCTAATAACATTAAACTCTCTTCTAGATATGATTTCTACTGTTGTTTTATGTTACTAATTTCCAATATATCGCAATTCCAAAATTTGAAGACAGTTTTTGGTCCTTTCTCCATCTTAGCTTCCAAATCCATTGATTTTGTAACTTGTAGATTTACGGTGGAATGTTTCTGATACCCATTTCTTTTTGTTCATTCACACTGCTTCCACTCTGGTTTATGTCTCTCATTCTTGAAAATATGCACTTTCTCAAGTTCCAAGGAAACTGTTTAATAAAGGAAGATATTTTTGCACATCTGAAAAGGCAATTAAACAAAGCATCCTAAAATAACATCTTGCAGTTACAAGTGTTTTCTGCTATTAACAAATATATAAAATGAGCTTCAAAAATGTCACATCTAAATATGTGCAGCAGTGAAATTCTGAGATGGAGATGATGTTGATGGTGAGATGCTGGTAGACAGAAAAGGCACCTATATTTATAAGCTTACTGTGTTACAAAAGAATTAGCTGTTTGGTTTTCCTTCTGCAAAAGATTGATTGTCCACACTACACTGCAAAAACTTCAAAAGCAAAGATTACATTCTGTACTTAGTAAACATTGACTACTTTTCCCAGGGCTTCTGAAAGCTCTGTAGACCAAGAACCATATATTTGGTAACAACCACAGTGCAGCAGTGGTGACTCAAATTCCCATGCCTTAAGTTGTCCTCAGAAAATTCAATAGTCCTGAAGAGATGTGTGATGATATGGTCACTTGAAGGTTCTTTCAGGACCATTATGAATCTCTGTGTAAGTGAAGACACTTTCTATTATTTCTGGCCAAAGTACTCATTACTGAAAGGCACATCTTATTGAAAATTTGCCAAACTATATTCATCTTAAATAACTTATCATGAATAAACAGACAGCTGTTGTTTATATTATATTAGGAAAACAAAATTTCTCTCCACAAATGAAGCATCTCTGCCCAGAAGGTGGATCAGAAGGCATCATTCAGACTTCATGTCATTTGTCCCTTCAACACCTGTGGGAACTTTGAGTAAGTGCATATCATTCCAAGTCCATTTTCTCCGACATAAAATAATAATGTACTACCTACTCATGAAGGATAAGAGAAAATGGAAGGGCGTTCATTTGGCACATTAATAAATGCTAATCCTTCCCCATTTCTATTCCTTTCATCTTGATGTAATGAAAAAATATCCTTTCCCTAGTCCTGACTATTAATAATTTCCAAACTGACTCAGAAATGTTGCTCCTGTTATTATTTGGCATATGGCTATCAAAGTGTGTACAAACATTTTCTCTAAACACACGGATGTGTATGAACGCAATTAATCTCCACTGTTAAGTTTATGAAAAATTTTCACTGCTTTATTCTAAGCAAAAAAGAATGTTAACTGACAAGTTAAATGAATTTTTACCAAAATATTTATGCACATAAAATCCTTACTTTTTCATTAGCATAAGAGTGCTTAGTGAAGCATTCCAGTACATATTTCACGAAACCAGGACATGGTTCCCATGTTCTCTATAATTTCTTTTCCACTTAGATTTATACATAGATAAGGAAATAACTCTTGTAGTCTTGACCCCAGCTGAGGAGTCTCCAAGGACAGTCCAGAGGACATTTATCCTAAAGACTCACTGAAGTTCTCCCACTGCCATCTCTGCAGCTCAGAAACATACAGAAACAAACAAAATAACCTCTGTATTTTCCAGGATTTAGGATCAGAAAAATAGCAAGATAATGAAAACAAACAAAAAACCTTTTTAAAAATGTATGGAAAAATCAGAAAAACGGAAAGTCAATTTCTCACAATATAGATTTGATGTTTATAAATTTAACAAATCAAATTTTAAAAATTCCAAATATGCTGTAATTTTTAAAGTTAAAAGAATAAGAAAAACCACTAAAAGTTGGCAATCGCTGGCATATGTGTGTGTGTGTGTGTGTGTGTGTACACACACATTCTGCAAATCAATTTAATAGTAAATGAAAATATATTTACATAACACTGGCTAAATGTGTAACTATTGGTGTATTCAGAAATCACATATTAACTTACATTTTACTTAATAATGTTATTCTCAAAGTTGTAGTGTGGTGAAACTAATTGTTCTCATTGTTTATGAAAAATTTATTAATCCAAAGAATGGTACTCAAATTATGAATATATTAAAGACACTTAAGTAAGACATTGGAATTAACAGATAATAACAATGGGAGGATAACAATAATTGCAGATAAGTGAGCACTGTTTTCAGAACAAATTTTTATTTACTTTTAGGAGCTCCATAAATAGTTGGAAGAATAAAATTCACTATTACCTTAGTTTTTCATAGCACAACATATTTTCCTTAATGGCAGTGTGATAACAGAAGTGAATAAAAAACTATATTAAAGTCACAGCTCATCACTATTTTAACATAAAAGTTTTCAAAAGTCTAAGAGAGGAATCATGGTTAAATATTTTCCTGGATTCTTTCTTATTATGCAAATAATTCTAAATCTTCATCTGACTTTTCTTCAAATTCCATAATGGAGCTTTTTGAGGACTTGAAATGTAGTTTCATTTCACTTGATGTACTGTATAATTTGTTGCTTACAATGTCAATAAACAGTAAACAAAGCATGACCACACTCTTACTCAGGTGGAAAGCTCTCAAAACTGTAACAGTCACATTATTCTTGCCAGTGTTTCCATATACTTCTGTCTTATTAAAAACATTAATATTTAACTTCAGATAACACAAGTTTTTTTTTTTAACTTGGAAAACAATTTATCAGTATGTCAAATTTTCCATTTTTTAACTTTTTTTATATTCTCTTTTAGCAACTAGATTTTCATAAAAATTACAGAAAATAAATGGCTTTTACTTTAGACCAAAGTAATACATTTTAAGTTATAGATATGAAATAGTATGTATAAAATATGTTTGGAAATTTCCTCTCACAAATAATACTACCACAATGTGGCTACCTCATACATACTAAGAAAAAAACAATATACAACTTGATTGCTTATATGTAATGATATATTTTAAGAAAGAATTGTTTATCTTCAGTAATGAACATTTATTCAATTAAATATTTTTGGACAGACCACACACTTAAGACAGAACTCCCAACCAGGATTTTCTTTCTCTACAATGTTTAAGATTGGGACAAAAGCTATAAAGATAATTCAGTAATCCAGGATTTTTAGCAGTATTCTCATTTGGTGTCCCATATGAAGGATCTAGGAAATTCAACATATTGTTTTAAGTTTGTAATAGTTTTTTCATCATGACTTATTAAACTACTTGAGGACAGTTATTGGTACAACAGCCAATGTAATCTAAGGGTCTTCTTTTCTCCCTCCACCTTTAACCTCAGAAATCCTCTCTACCCACAAAACAAAACTTTTTTGTATTTTTCTTTCTCAGTAAGCCATGGGGGGGGGGTGGAAAATGTGCATTATTAAGTTGATCTGAATTTAGGCAGGTTGCTTGGGCAAAGAAAAATATTTTTTTTTCCATGAGAAACCAGTAGGCGGTGCTAACTCTAGGCTGCTACATTGAATGATTTTAAACCAAAAAACTCAAGTGGTCAGTTTAAAGAGCTGCAGAACTCCCAGTTTGATTCATAGAGCAGGAAATTATGAAAACCTGAATGTTACAGATAGAAATTTAACATAAATAAATTTCTAACAAAAGTCAATATTAAATAACTGAAAACATAACAAAAGGTTCTTGGCATGATCTTTGTTTACCAAATTCAGAGTGCAACTATCCTCTGCCCCAGATTAAAATCTTAAAAGTATCTTTTTTGTTCCATTATGGTTTCACTCTCTCTTGAAAATATACAGTATAGCAATGATTTTTCCAGTCTTCATATACAAACTACCCTGAACTTAGGGAAACAATCCGTCCTCTTAATGAATATCTAGATTTGATCACTCAAGTTATTTCTTGTTTCCTTTCTCTCTGTTTAAAAACAAATAACTCACTAGTATGCAATCTAAAATAATTTATATACACATTATCTGATATTTTAAACAAATGAGCATTTCTACTTATATATGTTGTTATGATTAAAATGGCTTTTAAAACAGAATGTTGCAAATAACTTTTGTAATGTTTATGTTAGCTGAAACATGAAAGGCTTAATTTGAGCAATGAGCTCACTAAAAATAAAAATTTAAATCCATATTCAAGGTTTAGTGACAACATTGGCTTCAAATCTTAGACCTATGCACTTGAAGATAGAAAGTCTGCTGTTCACAGATCCAAACAATCTTATGTAAACCCAACAGGACTTCCTTCACACAGGAAAGCTGTCCTGAAAACAAAAATAACTCCCATGTAATGCAACTTCCAAAGATCTTTGAGACACTTGAGTGCATTGTGAATAAAACATGTATAGCTTTCCAGATATCATGGTACATTTTAATCTTCTACAGATAAATGAACCTTTATACTCCTCTTTCAGCACAAAGAATAAAAAATAACATAAAACTTTTCATTCTACAAACTGAGAGGGCAGACTCAATGAAATGTTTGTTTGAAAAAAAAAAAACATAGCATATGTTATTGACTCATTTGTTATGGGCCCTTCTGTATGTTGAAGTTAGTTATTATTTCTGTAGATAACCTAGAAGAAAACTTAATCTGAGAGGTAAAAAGTTAATTCATTTGCTTTAAGTTTATTCTGCCAGAATCCAAAATATATACACATGATAAATTTAAGGATGAATTTTTCATTTAAGGGATAAATAAAGAAAGAAAATAAAAACTTCAAAATCAAATCATTTAAATAATAGTTACTCTCTAGATTTTAATATGTAAAGTACAGCAATTTATTTGGACAGTAAATTTTCCAGCAGATTCTGTCTCTGTGTTAAACACAGAAAAGGCTTTTCGTTGCCAACTAATACATCTCTGAAAAGTAGTGTTTGATTATTCTGAAAACATGTAACAGGGCAATCATAAAATATCACAGAATACATTCAACACTGAGTACTTCAATGCTACCAACGCACCAAAATCAATCACCACCATCAGCAGCCCCTCACCACCCAGCCCTGTCCCAGATCTCAGGGGAGTATCTTTAGAGCCAGTTAAAAAGAGAGAAACACTATCGCTTGGAAACTTAAAGAAAAGGCTATCTTAAACCTTAGAGGTTTAGTCTCATTAACGCAACCTAACAGTTTCTTCCTCAACATTAAATCCAAGTGACCACCATGTAAGTTAAGTACTTCTCCATTCCCTGGAAGACACCAGCAAGCACTTAAAACCAAAGCAACACAACGGGGAAGGGAAAAAAAAAAAAAATAGAAAGACAGCACCATTAAGGCGGCTAAGCGTTTCAGACCAGGCAAAAGAGGCTGGGAAAGACCTACTGCGTTGTTTACTCATTGCGAAGAGGAGGAGCAGGAGTTGAGCGTGAGGGGGTTGGTGCCATTCTCAAGGCTCTGGAAATGTCTTGAGCTCCTGTCCATGTAGCCAGGAGCCAGCCCCTCCGGAAGATGCTGTCCCTGTCGCTCCAACCCCCATCTCCTGGGTACTCTTGAGGCGCCCGCCCGGACCGACCCGACGGCCAGCACCACACACAAGGCCCTGGCCCCTCCTACTCTGCAAGTGGCCCTCGGAGAACTTACAGGGCCCGCCGGCCACCGCGTTCCTGGCTGGCACCGCCCGGGGCGCAGATGCCACCAGCCGCAGAGACAACCTGGGCGCAGCCGGGGAGGGGGGGTGGGGGGACTGTATTTGCGCACATCCAAAACCGATCCTGAGTCAGGGAAAGGACTTTGGTTTTCCCCGGTTCCCGGCGCGGCTTTCCCCACCACAGTCTGGGACACTGCCCAGAGATGCGCGCGCGCGCACACACACACTCACACACACATACGGGACACACAAACACACACACACACATACACACACACACATTTCTTTGCCAAGACCAGTGTTGCCATCGCACACCCGGGAAACGCCTCCAAGGGGACCAAGTACCTGCTCTCTGCGAGCTGCTCAGCTGTTCACTTCATCCTCCGTTGACAAGGAAACCAAACCGCACTTCATTTTTTTTTTTTCCAGAAAAACCTTCCACTGCCATCATTTGAAAATTGATTTACGGGGAGGGGAGGAGGAGGAAGAAGGGATAATATAGATATAGATATCAGGATATCTATCGCAAAATTATCTCGGTTTTTATAAAAAAAAGTCAAATGTGCAAAAGTCATAGTTAATTTAAAGGAGGAAAAAAAGTATTTTGCTTAAAAATGATCCCAGTAACCAGCTGCAAGAAAAGTTTCATGTTATCAAAGGGTATCAAAAACAGGAGGGAAAAAACGAATATTTTTCTCACCGGCTTCGAAAAAGGGCACAAAAAAATATAAAATTAATGTCTTTGCTCAGTGGTTTGCACCAGTATTGCAAGACCACAAACTTGTAAACACTGACGTAAAATCCCACCTATACAAAAAATGTTACCAGAAAAAGAGTATGCAAAAAAAAAAGAGTTAGAAACATGCTTTTTTATTTTTACAAAGGAAAAAAAAATTGGCACCATACTTCACATCGCTTTTTCCATAAAACCAGTTGCATATTTGCTGGACTTGGGAGTCGCTCCCAGCCGGCCCGGTCGCCGCTGACTCTCAGACACAGAGCCTTGTCTACAGAACGATCGCATGCTAGAAAAACTTGGATTCAGGAAAAGGTTCAAAACCATGCTCCTTCAGCTTTCCCAAATATAAACAATAATCAAAGAAGTGGAAAAAAAAAAGAAGAAGAAGAAAAAAACAAAAACAAAAAAACAAAAAAAAAGAATAGGACAAGAATGCCACTGAGAAGGTACTCACCGAGCGGGAGTAAAATGTTGGAATAAAAATGAGATTTAGTATAAAATACAGTATGGCGGTGGAAGAAGGAATGAAGCGCGTTTTTTTCTTTCAGTCTCTGCCTCAGGCACTGACACGTGACTCGGAGCCAGGCTGACTTGCAAGCAGCGGGGAAGGACCGAGGCTGCGAGGGGGGAAGCCCCACAGAGCCCAACTCTGGCTGGCGAGGCGCGGCGGCGGCGGTGGCGGCGGCGACTGGGAGCCGGGCGCTTGCGAAAGGCAGCGGGGCAGCTCACGGCGAGTCTGCCTCCGCTGTGAGCCCAGACGAGCAGGTGCCCCTCACGCTGAGGCTGAGCACACGCACACGCACACGCAAGACAGGCAGGGCGCCGGCGAGAGGGGGAGCCGCGCGGGGTTGGGCCGGAGGCGCGCAGCTGCCGCTGCCGCTGCTGCCGCGATTACTGCTGCGGTGGCTGCTGTTGGCACCGCCGCTAATGCCTCGGATGGGGAATGTGTGCTTTGGGGTCAGCCAAGGGGGTACTGATCAGTCGTCTCGGAGAAGGTGCACAACTTGCTGCTCACCTCAAAGTTGTTGCCTGCCACTTCCTTATGTATGCATCTATTTTTTCACCTCAAGGTAGTTACCTAGGGAGAACTCCCGTCCCCTTGTGTCCCAAGTTTAACTCATTCATTTTCCCCCTCTACTTTCTCATTTTCCATCCTCCCTAAGCTGCCATACCCTTCCCCTAAATATGGGTTTCCCTTTTGTGGTTCTCTGGGAACCTGGTTCAGCGCGATACTGGGGGCGTTGTCGCGGGCAAAGCCACCGTCAGTCTATACTGCCATCAGAATGCCTAGCATCTCTTGATGTCTTTAGGGATGGGTGTTCACAGTCTGAAAGACAAAACAAAATCTCTTATTTAGAAAATCCCGTCCCAGATTTCTTTTTTTGATGGTTTCAGAGTGGCGGGTGGGGGCGTGGGTGGCGTTAATTTATTCGTTCGTGGACTAGGCATTGTTTGTTTTGTCTGCGTGTGCGCGCGTGCTTCTGAGCTCGTCTGGAAGGCTCTGCAGGTCCATGCTCCATGTCAGACTCCTGCCTGACTCTTGCTCAAGTTGTTTGCTCAGACTGGAAGTCAAAGGAGAGGTGCGAGGGAAACAAGTGAGTCCATTGTGTGAGTGCCTCGCGGGGACGGAGCAAGCACTTGCTGGTCGAGAGGGGGAGACGTGCACCAGTAGTGAGGCGGCGGCTCAACCCGAGGCAGCCCAGGTGGCTGAGCAGTGGATTCTGAAGGTGAGGTGAGAAAGGATTTCTCCACCCAGCGTCTGGTTTAGGATGCCTATCGCCTGAACAAAGATGCCATCAGCCAATCGCCTCATGCATTAGGATTCTTCTGTTGCTGCCTGTTGAAGAATCAGCTTTCTGGACGCTGGAATTGCATTTATTTTCCTTCACTTTTTGTACAATACTAATATCAGGACCATTTCCCCGAGCTGTTTTGAATCTGTGTTGGGCAGAATTAATTACCATCTCTATGTTTGAAAATGAGCAATTAACACAGTTCTGTAGTTCTCAAATTCCAGCTTCTTATCTTTATCTCAATGTTTCCAATGTTGACGTTTAAGATAAACTGCCTCCATCAGAGAGGATCTAACCTGGACAATTCTGAAAACTGAGTACACAGCCATTACAGAGGGCTTCAATAGCAAATATGTTTCTCAAACATTCTGATCAGAATTCATTGGCTAAATAAAGTATTAATCCGCAATTTAAATAAGAGATTTAAAATAGCCATTAAAATATCATCAAATATTTATTTTGGTGAGTTGCCAACTGTACAACCACATTATAAATACTTTCTAGTGAGTATTGCTGATTAGAAATGCTGACTGAGAGAGATGAATGCATCAAAGTGGATTTGATAACTTTGGAAGCTTTAAATTCTATTCAGAAATCACAAGATTTTAAGCTAGATAATGCAGATCAAATGTTGTGCTTTGCACTGTAAGACATGCTGTATTTTCTAAAACAAGATTTCTTCAAATGTCCTTTTCTTCCATAACTCCTGAATTAATTTTATCAACCATTTAAACTTTAGTTTGCTAAATATCCTAAATGTTGTCCTCCATGTCAAAATGGTCAGAATGTATTCAATTTTAAGCATTTAAAAAGAAAATACTATTTAAATGCATATCTTTTCCCATAATTCATCACTTATATCACATTATATGTATCATATGTAACATAAAATGTATATCTGTGTGTACATATACACACATATGCATGTATATATTTTATACAATGTATATTTTATATGCATATATCATGGCACATATTATATTTAAGGGAGAAAGCTTAAAAGATGAATTTTGAACTTTTCAATCAGGCTGGGCAATGACTGGAGTTTAAAGAGTTATTCAACAAGAACTTTGGAAAACAAGCTGTTTAGAATTACACTGCAGTAATGGCTGTCAGCCAATCACAGTGATTGTCAGGCTTTTATTATTCAATAAAATGACTCCCCTTTATGTTAAATGCAGCTCTGCTGAAGAAAAGCAAGACATCAATATCCTCCTTGCACTTTTCCCATTTACTTACATAATTGCAGTACAGTGCTCAAAAAATTCCACTACCATTTCTTTCCAAGGTGCCATTCTCATTTTTTTTTTTTCAGTTTACATCATCACATTAGACAAACTCAGTTTGAGGGAACTGATTTCTATAAGGCATAGTCTCTCATTTCATTCTTATAACTGCTCTTTGGCATTTAAAAGAATTTGGAAAATAAACCAGAGTTTAGGTAATTTACACAGGAGTCTATTGTTAGTACACAGAAGAAATGAGATTGAACCAAAATTAAGTCTGATTTTTCAGCTAGAATAAAATATTTCAAAAAAATTCATGAACAATTCTAAACACACTCAAGTACTATTATTGATGGCAATTAACAAAGCCAATTTTTTTCAAATTCTGAAAATCTAATGTAAATTTGGGTGAATTAATTTAGCCCTATTATTCACTACAAATAACAATCACAGCGCACAGATTGTTATTCACATTTTAATTCCATCAAACACATAGAGAAGGTACTAAATATTTAAAATACAGCATTGAAGGAATTAAATTTTTCTTAGCAAAAGTCTACAAAACATGTGGCAATGTCATCCTGGTTATGTCCTAAATAGTTAACTACAGAAACTTTCTTTAAAAAGTTTCAACTATAAACTACCTTTTGACACCATTCTCCAGCAAGTCATTGAGAAATTTGCAAATGAAAAGAATTGCTAAATTTAAGATGAAACAAATGATGATGCCTGAGAACATATTTATTTTAAAATCTATGTCACATAATCTCAATTTTTTCCATTAGAAAATATTGGAAACATATAAAGTATGAATGTACCCAAACAAATGATTAATTAGAAATGATATGTTATAAAATCATGGTTTAAATAGACTCTTTAATATCCAGTACTCACTAATCATTTTCTTTCATTTCTCTTGATAATTTTTCCACAACTTTGTCATTTTTATGTTTCATAAATTTTTATTCATTATGTATCTGAGTCCTGACTATGAACATACTTGATATTTCACATTCAAGTTTTTGTAGTTCCTTGTACTTTTTCTAATATTTCTATTCGGAGGAACAGCAAATGCTAAACACATCAAATAATGTATGCAAATTATCAAAGCTAATGATTAGAAGATATGAAAATATTAATTTAATAAGTCGTAAGTAAAATAAGGCAGGAAGAGCTCTCAAAATTTCCATTTAATTTAATTTTTTATCTTTTTTAAAAATATGTGAGGACACATATTTTGTGGAATCCAAAATTTTATATATACAGAATCAAATGTACATCAAAATTTATTATGATTTATGGAAAGTCATTTATTTTCATATCAAATGTCTATTGTTAAGAAAGTAAATTTAGAACAAATTAATACACATACCAATGTAATTTAGTAAGTTTATTTTGAATTAAATAGATTGTGTAGTTCTCTGGTAACTACACAATCTATTTAATTGTTACCAGGGAAGGTGACAGTGTACACAATGAAGCACTGAAAGTTTTCTTATAAATACGCTTGAGGCACAGAGAGGAAAAAGAGCATGACATGTTCAGCCTTCTGCACCATGTGTTATTATCCATTGATTGTTGATCTGACAATCATCCATTCTAAAGTGAATATGGAATATGTCAGTTGATAAATTTAGAAGCTGGGAATTTTTCCAAGATATTTCTTTAGATTTTAAGAGTAAAGATGAAAATGTGGCAATTCTGGAATAAAAACACACAAACAAAAAATAGACATATGAAAAAGTTAAAAAGATTAATAAATTTAAAAGTGTTTTAGTACATATAAAGATAAGTATATAAGAAGCCCAAAAAGATCAAAAAGAAAGGGAATTATGTAAAACAAAACAATAGAGAAACATTGAAATGGAAAAGTATCTGCTAATTAGTAATCATTTACTGTGCTTTTAGATGTTTGACATGATAGACATCATAAAATCCTCATAATCAGAAACCAAGGTTCTAAAAGACTCTGACCAAGACCATCAAACTAATAAATGTAATGAGACTGATTAAGACCAAGCTATGATAAAAGTCAATTCCATGACACAGTAATGTTATTACAGCTAAGAAACTCAGAAAATGATGGTGGAGGGCTTAGGTGAGAAGAATGAAGAGAGAGATGGGGGAAGAACTTAACGGAAGGAAGAAAGGAAGGAAGGACACAATGGAGAGAAGGAGTAAAAAAGGAAAATTGTGAGACCCAGAGCATTGGGGGCTTGGAAAAATTCCCCCACACACACCCCTCAAATACTTGAAAAATGTAAGACAGCTGCAAACACTGGACAGATTTGGGTCATGCAGACGAGTCCTAAAAGACATGAGACAAAAGTACCTTAGAAAAATATTGCAGACTTTACGATATGTTTCTTTAAGTGTTGCCCAGAAAACAATCCTGCTGAGGTTAACAACAACAACAACAACAAAAAAAAACCCTCTAGCCCCAAGAGGTAACATTTTTTAAAAAGAGAGAAAACCCAGAAAGAGCTATCTTCATTTGTGTCTAAAAATCCATATGAATAGCCCAGACTATTTCCTCCCAAATTAATTTTGTTTCAGGAGAAGAATCTTGAAGCTGTATGAGAGAAAACTGATATTTTGCTCAAAAGATTACAAGGCTCACAAGATCTGAAATGCAGAGGTCTGAAGTTGCTTCTTTATATGCCATGATACAGAAGCTGTTATGATTCTCCTGTTTCATTTTTTACTTATTTACTTATTTATTTGCATTTACTTTAAAATTCTTGGGTTGAGGGATCATCTGGATTTTAAGAATTAATATCAAATTAGTGAAAATGGATTTTTTTCTTTGAGCTAAGATTATTCATTTGTTTGAAGATTATAACCTTCAGGAGATGAATGCATGGGATCAGCTGGTTATTTTAAAGTCTTGGATTCCTGTCAATGAGAAGCACTTCTGTTTCCATGAAGCTTAGTGTATGATTTAGTTTATTAATATAAAGCTTTCTTTTTGAAAACAAAATTTTCATTAATGAAATTAAGAGTTTTGCAAAGGCCAAATAAGTATAATAGAATAATTTTACAATGACAGGTCAGGTGACAATCTATTCTACAAATCCCTTAGGATAAAATTGAATATTTATATAATCTATATTTGCTCATTTGCATCTTTTGTACTAACAAATGTGTGCATAGACTTTGGGAAAATGATTATAAGAAACAATTTAAGTCTAAGTTGTGTTATGTACAGATCAGTATTCTCTAGACCTTTTCTGACCTCTTTGAGACATTTTTTGTTCTTTTTGAAATCATATATAGGTTGTTCTGATATAACGTCATTTTTTTTTTCTTAATTTCCTATGATATTCTCTATTTACTTCACTCTTAGAATTCAGACTTCTTACATCTTCCTATACACATTCAGGGTATATGCGGAGGCTAGAGAGGACATATGAATACATTCATTCCTTGACTTTTACTTTCATTAGAATTGTCTTTTAGAGTAGCCAATGTTTCAACAGACATTTAGCAAAAGGTAATTACAGGAAATAGTGATTATGTGTGTGATATGTATATGTGTATATTCCCTAGATTCCCTTTTTCCCCCTGGATATTCCCTCCTTGGTGTAGGGAGAGGTCAAACTTATTAAAATCTGAAAAGATCACAGCCCTTGGCTGTTTGGCTTCAGGGTAGTAAATTATTTGTTGTTTTATTCATTTAAAGCTCCAGAGAAAACAGGAGCAAAGATCAAACACAGGCTTTCCAAATAAAAGTATAATGAACTACTAGTAGGCCACTGGGCAAAATATGAATATTTCAAACTACAAACTTAGAAATACGCAAACATTCCAGTCAAGCTTTGCATCACAGAAAAGCAGCTCACCATGTATTCCAAGTAGTCATACATGTCCCTGAATGAGTGCTAGTTTCAAATGTATTTATCTTTACAAATTATAGGAATGAAGTGTAGGCATTTTTCTGTTTTCATATACCTATAAAAAGAGCTTACTAAAATTTGATATACATCATCTTTTGCTTATTTTCAATGATATTTAAGTTTAAAAAATTATAAATAGCATGTTTTATTAGTAGTTCCCAAATCAACAGTGTTATCAAAAAATGGGTACAGAAAAAATTCAGTTTTTAAACTTTTTATTTTTTTCTTACAAATAAATATTGTGTATAATTTCTCACATGTAATAAAACACACACTATGATAGATTTTAAGACCAATAAGAAGAAATCAGCTGGGGATGTAGCTTAGTGGGAGAGCACTTGCCTAGTATGCATAAGGTCTTGGGTTAAATCCCCAGTACCAAAAATGAAGAAGAAGAAGGAAGGAAGGGAGGGATGGAGGGAGGGAGGGGAGGAGGAGGAGGAGGAGGAGGAGGAGGAGGAGGAGGAGGAGGAGGAGATCAATGATCAAAATTATTCAAATTTCTAGTTTACAATAAAATGAATGTGATCATCTGCAAAACTTCTTAATATTTTAATCCATACTAAAATATAAAATGATTTTTATCCTATCTCTCATTTTTCAATTTATGACTTTAAGCAGTTCTCTTTGTTTTTTAATAATGCAAAACTTATTTAAAGACTGCAGAAAAATCAGTAAATTAGTCATTTTTCATGAGTAAGTTTCCTCACAAAAGATTAAATTCACCTCTGAGTCTTTGCTCTCACTGCTTTAAGAAACAAAATTTCACTAAGAAAAACTAATTTTGCCCAGCCTAGTGGCTCACACCTGTAATTCCAGCAACTCCAGAGGCTGAGGCAGGATTGCTAAATTCAAAGCCAGTCTTAGCAACTTAGTGAGGTCCTTAAGCAACTTATTGAGATCCTACCTCAAAATAAAACGAAAAAGAGGGCTAGGGATGGGCTCAGTGGTTAAGCTCCCCTGGGTTTGATCTCTGGTACAAAAACCCAAAACCTAATTTTTTATAATTCTAAGATCTCAAAAAAAAATTTATTTCTCAAATCCTTGATGATTGCTTTAAGATGATAATTTTGAAAGAAATATTATGGCTTCTTTTTATAAAAATTGAAATGTTAATTAAATCTCATTTTGGTGAAAGCAATTCTGCAGGATTCTGTTTTCTTTCTGTGTTCTAACTCCCCAGGGTTCAGTTTTGGGGAACCTGGAATAGTGGACAGTTAATGTGTCCCCTACACATTAGTAAATAACAAATGTTCAAGCAAGCTTTTTCCAAGTGTTGCATCACAGTCAAATTATGGTTGAATTCTTTGACAAGTGCCCAAGGTGCTGATAGAGGGTGCTGCTGAATAGACATCCATATGTTTTAAATACCAGGCATTCAAGCATAGAAATTATATTCCTTGTGAAAATTCAGGGTCTGATTTTGTGTCAATCAGGTGGAGAACCAGCTTACTTCCTCAAACTAGGATCATGTAGGGTAGATGTCACTGGGTAGGTACAGCATTTTTTGCTTTGGAAAAAACACTGATTACTCTGGATCTGCAATCTACAAAGACAGAATCTTGTCAAGAGATAAAAATAAGAAAAGCATTGAGAGCCTGAACAATTTCAAGGACATTTATTTCAATAAGCAGCTCAAACAAAAACAGCTTTGATAATTTTGTTTTTATTCTTAAAGAACAAATAATAATTGTACATATTTATGAGATAAAATGTGATGTTTTGATACATGTATACATGGTGGAATGATTGCAATAGAACTACATTCTTAAAGATCTGCCAGGTTGTCAAGATTAAAAGCGTTCCCAGAAGCATCAAAATCCATGTGCCTATCAAATGAGATTATTTGTTATCCTTTGAATAGTGCAAGAATCCTGCCTCAAATAACAATTCAACAATATTGTGAAACTTTTATTATTGGTAATAATTACTGAAGGCTCTATATTTGTTACTAATCTCTGCCTCCTCTGTAATGCCAGGAGCAAAAAAGTTTCAGAGAGCATGGCTGTTATCTTTTATTTACTTAATTGTTCATTGCTTTGCTCATCTATGTGTTTTGTTTACTCCTAAGTGAGCTTTGTTTCAGACATGAAATGCTCCCTGAACTACTCTCTCAATGCTGAAAAGACAAAGACAGAAGAAGCAAGTTGGTATATATAGATTGCATCTAGATAAAGCATCTCCAAATGCAGCTGTACAGCCATGTATAAGTCCAGGCTTCGGTTTTCAAGAACCTGGTCCAGAATAGAAATAATAAACAGATATAATAAAAGTTATGACAACAATATGACAGAGATACTATTATTATTCTCATTCTACAGACAAGGAAAGTGATGCACAGAGAGGTAATATAATATGTTGAAGCTTGTGCAGCATCTGCAGTGTGACTTCAAACTCCTCACTACATCTCCAAGACCACCAACATTTAGTACGACTGCAAAGAAGCTTTAACTACATAATGGCAACTAGGAGAGTTTCAAAAAGGCAGGACAGGAGAGGCAGATGCTGCAGAGAGTCCAAGGGAGAGAAGAGATTTTATGCTGAAACAGAGGATACAGAAGAAAAGCATTATAAAAATCCTCAAAATAACTCATTGGTGAGAACCAATTTATTACCTGTACTCCTGTTAAAGGAAAAACCCTCACCAGTTTAGTGGCAATGGTGCAGAGCTAAAATGACATTGGGAACAGATTTTGGAAGACTGAGAAGAAAAGAGAGGAGATAATTGGTGCTACCTGTTTCCTGGAAGAATGGAGGTATTACTGTTCAAAAAAATTTAGAAGGAGTTTGGTGATAAATTGGTGGTGGAACTTGACTTGGGAAATATTTTTAAATTAGTTTAGGGATATATTGTACTAGAAGTGACAGCAACATATACAAACTGAATTAGCTAGCAGGTAATAAGGAAAAGTGATTTTTGTAACTGAAATTTCCCAGTAGTCTCTTTAGAGTCTTGAGAATAATTGGCATAGAGTTTGAGAGTTGAAGCTCTTTGAATGGATGAGCTCTGCAAAGGAAATACCCAGAGATATCATAGAGGCTAAAGTTTCAAGAGTTCAGAGTTAACGAGAAAAGTGAGAGAAGAGAGCAAATGGAAAAAGAAATGTTAGAAAGTTTAAGTAGAAAGCATGGATGAATTTTTAATTCAAAATATAATTGACTATCATATTCAGTATATCATACACAGTAGAAAGATATTATTACTGTATTTCTTTAAGAAGTACATTTTCACATGTTAACACACTTCAATTGGGTTATATTTCACAACAAAAAATATTTATATTTAATATAGAAGGTTTTTTACCAATTCTTGGGAAGTTTTTGCTAAATAGATGTTACATTTTTTTTGATAGCATCTTGGAATTGAAAATGTATTTTACTGATACTTATCAATTTTCATTTATGATTGACCCATATTTTATTGCTCTAAAGGAGAGAGACTAATTATTATCCTTCATGTTAACTCAATCTATTTAAAGAGTGGGTGAAAGTAATATATTTAGGAATTTAAGATGCAATGCATTAATAATCTCTTTGTGGACCAATAGTGGTGCCAGGATGTGAATGCTGAGGGTCAAAGGAGCTGGCTGATTTTTTTTTTTTTTTGCTGCCTCAATTTCCTACTTTGCAAATATCTAGAAGCATTAAAAAGATGACATGATGACATCTTCTACATGTACTGCCTATATTTATAATGTAGACAGGGGATAAGAAATAATAATTATAATGAAGCAGTTTTAAACAGGTTCAGGAAGAATTAGCCATAAGGAAGATACTGCTGAGATGTTCATGAAAGCTATGGAGTTGTCCCTTGTGATGTGCTTTGTCAGGCAGAACTAATTATCTGTGGATGATAAGAGAAAATATGGTGGAAAATGGCAGTCATTTCCCATAGTGGGAGTATCCATTTAAAATCCAACAACTCCCTAAACCATCAGATAATTGAAACAGCACCAAAACTGGAATAACAAGGTAAGAACTGTCTTTCTTAGAAAGTGGGGGGCAATGTGGGGGAAGTAAAGAAATTAACTTCAAATGCATTTTAGAAAAAGTGAACTTTATTTCAACTGATCAGTATTATTCAATTAGAATAAAAGGGAATTATTAGGTCCACCCAGACCAAGGCTTCAAAACCAGAAAACTTAGTTTGCCAAAGTTGCAGATGGCATAATCTGTCTATAAACTTCCTATTTTGCAGTTTTAACACAGTCAACTTAATGATTTTTAGTATAGTTTGACAATCAAAATTATGATTTTTAGTATTATCAATGAATGTTTGCTTCAAATTTAGAGATGCTATATAAGAGAACTTAATTTTCTAGCCGAAGTTTCAGAGTCTGTCCAAAGGAAGCTATTTTTGTTCCTGAATTCAGCTAGTAGCAACAAAGAATGATTTACAAGTGTGTTTGCTGCCAATTCCCACATACCATCTTGCTCCACTCACCTCCTGATTTTGCAGGCTGGGGCATTGCCTAAAGAATTCATCAAAGATCTTATCTTTTCTATGGGTCTTTTCTGCTATGCTTAGACTATGGCTTGAACTATCCTGATACTAAAATTACTGCTTCACGTCAAAAGGAAAGATAAAGGTGAGTGAGCAGTTTACACAGAAAAGTGGTAACATTTAACTAGCCTTTTTCAAAAACCAGGGTTTTTTGGTCAAAGAAGGAGTAAACAGGTATTCTTAAGATATCTAGTTGTGTTTGCCAGTTAGACAAACAAACAAATCAGTTATCCAATATTAAGAGAAAAGAAATAAAGGATTCCATATCTTTTCAAATTTTTTTTTTAATTTTAAATGGTAAATGGACACAATATCTTTATTTTATTTTTTATTTTTATGTGGTGCTGAGGATCGAACCCAGTGCCTCACATGTGCGAGGCAACTGCTCTACCACTGAGTATGACCCCAGCCCATTTTAGAATTTTTAACTAGATACATGTTATGGAGTGCAGGGATTGCAATAGTACCACTTGAAATTTATTTATTCAGTAAAGGACAAGTCTAAATGTTGCAGAAAATTTGGGGGATGAAATAGCAAAAACATTCACTGACATTGCTAGAAGCTTTTTATTAAAGTCAAAATGAAATAAGAATCATGATTAAATGGTGAATAAAGTTGATATTTGAGCATATTCACTTTATCTTCTCTGTGCTTTATTAATACTCCATGAAAAGAGTAATCAGAAGTTAATTGTAAATTAAAATAATGTAATAAGATGTTATTTACAAAAAATAATGAGTGATGATATAAAATTTCTTTTATAATTATTAGAAAAACTTAAAGGTTTTTTATTCTTTAAATTTAAAAAAATGATGAGATGAGCAAGGTTTCATTTTGTTTTCTCTTTTAATACTGATTTCTTTGTTCCTGATGAATTCTTAGAGGAGGGTGTAAGTTGTGGTGAACTGCATTGCTATTCATGTATTCCTTTCTTTTCTACTGCCTATCTCCTCATCTCTGTAAAAAGGCAGCACATTCTTTGAGTTTATAATGATAGTGATAGTCAGTTTAAATGCAGCCTTTGGTAAGCAATATAAAATCAACTTAAAGAGAGTAGGATTCATGAATAACTTCTTTAAAGGGAGACTTTTAAAAAGAATGTACATATTATGGAAGATTGAACCTAGAATATTCACAAACAGTAATAATAATGACATATTAAAAGGTGTAGTCATTATAGCATAAAATTGTTGATGCTGAATAACACCACTAGAATACAACTGCTCACAGAATTCTCTCAAACAAGTAAATATGTTCTTTTATTTTTTTTAATTAATTTATATTTTTGCTACCAGGGATTGAATGTAGGGGTGCTTAATCACTGAGCCACGTCCCCAGCCATTTATTTATTTATTTTTTTTTAATTTTAAGACAGGGTCCTCCTAAGGTGCATAAGGCCTCACTAAATTGCTGAGTCTAGTGTTAAACTTGCAATCCTCCTACCTCAACTTCCCAAGTCCCTGTGATTACAGGCATGTGCCACTGCACCCGTTGCTTTTTTTAAAATGTGATTCTTGTTTATCAAAAGAGAAAAGTGTTTCTATTCCCTGTCAACAGACACTAACTGCCAACATATTTAGGTAAAATATGTGACTATAAAACCATAATTATAAACTTTTCTGCATTATGAAGTTATAAAGCTGACTTCTCAAACTCTCGTCTTTTTTGAGTCAAAATTTCAAGCCAATCTATGAAAAATAAATTAAGTTGTATCACTCACCTATTATAACTTATAATGCCCATCTAATAACTGCAAATAAAATTTTATATTTTAATAAACTTCCATTCATAATTCATAATATTTTCTATGGTGCTAGTATTATGATTTTGAAAATTAGTCATATAAACTGTTGGTAGACCTTAGGGTATAAATTATACTGACACAGATTTAAAAATATCTTATGCTCAAATTGAACCCATAATGACATCACAAAAGGGTAAATATGAACCCCCTAAATGAAAAATATTGTAAATGTGTAACTACGTTTTGGACTTGGAATATTAACAATATTTAGCAGCCAAAAATTATTTTATACATCCACATACACACAAAACAAACTGAAGATATTTAACACCCTTTAGAGAACATCTTAGCAGAAGAATATAGAATTTTTTCTTACATGTAAGGAAGAAGTCTGACAACTGAAACAAGAAACTGATAAAGGAGCTCACCAAAAAGCAAATAGGGGAGGAAAGGGTTCCTTTCTGTGTGGGTTAGGGGATAGTCTAAAGTGTCAAAAGAAATTTCTGCATAAGGATAAGAAACACTACTAAATAAGATTACAATAAGTTTATTTATTTATTTGGCTTGATTTAAAACAATAAAAATATGTGTTGCTGGGATAGATCCAGCAGGGTGGTTTTGAAAAAAATTGGGATAATATGGTCTTTCAGTGAAATAGTTTAGTTAATTTTACATGTACAAGTTATACTGTGTAAAGGAAATAGGTCCCTTTTTAGGGACAGAAGTGTTGGAGATGCGAACTCAAAGGAATTATTTGATGCATTTCTGGGAATGTGGGAAGTCAAAAGAAGACTTCACGAATGTGGCAGAGTAGTAATCCAAAAATGCTCTGGCTTGGGCCTATCCACTAAGACAGGCTATTTCTCTGTTTCTCTTTTCTTTCCTTAAGATGCTTTATTCATTTTTTAAATCCAAAATATACTTATTTTTAACTAGACAAATTCAAGATGTAGGTCAGTGGCAGAGTACTTGTCTGGCACATACAAGACCCTGAGATCAGTCCTAAGTACTGCATAAATAAAATAAATAAATAAAATTAATGGGCAAAGTCAATTAAAATCACATTCTGATGCTTCCCTTTGATCATTAGCAAATAGCATTACCTTCTCTTACTGAATCTATTATAATTACAGTATTGTTGTTTTTCACAAAAAATATTGCTTTGCAACTTCAAAACCATAGTTATGTAAGTAAATGTTTGTTGTTCTTTTCTTTGGAGACTTTCTCATAGAGTTACTTGTATGTGACGCAGCGTGACTACAAATCAACCTTTGGAAATGAAGCAGCTGCCCTCATGACTTTCCATTTGGGCCTCATATTAAAAACAGTGTTCTCTGTTTAATGATCTAGTCATATGTCTAGTCCTTTGCACTTAACATCTATCTAGGCCTCCTGTATTAAGTTTTCAGCTCTGAGTGGTATTGTTGTCATCTTTGAGTTGCCACCTGGATGTACCCCCATAGTGAATTCCATGAATTCCTCATGACTTGTACTTTCAGTCCCAAACTTACTTGAAATTGAGAATCCATTCACGGATTTTCACACAGTGCAAAAGGAGGCAGCCACATACTTTTATGTTATGTTGTGTTAATGTGCTTTACATTGATGTGACAAATACCTGAGAAAAGCAAATTAGAAGAGGAAAGATGAATTTTGGCTCATGGTTTAAGAGGTTTCAGTCCATGATTGGCTGCGTCCATTACTTTTGGTCCTGAGGTGAGGCAGATCATCATGATTGAGGAAAGCTGCTCACCTCATGGCAGTTGGGAACAAAGGGTGTGGGGGTGAGCATGCACAAAGAAGGAACAAGACACAGTCCACAAGGATATGTCCTCAGTGCCCTGTGTCCTCCAGGCTTGCCTTATCTGCTTAGAGTTTCCACCTCCTCCCAAAAGTTCATTTAAAATATTATTCCATAAAATGAACTAATCTACTGATAAGATCAGAATATTCATAATCCAATTACTTCCTAAAGCCCCACCTTTGGACATTGCTGTATTACCCCATTTGAATCAAATGTATGATATGTCAAGATCATTGTATAGTCTCGAACAACTAATAAAAAATAAAAATTAAAAAAAAGAAAACCAAATCTTTAACACATGAGCTTCTGGGGTACATTCCAGTCCAAATAATGTGTACCATTCTTTTGGGATATCTCCCATACTGACTTGCTTGACTTACCTTCTTATTTAACAATGCATGTATGTGTTTATGTGTCCAAGTATGTGAAGGAGACTGAGTTATCTTTCTAGATAGATTCTGAAGTCATTGTGAGCAGATAAGCACTGAATACCATATATATAAGTGGTAGAATTTAAAAAATAATCATAGAGTACTGGTTGGCAGTAAACTGAGTGATGGGTTCTGGAACCAAATATATGGGATATTGGAATTAATCCATGGCATATTATTTTTGTATTTTTTTCTATTTTTCTCTGGCACACACATACACACATTTAAATTATTTAGCACTTGCTAAGACATATCTCATACTTGTTAATGGAAAGCACACGGATTATACTGTGAATGTCCTCCTTTAAAGAGGATGACGACATGATGACTACCAGCATTGGAGTTTTGTCAGTGTTGTAACTTCCACAGAATTAAACAATAAAAGCTTGTTGAATAAATATTCTGGAAAAGCAAATGATAACTTTGGGTGAGGGAACATCATGTTGAATCAGCTTGATGTTTGGTGAAAGCAGTTCAGAATTGCAAAGATAGCAGCAGCCGCTCTATTTTGTGGTACATACTATTCCAGTCCTTACCATTTTTCCATGGGAGAGAGCTGTTCAAATGCATGTAAAATTTTACAGGGTTACTAGCTGCAAGCACAGCCTTACTTTTCTTATTAAGAAAGCATATTGCCATACAATTGAGTAAAATAGATACCGTTTTAGAAAATGTTTTGTATTAAGCATGTAAATTATTTACATATTTCAGTTCTTTTTATTTGTGGGAAATTGTAACCTCAAAGAATGAGTGAATTTCATTGAAGCCTGACTACACAGCAATTAAGAAAAACTGTACAAATAAACAATATTGCATTTTGATCATTAGGTTTTTCTTAAAGTGCTATTAGATTGATTCTGTATCTCTCTTCTGTCACAGTATGGTAATGTTTTCCAAGTTAATGATTACTTTTGAAGTTCATATTTCTATAGATTCAGTAGACCCTGAGAGATTTCAACTGAAACCTTTCGCTACACAAGCACCTGCCCTAATGCCAATGAAAACTTAGAATGTGGACATGGTCCACATATTTTATATTTGTACTTTTATTCTATGTCAGGTTTGTGCCAAGTGCTCAAACAATAATGAATTAAAAAAAAAACAGACTCTTTCTTATACTTTTTTTCAAATACTCTGATGGCATAGAATAGACATAATATCTAGAGGAACAAGAGAGTCTAAAGAGATTTTATAACAAATCATCATTACTTCAGGTTAGAGATTAGAGTCCAAAGGAGAGCTACTGAAGACTGGGCCTGGACAGGAGGTAAGGAAGATGTAGAAATAAAATGAAGAGGGTTGATGTGGTCATCTTTTGGGGAGTAAAAAGAAATGGGACTCTATTGAGTAGGTGGCATATAATGAGAGACATGAAAGAGACTAGAATGACCCTCATGACTGAGGAATGAGTTAGGTGTGTGGGTGATGTGGTGTTAACATGGAGATTAGGAGAAAAACTGATTTAGTGAGGGAAGGTGGTAAATGCAGTTTTGGAACATCTGGGTTTGGGTCACTTGTGGAATTAAATTTTCTGTGCTCATCAAGCAGTTAGAGTCTTCAGTTCAGGCAGAAGGTCAAAAGAGGAGGACGGATTTGGAAGCCAGTAGCATAGAGGGTGTAGGGGAAGCATGCAAATAGATGAAATTATTCAAATAATGTGAGCAATGAAAACCACAGGGGTTATAGATAAAAAATACTGATATTTAAAGGGCAGGTTTATCATAACCTGTAATAATAGATATGGCCAGAAGCTCTCTGTACCTGAAAAATGAAGGGAGTCAAGATTTTCAAAAGTGGACCATCCATACAGCACCCAGACCTTAGTTTCTAATACCATTCTCTAGTAAGAGAAACCAGGAAACCGTACAGAGATGGCTGGTTCTAGTTCTGAGGCAGGAGATATACAAAATGACCCTATAACTCCTTGTAGTGCCCAAAAGTAGGGAACTGTTCAAAAAACAAACAGATAAAGAACCACATTGGTGGGGGTAAGTCAAAAGATCCAGGAGTCAACTGAAAGAGCTTCCATTAGCTTAAGGTATAATAACTTGAGCAATAACTTCAGGACAATTGGATCATATCCAGAAGTATAAAATAATCATCCAGAAGCCAATGCTAAATAATTCATTGAGATAACATACCCTTAGGAAGGGGAGGCATAAACCCCATGACTAGAATGTACCTGATGTCTTTCTTCTAAGGAGTATAGAGTGGAAAGTGGTGAAGAGAGTGACTTCAATTGAGAAACCTTGCAAATACTATCTCCAATAGGTAATCAAGACTAACTTGAAGTGATGTCTTGTTCATGGCATATATCCTTGTCGTGATAGGATGAAAATGACAGCTTTCCTCCTCAAAGCTTTTAACCACAGTCTTAACCTTCTCTAAAATAAAATGGCAGTAGCTAGGGAAGAATCAACAGTAGAAAAACATTTAATGTAATTTGAAGAGTATATAAAATATTTGAATGCTCAATAAACATGAAATTCTCTTCTCATTCTTCCCCTCCCCTTTCTTATGAAAATTTGAAAAACTGAAACCCTTCTTGTTTAATTGGTATGTGCACATTGTCCTATTTATGTATGAAACCTTCTAAGATATTTTTCTTAACTCCATCTCTACATAGTTATCTCCCTGCATATCCTTACTTATTCTTTCTATATCTTAACTATAGATTAATTCAGGAAAACTGGAAAATGAGATCTCATCTGTAATAAAAAATCTGAGATTGTCTCTAATAGAACGATTTTTTATGACTTCCAAGGAGCAGAGATAAATCAACATGATCAACAGTGCTTTACCGCTTTAGAATTGTGCCACCCATGAGACTTGGTGTGTAACAGAGATAACTCCTAAGCTCACATATAGAGTGATTTTTGCTGGATTTCCTGAATGAAATCTTTTTTATTTATAATCTCTCCCTTGAGGTCACCCTCCTCTTTTAAGAAGTGATTATTCCAGGAGAATAAATACAAGGAGCAGAGGTCAGTTATATATCCTGTAAGATATTTGTTAGGAGCAAAGATCTTGGTATCCTATGATGTGGAAATACTGAGAAACAGGCAAAATGTGAATTGGACATCATTTAACTCTTTTATTTCAGTTCTTGGTGCTTTGTGGCTCTGTTGCTTTTTATGCCTGCCCATGCAAGTAATCAAAAGTCCTCATTGCATCTTAGCTCTCAAATCTGCTTCTCCTGGACTCTCCCCATATATTCGATTCCTCTGTTCATTCCATGTCCACAGCAAATGTATCATTCTTTTGATTCTATCCCTCCATGCTTTGGTTTGTTTGTTTTTGTTTTTAAGAGCTGGGTGGCAATGTTCTGAGCAATTAGGCTGGACTCTAATTCCCCAGGGCTGAAGATATCCTACTTTCTCAGCCTTCTGAGCAGTTGAGATTACTGGTACACATCTCCATGCCCAGCTCCTTTATGCTTTGTATGTTGGTATTGTGTTACTAGTTCTCCTGGCAGGAAGTATATCTTTTGATATAGCAAAGATCTTCACAAGTAGTCTCTAAGTAAGACAATTTTAAATGTAAGAATTTGAGGTCATGGGTCATGCAAAATGAGTGGTAATTTTATGTATGTGTTGAAAATGTTCACCTCTTGATCAAAGCAAAAAAGTTACTTCTAGGTATGTTGCTTAGGTGTCTAGGTGGACCATATACATGAGATACAAATTAT
Source organism: Marmota monax (assembly GCF_021218885.2). Classification (NCBI taxonomy): domain Eukaryota; kingdom Metazoa; phylum Chordata; class Mammalia; order Rodentia; family Sciuridae; genus Marmota; species Marmota monax. Next base: position 282,192 of record NW_026694507.1, on the reverse strand, counting down.
GAGAAATTATACATATACATATATATGTGTGTGTGAACATTTTTTGCTTCCTAAGCAGAATTATTGAATGACTATAAGACAAGTATTAAAAATCAAAAGCATTGAGATTCAAACCTTAATGTTTTTACAATCACACAGAGATATATTGAATTTTTTGGTAACATTTGCTATAAACAATGTGGATCATTTAAATACCTTGTGGGGATAATTTCCTTCATTTTACAAGGTTTGCTCACATTCCATATAACTATAAATCAACATAAATAGATGCAGCAGCATGCTTTGGACACAATATTAAAACTGTAGGCAATTTAGTCAATGGAGCACAAGCTCCAAGTGTAAAGTACATATTGTATCATACTAGAACCCACAAGTTCAAAGCCAATTCTAGACACATAGATTATCCAGGATAAAAAGCAGCTATTTTAATGAAAAGAGTACAGAGAAAGTGGCTGTAACAAAATGCTGAAGAAAACAAAAACAATGCAGTGGCTCAAATAAGATCAAAGTTCACTTCCCTTTCAACTACTGCTTGGTTTGGACTTTCAGGCAAGCCTAGGCTGGTGGGCATGTCTGCTACATGTATCATGTGGCTCCATGTTCTCATTTTCCCTTTGTTCTGCCCAGTCATAGGTTTTGTCCTCATGTCCTGGGCCTAACTTCCATCCTTGATTCTTCCATGTTCTGGCACAGAGAATGAGAACAGGGAGCAGAACATGTCCTGGGCAAGTGATTTTCTTTATCAGCACATGAGACAGAAGTCACACACATTCTTCATGTTCACATCCCATTGGTGATAACCTGATCACATGGCCAGAGTGAAATGCTGAACTTATTATGAGTTGTGCTTTATCAGATGAAAAGCTGATTTGCAGCCTTTGACTTAAGAAATTGAACACAATGAATATTACGTATCTATCCCATTGGGGGTTTGAGATATAAGCTAAACGAAACCATTTCTCTCTTTTTCAATGTATGGAGTTTTCACTTACTAAACATCTTGCTTTTTCCTTTCTCCAGGTAATTTAGTCAGACCTGTGGTCTAGGAGTTTTATTTATGGCAATTTATTGGTGATTCCTGCTAGAGATACAAAACCTCAATGTGCCTTTGAGCACAAAGAGAACAATGCTGATAAGTCAGGACTGAAAAAGAAGGGTTTCACTGAGTAATGCAATAGTATTTTATTTTTTTAGAAAATCATTCCATGATGTGCAAAATCTGGTTCTAGCCTCTAATTAAAGAGAAGTTTTCAACTTGAGAATTGAAGATTATGGAATATGACCGATTATTGCCAGATGGTATGTGGTCTAGAAGCCATGATATTAACACTTGATCAATATGTTTGCGCAAAATTCTGTAAAACACAAAACAGAGGAGAAGAAGTTCCTTCCCAGATGGAATAGCTACATTGATTATGAAATATATTTTATTATGGAGCCATAACTGTGTTGCATTTTGGCAAACATCAATTTTAATGGAGGATGTATACAAAATTATCCAGTGTTTGTCTCTTAAGGATTTTACCTACCTCTGATGATCTTTGATATTTGGTATGTAAATAAATGAAAGGTATTTATTTTTCTGGGATCATTTCTCCACTCGCATGCCAAATTGTTATGCCAGGAAATTAGAGAATGATTTCTCAAAATTCTAGACCTACAAGCACAGGAATCTGCAATGCTTAAAAATTTTAGAATTCCAACCTAAATATAATTCAGTATAGAGGGCAAATTCAAGACCCAGTTAAAATCTTAAGCAGATTTATTTCCTATTACACCACTAAGGTTTCATTCCTTCAGCAAACTATTTTAGTGCATAGATTTCTCAATATCATTTGTGTGAAGTTTATTGTCTACACCTTGATCCTGTCATATTTATACAGGTTGTGTCTCTTTATCTATGTGATGTACAAGTTGCCAAGCAAGGATGTGGCTTATGCTTCTTTTTCTACACACTATTCTTGGACTTTCAAGGCCCAAGTACATGATAGACCCTGAAGAAAACACAAATATTCAACACTTGTTTTAGTTTTCTGCGCTATACTTTTCCATTTATCACATGTGTGTGAATGCATGTTTATTAATTATACTTTAACCTTTTTATTAACCAACTTTGTTGCTTAACAGAATGGAAATCAGTATTCTTGTCAGCATTTGGACTGTAACACATGTGCAAAATACTGTAACACACATATGTGTATACATCTAATATAAACATGTATAACGTGTGTGTGTGTTTTATTTAGGGATTTTTTTACCAACAATATAGAATATTATTAAAAATTATCATGGATAAACATAGAATGAGCCCAAATGTCTATCAGCAGAAGCCTTTCATCTATGGATATTTTAAAATATGTTGATAATTGTCTCGCAGATTCTATAAACCTCTTCAAAGTGCCATCAAATGAAAGGCAAGCAAGATAAGTACTATCTGGGGCATTAATGATGTTTTCCACAAATAACAGAAACTACAAAGAATAAAAACTAAGTTTTCCCGTATAATGATGATAGCTAACACTGGTGTAACACTTACTATGCCAGAGCTCTTGTCCCTGAAACAAGTACCAAAGTGTCAGTGCTAGATACTCCCACTTGAGACTGAAATGAGAAATCAGAAAACAGAGGCATGAAAAAGTCAAATCTCTTCTCCAAGGACATAAAGTCAGGATTCAGATTCAGTCATTCTGGCTCCACATTTTATTAGTAGCTTCTATATTAGCTTGCTTCTAGTTTAAAGTCTAGCTTCATTTAAAGAAGAATCCACCCTAGCAGGCCCTGAATGTGACACCTGTTTTACAGTACTCATGCTGACAGGAATATTGATGTTAATATTTGAAGATACATGGTTTTAGTATTTTCTATCCTTCTTCAGGGGCCCCTTCTAGCAGACCTGTTATTGTGTAGATTTGGTTGAAAATTAAAGTTGGCATAAGAAGGCAAAAAACGAAGTAAATATAAAACTGATTGATTTGAGAAAGCACAGAGTATCTTCAGGATGGGAAGAATAAACTTAGAAAGCAAGGAGAAGGAATGGGACTGTCGGGTGAGGAGCTGACAGAAAATAGAGAGGAATTTGAAATTGAGATTTTAGGAGATAGTTAAACAGGTAGAATCAGAGACAAAGGGCAGGTTGACTATACTTTTTTTTTTTTTTTTTGGTACTGGTGATTGACTCCAGGTGTGCTTTTACCATGGAGCCACTAAGTCACATACCCAGTCCTTTTTTATTTTGAGACAGGCCTCACTAATTTGCTAAGACTGGCTTTGAACTTGTGATCCTCCTGTCTCAGTCTTCCCGAAATACGGGGATTACAAGGTTTGTGCCACTGTGCCTGGCTACATCTTGTTTTTTTAAGGCTCCTAGATCCAAGTGATCTCTGCACCCAGACACCACACTTCAGAAATCCCTATATTTTGAAGGACTTCACTCTTTAGAGTCAAAATATATTATGACTAGGTTAAATGAAATAGAAAGAATAAAACAATAGTTTTGAACTACCTCCACGATGAAGTGCTCATTGCCTTGCTTGTACACAATCTGTTGTGTGGAATAAGGGGAGGATTGGCTATATCTCTTTCATTTCAACTAATTATTTTGGTTGAGACACAACAGTTTCAGATTCCAATAGCTCTGTATCTTTACATGGTATAATGTCCTGGAAAATCCAGTGTGTTCCTCTGGTGTGGGCTTGAAAATTTCTTGCAATATTACCTAAGTACTCAGGGATTATCACTTTAATGTGTAAAAGAAATACTCTTTTTTAAAATTTGAATTTGAGTCTTACTTCCTATGTAGTTCATATTGTGGCACTTATCTCAATGTTCTGTATAACAATAAGCTTATAGTTGATAAAATAGAAAATATTTCTGCTGTGATTCTGCCAAGAAGTGGAGAAGCTATCCTTTTCAACATTCACAGAGTGCTACTGGAGATGCCCATGGTTACAGCTATTCTGTAAGTTGTTAGGAAGATCATAGCATAGAAAGAGAACTTATTTTAGGAATGCAGTTATCAGATTTCAAAAGAAGATATCTGGAAGATGTGTTCTATGTTTAGTTGATAAAAATCAAAATAGTAAGTTTAATTTGATCAAAAATGACTCACTTCTCATATATATAGATCTCTCTCTCTCTCTCTCTCTCTCTCTCTCTCTCTCTCTGTGTGTGTGTGTGTATGTGTGTATTTTTTTAATTCTCTGGTTAAGACTTGCACTTGGAGACCTCAAGCATAGTGATAACATTTGAAAGAACCATCAGAGGCCAATATACCAAAACATCATGAAGAATGATCCAGAATCATGATTAAAGAGGTAACCCAAATGAAGCCAATGGTATTATGGATTTATAGAGACAAAAAGCCTATATTGTTTCAATATGAACAGTTTCTGAAGAGCCATGGTATTGTGAGTCATTGCAGTGTGGCTACTTTTTCTCATAGTGAGAAATAGTTTTTTATAGTAATAACACATAAAGTTCAGGAACAGATGGTTTCTGGACATAAACAGGTACAAGATGTGACAAAGGGTATTCACATACAATGACTGAACAATGAACAAATCTGCTAGTCCCCTTTCCCTCCCACTAGGACAACTTGTCACTGAGATAAAGTAATACCTCAGATAGGCCCATGAATTTTGTATTGTGTCTTTTAATTAAAATGTTTATATTGGCAGAAACTCACAAGAAATATTTCCCCTAAGGCCTTGCACATTCCTTGGGAAGCATTGCCTCCTGAAATATTGAAAGACAGAACAATTCTAAGAAGATTTTGTTGTATATTATGAAAGGACCTTCTACTTTTTGAAGAAATTTAGTCATGATTTAAGCTGTTTTTCTACATATAAGACTGATATTTTTTGTACAAGCTATACCAATTTCACAAATAGAAAGATTTTTGGCAGAGCTGAGATTTGACTAAAGATATGTCTGACTTCAAAGTCGGGTGCAGGTACATATCAGTAATCCCAGCTCCTTGGGAGGCTGAAGTAAGAAGATTGCAAATTCAAGACCAGACTGGGCAACTTAGTGAGACCTTATCTCAAAAATAATAATAAAAATAATTATTATAAATAAAATAACCCAAAATACAAGCAAACAGCAAACAAACAAACAAGCCCTTCCCCCAAACAGGGTCTAGGGATATAGATAAATGGTAGAATACCCATGGACCCATGGATTCAATAATTGCCACTTAAAAGCCAATATTTGGGAGATGAGAGTTGGTGAGAGGCAAATGTCTAACTCCAAAATTATTCCCTCTGCTGCACCACATATACTTTATTCTTTCTTAGTGACACTGTGTACTAGTCTGTCCATTTAGGTGATCATAGCTTTCTGTTTTGTACATGACAGAAAAAACATCTCATGTGAATTTTCTAGAATAAATATTCTTCATTATTAGACAATAACTTCACCAGTATCATGAGATCAAATATTCTCAATGGTTGATTTATAAATCAATAAGTATTTACATGTCATAGATTTGTTTGGGAGCATGTGTTCTGTACAGTCAGAGAATTGGCTTGTAATGAAATAATTAAGTTTCTCTGTAAATACTGAGAACTAGAATCTAGACACATTTGTCATCTCTTAGTGTTACTAGACCCAAGTCCATTTTCTTGCCACTTAAAAGCCAATATTTGGGAGATGAGAGTTGGTGAGAAGCAAATCAGCTTTATTCAAGGTCTAGCACCCTGAGATGATGAAGTGGTGCTATCTTTCCTCTTACCCAAGACCATCTTTGGATGCTCAGGTACATGAGGAGGCTTTATAGGAAAGGATAGGTGATGCAGGGAACAATGGGTAGGAAAACTACATGCTGGACAGGACTTCATCATCCAGGCCTCTCTCTCTCTCTCTCTCTCTCTCTCCCCCCCCCCCCCCCTCTGGGCCAAACATTGCAATTGATCTTGACCTCTTGCAGCTAGTTTCTCTATTTCTTGAGGAAAAAACAAACATTAATATTCTTCATGTTAAACATCACAGCAATTTGCTTATTCTGCGTTAGTTGATGCATAGAATTAAAGAATAAGGAGGCATATTAAACATTTTGATGCTCTTTGAAGGTCACCAGATATCCTGGGTTGTATAAATCTAAAGAAAGATCAGTTAACAGCTAGCATTTTAATTACTTAGGTATGACTTTTCTTTAGAATTCAGAATACTGAAAAAGGAAGGGGGAATCAAAGGACAACTTGCAGAAGGGTGGCCACTTTTTGTTACATTTTGTTTCTAATTCCTCAGGCCACCCCAACCATGCACACACTTACTGACCTTTGATTCAGGCGATTCTGTAATATAGGTGTGTGTTCCTTTCTTTTTATAGTCTTAATTTGAATATAGGCAAGGCCTGCCATAGTCTCTCATCATTACAGGTAATTCAGTAAATATATTTTGAATGAATGCACAAATGAATGAATGAATGAATCAAGTCACAAAACTATCTGAGTATTTTGGACCACTGTTATGACTTGATGAAATAAGACTTTATTAAATAATTTTCATAATTTATGTGCCAGATAGTATCAGATCAAGACATTAAACAGTTATTAAAGAGAGCTATAAAGATTACATAGAAAGTTAATTTATGAAATATATTATCATGGAATGCAAAATTCTAAAAATATTTCTGATAGAAATATATAGCTTAGGAATATGGAAAAAGTCATATGAACAAGAAATAATCAGAATCCTCTGATATGATGATATCGCTATTCAAGAATAATACAAATAGCTATGCCAAGAAGAAAATCTAACATAAAAATTCAGAAGTATCTGTATTAAGGTTGGTTTATCAAATGGGCCAAGGACCTGAACAGACACTTCTCAGAGGAGGACATACAATCAATCAACAAGTACATGAAAAAATGCTCACCATCTCTAGCAGTCAGAGAAATGCAAATCAAAACCACCCTAAGATACCATCTCACTCCAGTTAGATTGGCAGCCACTATGAAGTCAAACAACAACAAGTGCTGGCGAGGATGTGGGGAAAAGGGTACACTTGTACATTGCTGGTGGGACTGCAAATTGGTGCAGCCAATTTGGAAAGCAATATGGAGATTTCTTGGAAAGCTGGGAATGGAGCCACCATTTGACCCAGCTATTCCGCTTCTCGGTCTATTCCCTAAAGACCTAAAAAGAGCATGCTACAGGGACACTGCTACATCGATGTTCATAGCAGCACAATTCACAATAGCAAGACTGTGGAACCAACCTAGATGCCCTTCAATAGACGAATGGATAAAAAAAAATGTGGCATTTATACACAATGGAGTATTACTCTGCATTAAAAAATGACAAAATCATAGAATTTGCAGGGAAATGGATGGCATTAGAGCAGATTATGCTAAGTGAAGCTAGCCAATCCCTAAAAAACAAATGCCAAATGTCTTCTTTGATATAAGGAGAGTAACTAAGAACAGAGTAGGGTCGAAGAGCATGAGAAGAAGATTAACATTAAACAGGGATGAGAGGTGGGAGGGAAAGGGAGAGAGAAGGGAAATTGCATGGAAATGGAAGGAGACCCTCAGAGTTATACAAAAGTACATACAAGAGGAAGTGAGGGGAAAGGGAAAAATAATACAAGGGGGACAAATGAATGACAGTAGAGGGGGCAGAGAGAGAAGAGGGGAGGGGAGGGGAGTGGGGATAGTAGAGGATAGGAAAGGCAGCAGAACACAACAGACACTAGTATGGCAATATGTAAATCAATGGATGTGTAACTAACTGATGTGATTCTGCAATCTGTATATAGGGTAAAAATGGGAGCTCATAACCCACTTGAATCAAAGTGTGAAATATGATATATCAAGAACTATGTAATGTTTTGAACAGCCAACAATAAAAAATTAAAAAAAAAAGGTTGGTTTATAAAAAATATTTGTATTAACTATTTCATTTGTATTAATAAATAAATGCCTAATGAGTGATAAAAACAAAGGGAAAATCTATGTAATTTAATATTCATTCTTTTAGATGAGGGATGGATATATTTAAAAAATTATATATATATATATATATATATATATATATATATATATATATATATATATAATTGGATTTATTTCAGGGGGGCCAGCTTCTGCATCATAGTATATAGCTTTTACATATTAGTAAATCATTTTTTTTCAAAGATGTTCGTGGCTAAGTCTGAGAGCAAGGCAAAATCTTAGTTGACACAAAGTGTAGCCTGATCAATGAGAAAACACAATGAGCTCCCAGCAATGTACGTAACGTTTCTACCAGTATTGATGAACTAATTTATAATTTTAAAAAGAATGTTTTTGCTCTGCCTAAAGGTTGTAGTCCTCCTAGAATAAAGAGGGGAGTGGGATAGAATGAACCAGCCCTATGCAAAAGATTTATTACAAGAAATTGGGCAGATAGAACACATGTTGTTTTCAGTTTGGATCTTAGGCCAGGGTAGTAAAATTAAGAGGCTTCATGCCATACTCAAACAGTTACTATCCTCCATTCCTTTAGAAATATTCTATTTTATTATAATACATCTGTCTAGAGACCAAATTATGATTACCATCCATAGGTCACTCAAATAAAACATTAGATGGATAAATTGAAAAATCGATGGATAAAGCATTTCACAACTGACTTTATAAGTTGCTTTGTTGATATCTTTGTAGTATGAAATCTTTAGAATATTAATTTATATAGGATGCTTAGGTAGATGCTAATTGAAATGATGAAAAATTTTCATCATTTTACTTTTAATTACTTGGAATTATTTTTATATAAATTCCTCTCACTTGATATAACTCTGCATATTTATAAAGACAAAATATATAATCAATAAATGGAAAATGATTTCTGGCCAAGAACTAAAGCGTCTCCCTGCCATACCAAATACTGGTTGTGAATAAATGATGCACATCACCTAATTTAATGCCATCCCAATAAAAAATATGTGCTTTCTCAATTAACTGATGCTAGGGAAATATAATTCAAACAGAATCTTTTTCAAACTCAGAAAGTTTCACATACATACACACACACACACACACACACACACAAAAAAAAAAGCAGTAGAAAAGAAGACAGTTTCATTACTAAAGAAACTTTAGGCCAGAATGTTATTTGCATCACAGGCTGTCTGCTAAGAGATTGCAAAGATGAAAAGAAATCACTCCCTTTAATACATTAAACCAGATAATCCCATTACATACATGTTTTCAAGATAAATAATAACTAATCCTCAAGTAAGGGGATTTGACAGCACTATTTGTCAGAGATAGGTCATCCTAACTTTACCTAGTGCTTGGGGTCACCATTTGTTTTACCTAATTAGCTTTTCCAGAGAAAAAACAAATGCCTCAAAATTTTATGAACAAGGAGCTTTTACAATTTGTAGCAAGGTGCCAGTTGATTTTAGGTAACCCTCCAACACTCTTGTAGAAACTGCAGAAATAGGGTAGGATCTTAGACCACATATACATTTCAAAGAGAGGCTTCCAGGTCCTTGAGAAAGACATTCCTGGGTCATAAAACTGACAAAAGGCCTATCTGGTTTCAAAAGGATTTATATACATTTCAAAGAAAAGAGAAAGTACTTATAAGATTTCTAAAGTAAATGCTCTAACACAAAAGAGGGGAGGGATATTTGCTTCCTTATTTTCAATAGGGAAAAATGAAGCTTCTTATTTATTTTTTAAAAAATAATCAGTTTAGTTGTGGTATAGTTTGCATTCAATAAAAAATTCACTCATTTTATATGTGCAGTTTGCATTTTGGCAATGTATACTTTTGTGAAACCATTACTACCATTAATAGATGAGGCCTTCCTGCCACTCCAAGAAGTTCCCTAGTCCCAACTGTGATCACCCCTCCACCACAGCTCCAAGGACCTACTTACCTTGGAGGTTTGCCTCTTTTAGGTCCTTAACTATTTCTGCTTGATTTAGGTATGACTGACAAATGAAAATTGAAATATATTTGTACAACTTGATGTTTAGTTAAAGATATGCATTGTGAAATGATAAACACAATCAATATAGTAATATATCCATTATTTCACATAGTTACCTTTGTGTGTTAACTCTATTTTTAACTTATTTGTTTTTGAAATTTTATTTATTCATATACAGGTCATGTATTTTCTATCAGAGTAACCATGTTGATAACAACAAATTTAGGGAACATTGAAATCCATTATTTCTCTCTTGGAATTTCTTCATTTTTTAAAAAAGATTCTTTCTTATTCTTTGGTGATGGCAGGAGGGGAGACCATTCACCTCTCCTTATTTTCTCAATGTGTTGTCCTTTGAATAAACCTAATTTCCTTTCCATCAACTTTTGTACCTCAAATGTTGGCTTTTGAGCAGTGAACAGACAAACTTGGACCCAGTTAGGAATTTGGTGAGCTGGCAGGGTCTGTGCCCCTGGGAGACATGACCCTCTTGTTTTGCAATAGCAAAGCCATTGGCCAAGGCAACATGTCAGTGTTTACCTGTTTGTGCCACTTTGAGGAGCCATGATTGCTTGTGCTGCTACTCATGATATCTGTCCCTGCAGTTGGGATTCCAGAGATCTCCCAGCAGCTGCCAAATGTATTTTGTCTTGAGAATTTTCCTTTCCTTTTCCTTGCAGCATCAATTGTTTATTAATGCTTTGTAGGTGGAAGGAAACAGTCTTCTGGAGGAGTAGGATTTAGGAGGGGGCGGGACCAACTCCATACTGAGTATGTTGCACTGGGATGCACAACAGGTACTCTCCACCTCTGTTCCTTGTGGCTTAAATAGCCATTTAGACCTCACTTGGCCATTTGCAGCTCCAGTTGGTATGGAGTAACATTTTAAGAACTAATATTCCCAGCTTCTCTTTTGAGGGAAATCTATTTGTTTGAAGAATACTCTGGTTGTTTGGCTTTATCTCTTTTTCTTTCTATAATTACTTTGTTCTTACAGTGGGTGGCTCAGTTCTAGTACCATCTTAGAGTCCTTTGGGCCACAAACTAGCAACTGAATGGCTTATAGCTATAATACTATGGCTAAAAAGAAATTTTTATTCTGTTGGAACACTATATGGCCCATGTATATATTAGATTTTGAGGAAAGATGTAGTTTAATGGGCCTTTAAATTACCATACTATGTTACAATTGGAATTTTTCTGTCAAAGATCAGGTTAATGGAAAGAAACCCTAATGCTTAAGTCTTCATGCTTTGGTATAATAATGATTTTAACAAAGTGGAAACTAGGTGGCTTGTTCAGAAAAGAGGGAAAGACGTTACTCCTTGCCTGGATAGGAAACTCAGGAGAAGAAGAAGGATGAATAAATTTATCACTTAAACATCAACAATAAGGGGTCTCTGGAGTTGCATCTCTTCCACAATAGAGAAGTGGGACAGGAATGGTCTCCCACTTTATGACCTGATGGTACTATGGAGGATCCAATTTTGGAGAAGGACAATATCCTCTAAGATAATATCCAGTTGGAGGCTGGAACCAGAATGGTTAGCCAGCAGGATATTCCTAATTTTACAGTCTGTTCTCATCATCAGATTTGTTAAATTGGAAAGATTCTAAACCACCATTTAGAACTGGTTAGGTGGGAAAAAATGAAAATGAATTGTCTCTGTTCTTACAAAGAAGGGTACTGTTTGTGTGGCTGCAGCAGGACAGATCATGAGGAGAATAAAGTAAAATACATCAGTGAAAAGAGAAAAGACAGTCCCTAGGGATAGAACAGCATCCATACTGCAAGGGAAAGGGGAATTGGAAGTGAAAATACCCAAAATTAAAGGATGGGGGGTAGGAGGATACAAGGGCAGAGAGTAGAACAGGACTGATATTCAGATGAAGAATTAAGAATCCCAAGGGTTTTCCTCAATCTTTCAGAGCAATTGTAACTTCCCCCAAGGAAGCCTTGGTACAATTGATTTAGTGAACCCAATGATTGACTTTCTGGTAGATAGTGGTACCAGTCTTGGCATTATCTAACCCTGGAAAGTCCTTCATGTTGTTTGTCCATGAAAAACAAGGCATAGATTTAGAGGTATTCAAGGTGCTTGGAAAATCCCCTTTACCTAAAATTTATTCTTTCAAACAATTGAAATAAACAACCAAAGGAGGGCTACTCTGACTCCAAGCATTGCAGCTACTTGACATCTAACAAGGGACAAACACATTCACCTTGGGACAGTTCATTATGGTATTTGTGCTTCCTCAGGTATTGATTATATTAGAGCAAAAATGAGAACAATAGTTGGTGGTAGGGTGAATGGACAAATTGTACAGGATAACCCAAATATCATCTTTCAAAATACCACAGCTTAATTGCAGTTTGGCTTCCAAAAGTGGACATAGAGAGTGATGAGGTGTGTAACTATGCAAAAAAAATCTATATAGTATATTCCATTGTCCAGATCTTGTCAAATCAACTGTTGACAGCTGATGATTAGGAAATATACACTGATGGAAGCAGTCTCATGAGAGAAGGATGACTCTGAATGGGCTATGGTATGGTGATGGTGGATGAAATGATATAAGCCCATGAGCTCCCAGCTGGTATCTCTGAAAAACAACATAAAAATGGCACACATCTTCCTTTAGAAAAGGGCCCAGCATGGAGGTTTATGCCCCTTTGAAAACGGCAAGTATGTCTCAATCAGATGCCTAGAACAGTGGATAATTTTTATTTGGGGAGGGGTACTAAGGATTGAACCAAGGTGTGTTTTACTCCCGAGCTACATCCCCAGCCTTTTTATTTTTTATTTTGAGATCGGGTCTTACTAAGTTTCTAAGGTTGACCTTGAACTTGCAATCCTCTTGCCCCAGGCTCCAAGTCACTCATATTATAGGCAAGCCTTACCACATCCAGGCTAATTTTTAATTTTTATTCATATTTGGGGACACTTTCTCAGGCTAAGGAGAGGCATACCTTATTGAGAAGATAACTGAGGTTATTTAATTTTTGCTCAAAGTAATGATTCTAAGGTATGGAGTACTAAATTTTATCCACAGTATTAATGGGCAATCATTTGTTTCTAAAGGTCACCCAAAAGTTGAGTATAGCTTTACAAAGATCATGGAAACTTCATTTGTCGTGGATTCTACATTTCACAGGAAAATGGGAAAGGTGAATCACAACTTTAAAAAACACTCTAGCTAAATTTGACCAGAGACCCCTGAAAAGGAGGTAAGGTTTTACCCATTGCCCTTCTCTGCATTGGAGTAGCACCCTGGAATGGTGCTTTGAAAATGTATATGAGAGATCTTTTCTAGCCTCTATGGTAGATGTTCCACATTTTAAATTAGAAAATGAAGCCAGGATTAAAAGACATGTGCAGTGATTAGGTCAGAAATCATCCATCTTGGATCTCTTTGCTTTCTCCAAGTTTGCCTATTTGACTGATGAGCCATTCCACCCCTTCCATCCTGTAGACAAGGTGCTATTAGAAGACTTTAAAACCAAAGGGGTCCATATGATGTTCTATTAACTACCAAAACTTCATTGAAGCTCAAAGAATTAAAGCCTTGAATCCGTCACTGCTGAATAAAGAAAGCTCTCTCAGGATCTGTTCCTTTTTCAGATCCTTCCTAGACCTGCATGCTTGTAAAGTATTTCAAATATTTGTTCAGCAGGACTGGATACTTAAGATAAGTGATCATGAGGATATAACTCCCTTATAGGAATCTCACACATCCTGGGCAAAAATAGTGTGGAACAAGGGAACTGGCTTAGATCATTTTTCGGCTGGATGAGGATTTCAGGGGTGGATTTGTATGATTGTAAATACATCCTGCTGCTTGTACATTATTACTTTTTCCTAAGTAAAAATGAACATTGATAAAATTATACAACAGGATGCTTGGCTCCAAAAGACTGGAGCATTCAGCTTCTTCTTCTTCTTTCCCACCCGCCCCCACCCCATCGCCCAAGGAGTTTCTGACTCCAGGTGTATCCTCTGGGAACAAATCTATTCTTGAAAGAATTTTAAAATTAGGGCTAAAACTCCTAATAACAACAATGGGTTTTAAAATATTTTATTATGCATACAGAAACTATGTAAACAAACCTATAAACTAGCAGCCAAAGGGAACAAAAAATATATCTTTTACCAGTTAGGACTTTCCATTTTTGGGGGGAGTGACACACTCAACCACTGAGCCACATCCCTAGCCCTATTTTGTATTCTATTTAGAGACAAGGTCTCACTGAGTTGCTTAGCATCTTGCTTTTGCTGATGCTGGCTTTGAACTCTGGATCCTTCTGCCTCAGTTTTTGGAACTGCTGGGATTAACAGGCGTGCACAACCACACTCGGCTAACCTTCATTTTTTTTTTTTATCTCCAATCTTGGGCTCTATCCATAAGAAATTAACCAATATATAGTGAGTGCCCCTCTTCCCATAGATATGGAATGAAGGATTGACAGTGGTGAAGTGTACCAGTGGCCACTCTTTTGGAAGCTGTCCCTTGACTGCTCCTCCTTTTCCCCAGCACTCTAATTTCTAAAGAAGAACCATACCTAAATAATTAAGATAAAAAATTAACCATACCTAAACTGCTGAATAATCTCCCTTTAGATTTATAAATTCCAGAATATTTGGTGACTTTCATACAACATTGGAATATGCAACACACCCATCACACCTTACCTACATTCAATTTTTATAAATAGAATTATTTTATAATTAAGATTGGTGGTGCACTCAGAAACTTAGGAGAAGGATTGCCTTCCTAGGGCACAATTATCTCAATCTTTAAAAAACAAATTAACTTCTGCTAGGCATAGTGTGACAGGCTTTGTAATCTCATAGACTCAGGAAGCTGAGGCAGGAGGATCCCAAGGTCAGGGTCAGCCTCAGTAATTTAGTGAGAACTTCAGCAACTTAGCAAGACCCTATCTTGAATTTTTTAAAATTTTATTTTAAGAAAGGACTTGGGATGTAGCTCATGGTAAATCATACTTTAGTTCTGTTTTAGACAGCATTTTAGCTGCTGGGATCAAAAGACCTGATCAGAACAATTGTAGAGAAGGAAAAGTTCATTTTGGGGCTCACATTTTTATTCCATAAACAATAGCCTCCATTCCTTGGGGCTCCAGGTGAGGCAGAACATCATGGTGGAAGAGTGTAACAGAAGAAAGTGGCTCAGATGATGATCAGAGGCAGAGAGAGACTCCACTCGCCAGATACAAAATACATACCCAAAGGCACACCCCCAGGTACCCACCTCCTCCAGCTACATGCTACCTGCCTTCAGTTACCACTTAATCTCATCAGGGGATTAATTCACTCATAACCCAATCATTTCATTTCTCCTCTAAACCTTCTTGAATTGTCTCACACGAGTTTTTGTCACATCCAAACCATAACAGGTTGCATCCCCAGTACTGCAAATAAGTAAACTTATTAAATAATTTTAATTGTATTTGATTTGTTAGTTTATTAGGATACAACATATATTATATTAAATATTCATATATAATTATTATTACTATTTTATCATAATAGATAAAATGAATGTTTTCCTGAGTATAACATAAGGTTTTGAAGTATATATGTGTTATAGAATGACCAAATCTAATATTCGCTCTCTTTAACGTTTAAAAAAATATATTTTATTAAGAATAATTAGCAATAATTGCAGAATGGATCTCTTGAATTTATTATTCTTACTGAGGTTTTGTATCCTTTAACTAATCTTTCCCTAGTGCTTTCTCCCCTACAGTCACAACACCTGGTAACCAACAATTCACTCTTCACTTCATAATATCAACTTTATTTTAATATTATAATTCCCATATTATTGAGATTGTGGAATATTTGACTCTTTGTGCCTGGTTTATTTCAATTAGCATAATGTTCTCCAGTTTTAACCCTGTTGTTGAAAATGATAGGATTTCCTTCATTTTTTATGACTGACTGTTTTATCGTGTATGGATGTGTTCACTGTATGAATTTCAATTTTTCTGTATCCAATCATCTGTTGATGGACTCAGGTTGATTCTGTATCTTGACTAATGTAAATAATGCTGCAAAGAACATGGGAATACAGATAGGACTTTAGCATACTTACATCATTTCCTTTGGATGTTTATCCAGTAGTGGTGGATGTATATCCAATAATGATGTTGTGTTATATAGTAATTTTATATTTTATTCTTTGAGGAGCCTCCTCACTGTTTCCCATAATGGTTACACAGATTTATATTTTTACCAACAGCAGTCAAGTCATTCCTTTTCTCCAGATCCTTGCCAACACTTGTTGAATTTTTTGATAATAGCCTTTTAAAGAAGTGTTTTATATAAACTTCATTTGTTAGAAGGGCTATTACTAACTCTTCAACTGTGATTTGCATTTCCCTGATGATTAGTGGGTATTTGTACCCCAATTTTTTGTTGGACTGGGGATTGAACCCAGGGGTCCTTACTCACTGGGCAACATATCCAGCCCTTTTTATTTTGAGACAGATTCACTAAGTTGCTGAGGCTGGTTTTGAACTTACAATCCTCCTGTCTCAGCCTCCTGACACTGAAATTACAAGCATGTGCCACCACACCCAGCTTGTACCTTTTCTTTGAGAAACAGTTATTTAGACTCTTTGTTCATTTTTAAATTGGGTTATTTGTTGTCTTCCTCTGGAGTTTCTTCAATTTCTTATGTATTCTATTGTTAACTCTTTTTCAGTTGTGTAGTCTGAAATATTTTCTCCCACTCTGTACATTGTCTCCTCATTTTTCCTTTGTTATGCAAACACTTTTTAAATTTGGTTTAAAACTATTCGTCTATTTTTGGTTTTGCTGTCTGTGCTTTGAGGTCATGTCCAAAAAAAATCATTGCTCAAATCAATATCAATTTTAAAAATAGAAATTTGAATGGCTAATATGAATCGAACAATTGTTAAGACATGATTTTTAACACTTTAGTAACACTTTTAGCCTATCAGGAGATATATTATTATCACTCTCTTTTAGAGAAAGGAAACAGAGACTCACTTAGCTAACTGACAGCAACAATGGAAATTGAACTCTGAGCTCCAATATTTAACAACTACAATGCTACATCTGCCTTGATTGGTGATATGATGAAGAGGTAGACTAGATAATCCACTTTGGGCAAAGCTCAGCAGATAGTAGCCACTCAGTGAAACAGTATCTACTATTGCTATTTTGTGGTTGTTGCTGAAGTTGTCATTCTAAATCCACCTTCTTCAGGCTTCTAGAGTCACTAACTTAACAAAACTTTGGGCTGCGGATATAGCTCAGTGGCAGAGCATTTGGCAAGCATGTATGAGGACCTGGGTTTGACCCCAGTGTCAGGAATAAAAAAAAAAAACAGAACTGAAATCAAAGCCAAAAGGCTTTTATTCAGTCTGCTCCAAATTGAGCATTATAGCATGTGCCTGAAGTCTCAACTACTTAGGAGGCTGAGGTGGGCAGATCCATTCGGTCCAGGAATTTCAAAACAGTGTGAGAGACATAGTGAGACCCCTATCTCAAAAACAATACATAAATAAATAAGTAAATAAGTAAAATAACCTGCCCTATAGGCAATATTAGCACACAGATGGGAAATTTTAGGGTTGAGGAATTCTGAGTTTGTTGATATTACAATTTAGTTATCTTAAAAAAAGTCTCAACCAAGGTTGTATGTGAAACTTCTCCTACATATACAGACAGTGCATAATGAAAAATTGTCTGCTCTTATTTATTTGTTAATTAATTAATTATTTCAGTCAATAGCTATTTAATGAGCACTTCCTAAATGCCAGGCATTATTCTGATAGTATTTTTTGGTGCCAGGGATTGAACTCAGGGGCACTCAACCACTGAGCCACATTTACAGTCCCATTTTATATTTTATTTAGAGACAGGGTCTCACTGAGTTGCTTAGTGCCTCGCTTTTGCTGAGGCTGGCTTTGCCTCAGCATCCCCAGCTGCTGGAATTACAGGCATGCACCACCATGTCTGGCTCTGATAGTATTCTTTATATAGTCCATGCATTAAAGATATGAAGGGAAGTATTGAGTACTAAGAGGTTAAGGCCCAAGGAGTCTAAAGCTCATTACTAAAGCTTTATTTCAAAACAAAATTGACATGAACTATCCAGAAGACTTAAAACCTTTCTTACCTACACCTGTTATCTTTATCCAAGTGATTTTCCCATAGACTTGCTACTATTTTCTAGAGGCAAAATAGACTTAAATGATACCAACTTTTCAATAATGGCATCCATTTTTTTTTTTTGGTATCAGATAATTGCTTTAGCTGATAGACTAGATAGATTTTTCCATCTACAATCATCTTATAGCTTATATTTTAACATTATTGGAAATATTTTGGATCCCCTCAGGAAATCTAAACTCTACAAAATCAAAATGTTGAACTTATAAATGGTAGAATCAAGATGAATGACATGGTTGCAGTGTTAAAAATTGGGTAATTAATCATAAAAATAATTTTACTCTGGCAATAACATACCTTGAAAATTCCTCATAGAACTGTTTACCTCAAGATCAATTTTTGTGACATTTATCAATGGTGAATGGAGATATGAGAGAGAGCCATTGAGTAAATATAATAGGATTTGGGTGGTATGCTTTCAAATTGTAGCTTTGCTTCTTTGTTATTATGTAATGTTGAATAGTTTTCTGAACCTCTTCAATCTGTTTCCAGATCTTGAAAATTGGTTGACATTTTTATAAATATATCAAAATTAATAGTAACAGCAATAGAATCAATATAAATAAATTATTAATTGCTAACTATATTGAGATAATTCAGAGTGCCCAAGAAATCACAAGTTAATACATTTCTCTGAAATTTTACAAGTCCACATTTTTCTGTCATTTCACTTATTTAACCAGAATTCTGTTGAATTAAGTCAAATCAAAGTAATACCTCCTCAGCTTGATGTGCAAGTCCTACCTGCTCTGCTGTCTGACCTCATCTTCCTCCATGTTCTTGTCTTTCTGCACTGTGGCCAGGTGAGTTCAGGACTTTCTTGCTGTTCCAGGATCAGGAGATAATAAACCTTTGTTCCAAAGCTCATGCATTTGATGCTGCCTCTCTTGAAACAACTTCCAAACTTTTCACTGTAAAATTTGCTCTTCACTTCCTTGTGGTTTTTACTCATATGTGATTTTCTCCTTAGTGCCTCTTCTAACCATCCTATTAAAAATGGATGTTTCTCTCTTGCAGGTTTTGATTTCCTCCCTAACACTTTTCACCCTTTAACCTATGCTATAACTTGCTTATGTTGTTTATTATTTGCCTCCCCAATTAGGATATAAATACCACCAGGGCAGATTTACTTCAAGTTGTGTATGATTTACTTTAAGTTATGAGCCCACTTCCAAGAAGAATCTACTATACAAAAAGCACTTAATAGCAGATGACAATATGAATTGTTCAAGCCAAAAAATAGTACCCATAAGTATTAGAATGTGAATAAAATTTGCATAGTTGGTCAGAATGTGTAGGAAGGCATTGAAGTGAGGGAGACTTGTGGCAGAGAAATCATTTGGGAAGAACCTGAAGTTATATGATCCATGATATCATAGCTATTTACTACTTATTTTAGGTAAACAATAAATATTATTTAACCAGAAAACTAGTTATTATCATTGATATTAGTTTTCTATATCATACTTATTATTTGATATTTTATACTTTTTGTCAACCAGAAATATTTCATGATATGTAAATATAGTAAACTAATAATATTCCCTAAACATCAAGGGATGGCTTAGCCTGAAAGTCCCAGTACATTTTTAAGTAACAGATAGTCCTAATTTTGAATTAAGAGCAGGATGCATGACTTAAGGATCCTGTAGGTTATTTTATAGTTCATGTCTAATAGTTAATGTCTATTTGCATTAAATTATATTAAATATTAAAAAATAAATTAAAAAGAGAAGGTTTCTCTGTGGATGTGTTAAATAAAATATGAGTCTATTTTGAGAAAGAGGAGGATATCTGTTTTGAGGTGCTCCAATTTATATAAAAACTGCTTCAGTATTATTTTGGACTCTAATCTTCTATGAAATATAGCTACCAATTTGTGCCATCCCCCGTCTCACTCTCAGAAGTGTTTATGTCTAAAGGAAAATTATGGCCCATAAAAATGAGCTCTCTTAAAAATATATATGGAACAGGATAGGAAAAAAAAAAACACTGTGCCTTTTACTTGAGTTAATTTCATTTCCTTGCTTATATCTTAGGTATTGAATGCATCAAATGAAATACTGTTATTGGTATTAGACACTTTCATTGCTATTAGCTATACTCTGCATTTTATCAGTGACTTATGTTTCCTGTGTCATTGCCAAATGATTCTTACACTTGATCAAATGTATTAAATATTATTTTCTTATTGAATTAGAAGTAATTGCATCTGTTTCAAATACTGAGAGTAAATTCAGAATCATTTGTGTTCTTTCATTATTGTTGTAAACTAAAGTTTTTATCTAAATACATTAGTGATAAGTGAAGAAGAATGTTTGTGAATGTTTATATCATTAAGTAGTGGAGGGTAGTTAACAGATTATTTTTGATATTAACTTTTCAATCTTTTCTATCAATATGTACCCTTCAAATTTTGTTTATTATTTTGTGAGTTAATCAGTTGTATGGAGTGCCCATAAAGTTGCTTATCCTTAATCTAAAATAAATAAGAATCTTCTTCTTTTATGTAACTAATCACACTCTTTTGCCCTTGTTCATTAAAGCAATAATCTGTAATTTATTCTTCTATCCCAGAGTATTTAGCCTCTGCTAATATATTCATAATAGGTGCACAGTAAATACTTTCACCTGAATAATTAAATCATGAAAATTCCTCTATCATTTAATATTTTGAAATTAATCCACATTAAAAAACATAAAATCACAAAAATTCTTATCTTGAAGAATATTATAACTTGACCTAACAATAGTTTGAATTTTTTAAATTTATGTTTTTCCCTTTCTGAATGTTCCCTTTTCACTTCCATGTGTTCTGACAATATGTTTAACTTGGCACAAGCAAATCAACATGTGATTAGATTAGAATCACAGCGGGGACTGGTGGATCCTTGTGATTCAAATTGTGTGGACCTATTCTGAAATTATTCATTGGTTTTCTTGGGGAAGTCTTGTAGACCTATTGTGTTTGTGTTCAGACATTTTAGTATTTTTAACTCTTAAAAAATCCCAAATTAGATCATAAATTGCATAATTATCTTATATATAACTTCTTATTGCTATAATCTTGGATTGTCACCTGGATTTTTGAGGTTCTCATCCCATGACTAAGAATGCATAAGGACATTTAAAAAATCTAATTGACCTGGAAAAAATTCTAATAAGTATTTCTATTTATGTAAATACAGAAGTCATATAAATAGACATTCCTTAATTTATTCATTATTGTGCCCACATAGCAGTGCCTGAGAGCCAATTCATGTATTGTTACAGAAAATTCAGAAGTCTTAGTCCAAATGTACCAGATGCTTGATGTCAAGCACCATGGACAGTAATGTTATTAACATTATAAAGAAGAAAACAGTAACCATTAGATATCAAAAGAATGGCTTATATATTTTCTTTCATTAATCAGACAAATTGCCAAACATCTAAACTGGCATTGAAAACTGCTTCTTTCAGTGAAAGCTGTTTATCCTGCACCTACTTTGCTTTTCTTTAATTTGTAATACTACGGGGTGCCGCTCCTGAAAGCACTCTAAGCCCAAATTTCAAATCAAAAGAGAGCTTTATTTACCTGGCTAGGGACTGTCACCCACCAGTAGAGACTCAAGCTCTGTGGGAGGAGGACAGCAGCTTCCTGGTCCATCCAAGGAGAATATAAGCACAAAAACCACAACTCAGTGACTTGCTTATCGTCATGTAAGCTAGCCAGTCATGGAAATTGAAACATTAATAATTGGGACCTGTGGTCTCTAGGTAGGACTGGAATTTTCCAGTCAGCAAGCACGCGATAAACAGAATCTAAAAAAGGATTAGCTTTGCAGTTCAGTTGACCACAGTCCCAGGTCCGAGCAGGTGCTAGACAGTTGCATCCTGAATTTGGGCAGGGGTCCGTGAGGTGAGAATCTACTTCAAAGTCATGTAGACCTATGAGGGCATTCAAACCCAGGATGTAGCTCACCATGACCACTGCTGCATCCTAAGTAGGGTACAATTTCTGGGGTACAAAGTACAGAAAGACAACTTTCTATAAGAAAACAGCTTTAGTTTCTATTTCCTAGAAATGGGTCATACAGTTCTCTCTTCACAGGGACAGTCACAAAGAAACTAAGATGCAGTTTCTATAGTCACATCTTTTTACTCAAATGACTGCAATGACCCTATTCCCATAATCTCAGCAAGGCAGAATTGTTGCAAGTGACTAATGAGTCTCTACCAGAGCAATTGCTTTACACACTCAGTGCTAGTAACTAATTTGATGCCTACTTAAAAACTACAGCTATCTTATGGCCTACACACACATTTCATCTGTCATTTTACTAATATCTATAAACCCTATGTCCTTTATCCTATGCAAGGCTACAACATCAAGTTGCTATGTTAATCTAACCTTATCTATATCTACATTAACCTATTTGCTTATATTTATTTATAACAATACTGACACACTGACTCTGGCTTAAATCCTATGTTTTACAATTCCATGCTTTTTCTACTATTATTTAGGCTTATTCCCGATTAAATTATGTCTAACTATTGCTTATCTATGTTATCTTACCTTATTCCTATAGTCTTTAATCTATGTCTATTGCTTATTAATTATCTATTCTATCTTGCATTATAACTATACCCTATATCTATGACTTATTGATTATATTGATCAGTTTGCACCATAACAGTAAAATAATCTCAGTATGCAAATATCTGGGCATGTTTGCAAGGTTTTGATATTATATTTATGTCTTTAAAATGACTAATCTTTTAATCTGTTACAATTTTGATGTGTACATGATATAAATGACTTTGTTTATAGCCTTTTGGTAACCAAAACTTTATTTTGTCCAAGCAATCAGAATAACAAATATAATTATTCAAACCTACCAATCTCATTTTGGCAGAAAGAAAACCATAAAGTGTGAAATCTGGCTGCCTAGTTTCAGTTTTCTATATTCAGTTTTTATGAAGACATAAGGATCATTTAGGATTTAATGCATTTTTTTTAAAAAATGTGTACCTTATTGTTATAAAGGATAAGTTTTAAATTCAAATAGATCTGGGCTTGAATCCCAAGTCAGCCAATTACTAGCTATGTGAGTTGGCCACTTTCTTTGATCTTTTTCAGTTTCATTATCCTTGTTTGTAAAATGAAAATAACAATATCCCCTTTCAGACAGTTATAAGATTATGTGGGATGATACATTTAATGTGTCCAGCACAATGTCTGGCACATAATAAGGATATATCATTTTCCTTTACTTTTCTAACAAAATTACCAGTATAGAGAAGGAAGGAACTCTACTTATTATTGATTGTCACATCTCTTTCTTCCTCTTCTACCTTGGTCTCTAAAAGTAATGCATACTTGGTACTACATAAGCATATGCTCCCTTCCTTCAAGAAATTCTAGATTTGACTATAAGCCTGACATTTTTAGATTTTGTCTCATTGCATGATTTCTCCTTCTAATTTTTATATTATCATGTTCCCATGTCTGAGTGTCTGGTTAATACAGGAATTTAATGCAGTTCCAATATTTATTTAACCATACATTTATTCAACTCCTCTGTATATAAAGACACTAGTAGACATATTAAAACAAATAGAAGCTGCTGACAGAGAGAAAAGTTAAGTAGGAAGTGGAAAACTAGACACAAAGGGTATTCCAAATTTTTTCTGAGCACCTTTTTTCCATACATTCTCTTATATTTACATAATACAAGTATGTAAAAGAACCTGGGAAGTGAATGACCAGTCTTGCTAGTGATTTTGTTTAGGCTTTGGAAATGATATTACCATTGTCTAATTCATGAAGAAAGTTAAAAAAAAAAAACATGATTTTTTTCCTGTGCTGCAGTTTCCTCTTTTTTCAAAGAAAGATGTATCAAAATGGCTATGATACCTTTAAAAAATAGCTTTGATATACATTTGAGTAATGTTCTTATCATTTCTGTGCTTAAAGAGAAAGAAAAATGAACAAAAAATGACCATTTGAGATGCAGAATAATTATCAGGAAATATATAACACTAAAACTGGGTGGTACGTTTCAGATAGCATAAAATAATTTGATGCAAATTTTCTGAAAATATTTAAAAATGCTAATTTTGTATTTTCTCAAGGGAAGTAATTAATGTTGAATAATCAGTATCAATAGAAAAACATCTAAAAACTACTGCTTGAGTTGTAAAGAGTTTAATTGACAATGTAATTTAAGTAAATATGTAATTATAACAGATTAAAGTGCAATAATCAAACAAACTCAGAATTTTTTTCTTCCTTATGGGTTGGATTAACTAGTGGATGGATTTACTTCTGACTCCAGTTATGTTAAACATTAGACATGGAGAAGTCAAATGACTAAGTCAACAAAAGAGGCAAAGCAGAGTAAGGACTGACAAGTGTATCCTGATTGGCAAGTAGTAGGTGACTAGAGCTCCTGGAGAGACTGGAGATACTAAAGAGTGAGATAAGGACAAGACTGCTAAAGGCTGGGGAAAATGTAAGGTGGCAAAGCCAATATAAGAATGTCAACTCTTATCATCAAGAACATGGTTCTAGGAAGAGGAGGACAATTGATATTCTAGATTTAAATATAGGTTTAGAATGCTTTCATGCTAAAAGAGTGATGGATGGTGCTAGTGTATCTACAGGTTGAGAAAAAGGGAACAATATTTGAGAACTGAGATTGTCAGAGGAAACTACAGCAGATAGGCAAAGTTCTAAGTATTAAATAACAGGAAGGATTCCTTACACTGAAATAAGAAGAATGGTTAATTGATCCTTCTAGTAACTCACTTATTCAATTAATACTGAAAATTATTATGATAGCTGCTTGACTATACCCTTAATTGTAGAAATAAATCCAAATCATTTTCCTGAAGGGAGTCAATATATAGATCATTATGCAACTTTGAATAGTATTTTGAAATAAAGTGCATGCTATTAAGATACTAGTCATTTTATAGATAGCTTTCTCAGATAAATTTATTACTAAATATTATGCCGAAACAACTAATGCCTTTCTTACATGTTTAATATTAGCATTTGAAATTTGAATGACAAAGAAACTCACAAAATACTGACTTGTAATTAATTATTTAATTATCATTTAGTAAGTCAAATGTAATATTTATATTACCTTATGCAATATATTACATGACAAAATTGTGTTGGATACAAAATAATTCAGGCTTATTTGTCTTTCCAAGAAATTCTGAATGTAATCAAGTAAATGATATATACATGTACACAGAAAGGATTCATTTATTAGCTACCATGTTTTGACTATCTGCTGTTGGCAGGGAACTGTGATAGATACCTCATGAATGTATTTTTACCTACTGTTAGATATTTGTATTTTCATTAAACCTATGAGGATATTGAAGCTCAGAATATTCAACATTCAAAGTTAACTCTTGATATTAGACAATTAGTTCCTCCATAGATAAACCTATTAATAGTAAACTGCATTTTAAACAAGATGCAGTATAATTATATGCAGAGTATTTCAGAAGCTTCTCTTCAAATTTAACCCTCATGGCAACACCAAAAATTAACCATAGTTAAGATATTACAGTCTAATTTACCTATGTACTTACAAGATTATTAGCAAATCAGATTTAGTAAGAGCACAACCAATTTATATTTACTCTAAAAATGAAAAATTGTTTAAGTATAATTTATTGCATTTCCAAATTAAGGTAAAATTATGGAAAATTCAACAAAAGCAAATAATAACCATGAATTAAAGCAAAAAAAAAATTACAATATAGGAATAGACAAGGATTTCTTTAAAGTGCTAAAATACTGGGGGAAATAATAGCATTTAATAGTAAAATATTAAAATGATTTTCTTTTAAATAAAGAATAAGACAAGAATACCCATTCTCCTGATCTTTATTCAACATTCTTCTAAAAGGATAAGTCAGACCAAGAGAAAATGAAAGACAAATAGTCTTGAAAGAACAACATAGCTATCAGCATAATACAGATGGATTATTTCCAACACAAAATCCCTCAAAGAATCTTCAGACAAAATTATTAAGAGAGATCAAAATAGTTGCCAGACATAAGGTATACTCTATGGCATGTCTGAACACAAGAAAATAAGAGAAAATTTTATTTTAAAATAGATACTATGTATAAATACAACCAAAAATTTAAGATATCAAAAATAAGTCTCACAAGATATATAAAAGTTCTTTTTCAGAAAGTTTATAAACTTCATTGAAAAACACTGAATACGTAAATAACTTGTATTATACACAAGGATAGGAAGCTCTAGGCATGGAAAAGTATAAATTTTTCAAGAAAATGGCATAAAAATCCAATTCAATTCCAATAAAAATTTCTACTAATTATATTCAACAAGTTGACAAAGCTGTTTATTAGACAGCCATGCAAAATTAAAAGGTAATATTAGACAAAATGTTTTGAAGAGCAAGTTGTGGTACTTTACCTACTGGATACCACGATTTTCTGGAAGTCTCTAGAAATTAAGGCAGTGTGGTATTTTCACTGGCAATAAAATAATAAAGACAAAACCCCAACATATTTGATAACTTAATATAGGAGAAAAATTAGAGGTGAAAAAAGAATTCTCAATAATTGAAGGTAGAAAAATCAAATAGTCAAATAAATAAATGAGAGAGGAAATGAGAGAGTTAGAACAAGAGTTAGAGACAAAGAGAAAGGAAGAAATAAACAGAAAGCAAAGGAATTGAAGGGAAGGGGAGGAAAACACAGGGAGGAACTAGAATTTTATTTTTTGATATTTGTGAAAGTTAAAATTAAATACACAAAAAACTTAAGTATGAAAGGGAAACTCAATTTTTTTAGAATATTTAGAAAACTTAATATGGAAATAAAAGGTCTTAAGAAATTTTAAAAAATATATTTAAAACTTACATTCATAAAAACTAGCATTAAGGGTTGGGGCTGTAGTTCAGTGGTAGAGCACTTGCCTCACATATGTGAGACACTGGGTTTGATCCTCAGCACCACATAAAAATAAATAAATGGACACAATATCTTTTTTAAAAAAATGTATTTAAATGTATTTTCCCTAACCTAACTATGCTCGCCACATTTGGGCCTTCTAGGTGCAACTGTTCACTGTCAGGAACAGTTTGTATTTTCAAGTATCACTGCATTTTGACCTATATGGGTGAATGGAAATCCAGATGGAAATCAAACAGGGTTTGTGCTAGCTGCTTGGAATTTCACACACTCAATCAGTTCTCCATGAGAATTGTCTGGTTTCTTTCTTGTAGAAGAGGCCCAAAGCTGAAGCACACAATAACAAGTTTATCCAAGAACACTCTATAAGAAAACAGGAAAATACCCAGTTACTGAAATTTAGTTGTGTCCATTTACAACTAAAAAAAAAAACATTTAAAAATAGCATTAAGAAAATGGAGTAAAAATCCACAGTTTGGAAAATATATGAAATAAATATATATTACTTGAAATTTCTTGTGATGATGACTATCAAAATTATCCTAATAATATTACCCAACTGAAGTCTTCAGGGAAACTGAAACAGTACCAAGACCACCCCCTCCTGCACTGGTGTCCTAATGATTTGGGGTCACCTTAGTATGTCTCTTGATTCCTTAGTATCCTGTCCCTGCCGAGAGCTAACAACTTAAGGGAAAAAAAAAGAAAAAAAAACAAACCCGTGAAAGTTCCATCAGAATACACATAGTGTGGTTTATTTTATAGACATATAAAAGCCCCTACACATATAAAATTACGTATATTAATGTTATGCACTTGTGATAAAATTTTATGTGAAGATATCTGTTACATACAGGAAGCTAGGGAAAATGTGACCTGGGAGAGGCTATGGGGATTCAAGAGTATATAGTTAATGCTCTATTTATCAAGTTGGGTTTGGAAATGTGTATAAATATTGTCACTTTTTAAACTACACGTATGTTATATATATATATATATATATATATATATATATATATATATATATACTATGTAATTAAGTTTTTTTGAGACAAAACAAGTTCAGTTATGCTGAGTGCTCTGTTTTCATGGGATTCTACTAAATTAACACCATTTCTTTTGTCATAGCTGATCAGTCAATTGATAAAAAGGCCATAGTATTTTTTAATTAATTGGAAAAGAAAGAAGAAGGAAGACATCAGTTTGATACTCATACCGATATTATGAAGTGAAGGAAAAGCAACCCTTGAACTAGAGGCCCTAAAGTGACCTCCAATGACATAAGGAAATAGACATTATTGTTTTGATAATTTTTATTACCACACATAATCTACTTTGGTCTTTGTGACAAAGAAACTTGGTCTATCCCTACTTGAACCTCATATGTCTCTTCCTGGTCGACTCAAAATAAACAAGTCTCCCCAAATAAGAATGTCAGAGTGTTAATTTAAAATGCAATTATAGCAGGAATTGGAACATTTTGCTTACACAATTCATTCATCCACCTATTCATTTATTTATTGAATATTTATTAAGTTCCAGCTACGTGACAGACACTACTTTGCCTCTGGGAATATAGCAGTATTGTGAAAAATAAATAAATTCCCTGCTCCTTTGATGTTGATGTTCTTGCAAAAAGAAGGAAACAGTATAGAAAGTAAAGGTTATACATTAAGTGGTGCTAAGGGTTATAAAGAAAAACAAATCAGATGAGGCATTAGGACATGATGAGAAGAAGAAGATGCCTCTTAGAAAAAGAGTCAGGAATTCTTGATTCTTTAAGCAGAGACTGAAGTGAGGGAATTTAGTCATGTGTTGTCTCTGAAAACAAGTATGAAGAACCCAAGGGAGAACCATTTTTTACCATTTCAAGACACACCAGGAAAAAAAAATGACAGAATGACACAGAGACTCAGTAGTAGAAGATGAAGTCAGGGCTGAGTGGTGAGAGGGGGAGGTATCCAGAAAACATGAGGTCTTGAAGGTTCTGGAAGAATTTTAGAGTTTTTTTTTTTTTTTAGAAAGAAATTTATGTCTGGTTAGAAGAGGTCTTACAAACTGACATACTTTTAAATTTATTTTTTAAAACCATGGTAAAACACATAAAATTTACCATCCTACCCATTTTTATGTGTATAGTTTGGTAATGTTAAGCACATTCCCATTTTGTGCAACCAATTTCCAGAACTTTCTATAGTGCAGTTATGAAATTCTAGACCCATTAAACAATAGCTCTCCATTTCTCCCTCTCCCCCCTCCCCCGCCGGGCCCCTGGAAACCACTTTATCCTACTTTCATTCTCTCTTCTTTTCTTATTTTAATAGAACTGGCCAATGACCAGGCTAACTTTTTCAAAATATAAAGTCTTTAAAGGAATATAAATATAGTAAGAATATATATATGGAACTTTTCAATAAGATGCATGAAAACTCTATTGTTTCAGGATTTGGAATAGAGGCTTCACTGTTACCTGTCTACTTTCTATGTGTATGAATTTGACTACTCTAGATATTTCATGTAAGTGGAATCACATGGCATTTGTCTTTTTGTGATTGGCTTATTTCACTAGCTTAATATCCTCAAGGTTCCTCCATATTATAATACATCAGAATTTCCTTCCTTTTTAAGGTTGAATAATGTTCCTTTGTAAGTATATGCATTTGGACAAGAAGCTTCCCCATCCTGTTTATGTCTACTATGAATTTATTGCTAATATGAATGTGGGTGTACACATATCTCTTCACAACTCTGTTTTATTTTTTTTATGTATACCTAGAAGTGGAATTGCTGGATCTGATCTGACATATTTTGAAAGAATCACTCTAGTGCTATTTGTGAGGAAGACAAGATAAGAGCAGAGAGAAGGTGAAAGCAGGGAGACCATGGGTAGGGCTTCTGAGAACATCTAAGAGAGGGCTGGTGGAGTCATGGGATAACATCTTATTGGTGCAGGTGGTGATAAAATGGTCATATTTTGGTAGAGCTAACTGTACATGTTTCTGAATTAGAAGTGGAGTCTGAAAGAAAGAGGAACTCTTGATGACTTTAGGAGTCAGTTCTTTCTTGGTGACTTCTAGGAGAAGGCAGGAAAAAGGAGGATACTGAGAGAGATTCATTTTTGTGGTTGAGGGTAATCAAGAATTTGACACTGATGTGGACATATCAAGTGGTCATTTGTAATTTTTTTTTATAATTTAGAGCCTAAAGGTATAAATTCGAAATTGCCTTGGGTATATAGATAGTATTTTAAGCCACAAGACTGGATGAAATTCCCTAGTGAGTGAATACAGATGGAGAAAAGAGTTTCAGAGACTCAGCCCAGGGCTATCTGACATTTAGGGTTGAGAAGAGAATAATAGTCTGGCACAGGGATGAGAGAAGAAAGGTTTGGGGAGAAGGAGAGACAAGGTAAGTGGGGTGTCTAGAAAGCCATTGAAGAAAGTACATTATAATAAGTAGTGCCCAAATGTTTCAAAAGCTGCTGACATCAAAGGTAGTAAATAGAAGGAAAATAGAAATTGTGTTAGGTATCAGAAAGCAAGTTAACTAAACTTAATTAAACACTAAAAATTTAGTTACCAACTATTACCTATAAGGCTGGAAATGATAAAAGAATTTGACATTCCATGATTAGAGAAGTTGTGGGGAAATAAATGCTGATATATTTCTGGCAGGAATAAAAACTGTTATAAATTCTGTGGAGAAAAACTGCACAATAGCTACAAAAATAATTTTTCTTATTATATTATCATAGCGTCATTATTATTGTATGTTAATAATAATTGGTAGTGATTATTATTTAATGCTTTAGGAAAAATAGAGAAAATATATAAAGTGGCTAATTTTGAATGCAATAAAACAAAGCAGAACGAATGTACCACCACCTCCATCATCAACAACAACAATAAAATCAGAGAAAGCTACTATATTTAAAGACCTAGAAAGTTAAGAACAAAATATAATATGTGAACCTTGTCTGGATACTCTATAATAAATCAATCATGCAAACATTTTGTAGACAATAGGGTTACATAGATAATTACTTTATTCTATTGTCAATTTTGTTAGTGTTTGTTCCATTAGATGCGAAAACCTGATGTCTCTCAGGGTAATGGCAGGAAAATGATCATGCATTTTAGAAACATATATGAATGTAGGTAGTGATGAAATGTTATGATGTTGAGGATTTGCTTTAAAATATCTCAGGCTATGAATATTTCAATAAAGAAAATATGGAAAATGTGACAAAATTTTAATGGTTGTATCTGAAGAATAGGTGAGGAGTCTGATAGGAACATAAGGATTTAGCACAATGCCTTCCAGATTCATCCATGTTGTCCCATAAGGCAGGATTCCATCTTTTTTTTTTTTTTACTATTTCATTATATGTATGTGCTCCATAATTTCTTTATTTGTTCATTCTAAGTGATTATATGGGCTGTTTCTATGTCTTGTCAATATGGTGAATAATGCTATAACAAGCATGGAAGGGCAGAAGTCTCTTCAAATCCCTGGTTTCAATCATTTTGAATATATACTGGATCCCTGGATAGTTCTATCTTTTAAATTTTGTGGGGATCTCTTGTTTTCCAAAATGGCAGGCTATTTTAATCCCTATCAGCAATCTAGAAATCACAGAAGGACAAATACTGCATGATTCCACTGAAATATTCAAATTCATAGAAACAGAAAGTGAATGGTGAGTGCCTGGGGCAGGAGGCAAAAGGAAGTGGGGATTTCAATGGCTATAAAATTTCAGTTACAAAAGATGGATTAAAAAAAAAGACAGCATTGTGACTGTAGTTGACAATATATCACACTTAAAAAGTTAAGTGGTAGATTCCTTGTTAAGTGTTTTTACTACCATAATAAAGAATAAGAATAAGTAAGGAATATACATGGGGGTTCATTCTATCATTCTTTCTAGTTTTGCATATGTTTGAAAAATTAGTAATATTTTTAAAGCTATTGATATCAAGTAATAAGTTTATTGACATTTTAGTGGTCATCTTTTCAAGAAATGTTTTCAGTGAATAGACTGGGATAAAACCCTGGTTGGAATAATTTCAAAAGAAAGTATGTAAAGAGGAATTATCAGGAGAGACACCAGAGGAGTCTTTGGGAAAATTGATGTAGACAGAAGCAAAGAAGGGACAAATGTAATGAAGGGATATAAAAAAGTCTGTTTTCATAAATCGGTGATTTGAGATATTTCAGTATATTTTAATAGATACTGACAATTCTCACCCCAAAAGAAAGTACAATTAGAACAATTAGAATTTTGTTTTGTTTTGTTTTTGCTAAGCTGGGGATCAGGATAACTGGAGTTTGTCAAACTAAACAACAACAACAACAACAAAACCAACAACAAACTCTTCGCATTTGATTTATTATAAATAATGTTCAATCAGTGGGACACGCCTGGAGTCTTTGGTAGAATGCTTTCACTCCTACTAAATAAATGGCTATACCAATGTCTGTAACTCCATTTTTACCTCTAGTTTTCCATAGGTTGTCAAAACTCTTTCTGGTTAACACATCTCCTCTTAAAATTTGAAAATACATTCAATATCATCCCATCTTGACCCTGGGAGTAATTGTTTCATAGGGAATCTTTGTATAACTGCTTTCTAAGCCATTGTGAACTAACCTCAAATTTTACCTTAAAACAATCAAATTAAGTTCTTTAAAAATAATGCCAGTTATTTTATCCTTTATGTACAAATTATGCAGTGTGTGGAATTTGGGAAGAAACTTGATGAAGCAACTACTTTAAATGAGCAGAAAATAGCCAGGCATGGTGGTGCCTAAGTGTGATCCAGAGATTTGGGAGGCAGGAGGATTGCAAATTTGAAACCAGCCTCAGCAATTTAGCAAGGCCCTACATTACTTAATGAAAACTTGTCTCAAAATAAAAATTAAAAAGAGCTGGGAATTACAGCTGGGAATTTAGCTCAGTGCTAAAGTACTCCTGGGTTCAAACCTCAGCCTCCCCTCCCCACAAAGAGCAGAAATTAAAACTACCTGAACATTAATTTTATTAACTTGTTGAACATAGCTAATATTTAAACTTGCATTAAATAATATTTTAATTATAATATTGATGTTTTTGATGATATTATCTTGTCAAGAAAATATCAGCTAGAATAAGTTTAGTGATTTCAAGTGTTTTTGTTAGGTGGTTATAAAAATATTATGTAAATGTAATCTTCCTGAAACTCCAAAATTTAATAAAATGTTTCATATTGTATTGATAAAATAAGTAAAGAAGTAATGCATCTATCCAGATTGAACAATGTAGAAAAAGATTTTTAAGAATCTGGGTCACAAATAACTGTTTATTTCTGAATATATTAATTGTTTTTCCCCTCCCCCCAAAAAATTATAACTGTGAAAATACAGTGGCTTCCTATACTTGTTCTTGTAACACTTCTCTTATTAATAGGTACTTTCATACTTTATTTTAAAGCAGATTTTTTTTTTTAAAATAAGGAACTCTCTTCTAAAATGACCTCAGTTAAAACTAATGTTCGTTTTGAATGAGATCCTCAGTTTCAATTAGGGAAAAAAAGTCAAATTGAAACAATATTTCCTAAAGTGTCAATATCTCCATTGAAAATAGTGTATGGTATTTTAATTTAGTCCTTTAAAGAACAGTTGATAGAACTGTATTAGGATTTATTATAGCATAAGTGATTTATGTTCTGAGATCACATATTCACAGTTGTATGACAAAATTTTCCAAAGTTTGTCTTAATATTGTGTGTGTGTGTGTGTGTGTGTGTGTGTGGGTGTATGATCAAACCTCCAGGGATAATATCACACCTAAATTGAAAAGGTGCTATTTTTCACAACTTGGGTGGAGGTGAAGATGTTGCACTCTTAAAAAGGTGTTAGAAAGCTTGAAAAATTGCCCTTATTTTGACAAAGCTTCTGACATTAATGATTCACTGGGGAAGACTGACTATAATTTTTAATTAAATGTAGCAATGGGAAAAAGCAACATAATGAATATGTTCTATAAAATTTGAATAATGGTAACAATAGTAAACAATTAGTGTAAAAGCTAATATTTAATTTTTCTCCTCAAAATTTTCACCTCTCAGTATCCTCATTGTCTCAGGAATTATTAGCTCCATTTTTTTTTATATTACTCATGTCCTGGATCTGGAGATGGTCTTTAATTTTCACTTTCCTTCTCACCTTAGATTCAACCATAACAATATCCTTGATTGCATTTTCAAAATATATTGGAATTCTATCACTTCTCACCACAATTCTCTCAAGCAAGTCTAAGCCTTCCATCAAATCTTTCCTAGATTATTGCAGTGGGTTCCCAACTAGTCTCCTTTCCAAATAATTTAATGCAACACAGTGGGCAAGATGATCCTTCGAAACCAAAGTCAGATCATGATAATTATCTGCTGGAAATAATCTATAATCTCTCTCAGAGAAAACCCAAAGCACTTTAAAAGGCCCACAAAGCCCCTTATGACCCAGTGTATCTCTGATCCATGTGCTCCACTGGCTGCCACTCTTGGCTTCATGGCATGAGATACTGAAAGAAAATGTCCTTTCTCTATGTACTGACAAGTACGATTCCACATGTAGTTTTTGTGCTTGCTTTTATCTCTGTTTTATTACTAGAAAAATATTCTCTGGTAATCTTATATTAAAGAAGTATCTTGCACATTTCATGCTTCAGACTTTGGGACTAGCCAGTTGTTCAAGCATCCCTGGTTCATTTTCCCAAGAGATAATATTTGGAGAATAATGTCACAGTTTGGGCAAATTAATGTCATTCCTAATAGTGAGCAATGCTAGAAATGATATGTGTGTATGTGGGAAATGTGTGTGTACTATCATCTATATCTATCCATCTACTTTTCTATCTCTATAATCTATCTCCATAAACCTAGACATGGATATAAAAAGAATAAATACAAATACAGATATATAAAAATGAAAAGTCTTGATTTTATAAGGCATTCCTACTCATATCCACTAAATAGGTTTTTAATTAATGTATATATTTTAATTAGGTATATATGACAGCAGAATGCATTTTGATTCATTGTACACAATTGCAGCACAGCTTTTCATTTCTCTGGCTGTACACGATGTCTGTACTGGCGTCACACCGTATGTGCAGTCATACATGTACTTAGGGTAATGATGTCTATCTCATTCCACCATCTTTCCTGTCCCCATGCACCCTCCCCTCCCCTCCCCTTTTGACAATCAAAGTTCTTCCATTTTTCCCATGCCTCTCCCCTCCCCATTATGGATCAGCATCCATTTATTATAGAAAACGTTCAGCCTTTTGTTTTGGGGATTGTCTTAGCATGATCACACCCACTAAATCTTATTCTCTTCTTCTGTACATGTGTACCCCCTTTCTCCCACAATTAACATTCTGAATTGTAAGGATACCAAGGATTATAAAATTAGAAGTATCTTTTTTTCTTACATTTCTTTACAATAATATCATTTTGTAAACACTCTACCCATTCTCTCCTACTGCAAGACTGTCAGAACATGCAGTCCATTCAAATTGTGCTTTCTCCTTTATATCCTCCATTAATTTTGATTCTGTAGATAAATCACTAAATCTGTATTGCCCACCACTAGTCTTCATATCAGTCTTGCCAGTTGTTTTGGTTATCTGAAGTACATTTTTAGTAGAGTTTAGGGAAATACTCATTGGAACATCGTTCCTTGGGATCTTGCATACTGATGACAAATTTTCTGCAATTTTTTTTTTTTTATATTGGGGATTGAATCCAGGGGCACTTAACCACTGAGCTACATCACCAGGCCTTTTTATTTTTTATTTTAACTAAGTTGTTTAGGGCCTCACTAAGTTGCTGAGGCTGGCTTTGAACTCATGGTCCTCCTGCTTCAGCCTCCTGAGTTGCTGGGATTAAGGATTTGGACTTCCATGCCTGGCTTTTCTGGAAAACTTGATGCTTGTTTGCAAGTAATTCTGAAGAGGTATAAATCCTAATTGTTACATTCTTCATTTCCTTTCTCTTTTGTATTTTTCTTTTCTACTTTCTGTAGAACACTGCCAATTTGCTGTTTTTAGTCTTTATTTCAGAAACAATTACTTTTAAAAATTTGTAATTTTGTTCTGATTTCTGTGACCTTATTTTTGCATTATCCTGTCCTTTCTTGTTTTGAATGACTCTTCCTTTGCCTTTGGTACTGTTTTGATGTATTAGTATTTTGTGAACATTTCTTCTGATCTATTTTCACTCCCTGTATTAATGTTGGCAATTTTGTTTCTTAGTCTCTCGTTCTAATAATTTTTATGATAACCATTTATATTTGATTTTACTTTTGTGACTTAATTTCATTGAACTTTAAAATAGAATTTCCAGCATCATGGATCTAAATTTTTCTCTGGTTTAGTTTTTGTGACAAGTTAAAGAATGTAATGATTTAATTTCTGAAAACTCTTGGTTATTTGTCTTCCTCAATTTTATCCAACCTCCTTTTTTCATTTTTTTTTTTGCCTTTATTGTTGCTATTTTATTTGAGTTCTACTCATAAAAATGTCTCTTCAGTCATGGAGAAGACATGAGAATAGCCTAGGATGCATGGTACTCCACCCCTTGGGACCTTATCCCAGACCCTATATGCACATCCACTAGTAGTACATGTATCTTTTCATTTGTAACTTATATGTTTTCAAAATACTTTGTAGATACTTTAAGGAACTGTTGGTTATTTTGGAGATCAAAAATTTAATAGACTCCCCTTTCCTTACTTCTCTACTCATGCCAAGATGCCATCAGAGGTGTGGCCCAACCTGCTTGCCTTTTGGTATTTATGAGGATTTCTTGTCAATTTTTTTTTCTGTAAGTATTGTCTATGTCTTTCTATTTTACTATCCTACCTGCTTTGTATGTCTTGTTACCCCTCTTTCCAGAATCCCCCTCTCATTTTAATATCCTGAATTGACTTCACATGATACACAAAATCTGAGAATAAAAAATCTGTAAAAAAATAAGATGCTTTGTTTGAAAGTTGTCAGATTATAATTGTGAGCGTCTTGTTTATTCATTGATTTTAAAAATCATATTACATCATTAGGCTAAATATTAAATAAAGTTTCCCTCTTATATGAAAGACAAACCTAAAATAATGTAGAGCTTCTACTAATGTACAGCTAATGGCCCTTTTCTGCCCCTTTTCTTGCACCTTCCCTAGTTAGAAGAGAGATGGATTTGTTGCTGAGTTTGTAAGAAAAATAGTTCTTGTGGATTGCTTTTATGTGCTCCCTCCTACTTATGAAAAAACTCTGATCTGAGATTCATCCTTTGAGTTTTATAGGGACATGCCCTCAAATGAGGGGGATGATAGTCCAGTTTTTTGTTTTTTTTTTAAATTGATATTTTTTGAAAAAATAAATGACAGCGGAATGCATTACAATTCTTATTACACTTATACAGCACATTTTTTCATATCTCTGGTAGTATATAAAGTATGTTGACACCAATTCGCGTCTTCATACATGTACTTTGGATAATGATGTCTATCACATTCCAACATCCTTGCTAATCCCCTGCCTTCTCCCTTTCCCTCCCACCCCTCTGCCCTACCTAGGATTCATCTATTCCTCCTATACTCCCCCTCCCTTCCCCACTATGAGTCAGCCTCCTTATATCAGAAAAAACATTCGGCATTTGTTTTTTGGGGATTGGCTAACTTCACTTAGCATTATCTTCTTTAACGCCATCCATTTACCTGCAAACGCCATGATTTTATTCTCTTTTATTGCTGAGTAAAATTCCATTGTGTACAAAAGACTTAAAAACAGCATACTACAGGGACACAGCCACATCAATGTTTATAGCAGCACAATTCACAATAGCTAAACTGTGAAGCCAGCCTAGATGCCCTTCAGTGGATGAATGGATAAAAATAATGTGGCATATATACACAATGGAATTTTACCCAGTTGTTATTAATGGCCAGAAGACCAGCTACTGGCCCAATTTCAATGTGTGACCTCACCACAGGCAATTCTGAAGACTCTACCTGGTAGAACTCAGGTGATTCCCACAATCTGGTGCACAAATCAGTGCATTAAAAGGAGTTTCAGTCAAGGAACCAGCACCTTCCTGCTATATCTCCTTCTTCTCCACTGGCTATGATCTTAGACATATCTGCCCTCCTAGAATGGGCACCTTCATAGTAAGGCTTCCTCAAACATCAGCTAAGTGAAATAAGCCACACCCTCTAATGCTTTCTCTCATATTCAAAAGCTAGACCAAAATGAGGAGAGAGAGAGAGAGAGAGAGAAGAGGAAAGGAAAAAAAGAAAGGTGGGGGCAGGAATTCAATGAAAATAGAAGAGATCAGTGCAGTAGAGAAAGCAGACTGAAAGGGAAGGAGAAGGGATGGGAAAAGAGAGAAATGGTATAATGAACCTAGCCAACCTTTCTTATGTACCTATATGGATACTATGAATTTTACCTTCATGTATATCTATAATGCACTGATTTAAGACATATATGAACAAGTAGAAGAAAGATAAGTAAAGTATGGAGAAGGATAGGGGAAGGGTAGTACTGGGGACTGAATTAGAGCACATTTTTTGCCATGCTTGTATAATTGTATTGATGAACCCCAATGTTATGCATATCTAAAATGAATTAAGTAAAATAAATAAATAAATAAATACATACATACAAGCAAGCTTCATCATTAGGCCCAGGCCTCTTTAGGTCCTCTGTTGAGACCGCTTTAGAGGGGCTGTGAGGTGTGGGGACTTGAAGACATTTTTCTCCACTCTGATTCAGTACTCAGTACTTTCCCATTTGTATCCCTTTCTCTTATCCCTGTCCTCATCCCTGGGTACGTACAATGAGCTGAGCTCCTTGGGCAGAGAGATGATCTGTGTTTATCCACTTGATCCTCCCTTGGTATGTTCCTGGTGGAAGAATGTGACATTCTGGGGACTGGTGTGGCTTCCTGTTCTGCCTCTTGCTTATGCTATCAGAGCCAGAGACTAAAGGCCTGAATACTAACATCATTTTGATTCATCTTGATTGACTATTATACCTGACAATTCAGTCCTCTTTAGATCATCCCAGCTCTTGACAACTGGCTGGGTATACATTTTTCAAATCCTGGGCATTGGTGTTAGGAAGCTCACTTGCCTGCACATAATTCACTCCCAGTAATATTCTCAATAATTTTTCTTTTTCTGTAGTTTAGAAAGAAAGTGATGAAAAAAAGGAGTATTGCATACGAACCTCCTCAAACCCCTAACATCTCTTTGTTGGGCTGTAATCTTGAGGAGTAAACAAAGGTGATATTTGGGGGACAAAATAATAATTGAATAATAAGGTTTATATGGACTAGGCATTTGTGGTTAGAATTTTGACAGCTCATTGCACTCTCTATTATGCACTGAGGCTGATTTTTACAGTAGCATTAATTAACTTTTAACTGATATGAACTGGAAAAATCATTTTTGGGCTTTGATCACTGTGATTTTGATTTTATGTGTGTCAGTTTGGCTTATGGCAGCTATAACCACAGGTTAGGGGTTGTTCTAATCTTAGTTAAATTGACATCGAGCAATAGTCTCAGCAAAACTGAGACTCAGCAAAACTGTAGTGTGTTGAGACTTCAAGAAAGGAGTGAACAAGTAGTATATAATGATTTCATTCCCAACATATTAGTAGCAGGAAGCAATGGTACTAATGCACAAAAGCCCAGGAAAAGGA
This sequence comes from Marmota monax, assembly GCF_021218885.2. Taxonomy (NCBI): domain Eukaryota; kingdom Metazoa; phylum Chordata; class Mammalia; order Rodentia; family Sciuridae; genus Marmota; species Marmota monax. The sequence continues at coordinate 242,344 of NW_026694507.1, read as the reverse complement.
AGGTTTTAAGAAGTGCTAGGTTAAGTATCCCCAGGATCCTAGGGTCACTGGATTCTCATGCAACAAAGCAATATTATACCAGGTGAGGGTGATTTTCAGTGAAAAGATTGGGAAGAGAGAGACAAAATTACCTTTAGAACTATGTAGGGCTAAGAAATTCCATAGGCAGAGAAAGTGATTTAAAGGCTGGCATAAAAATAAAAATGCTCCCTGAAGATAGTTTAACCTCTCTCACTTTTCAACACCTGTTTATGGTGTGGAAATGCCATAAACACAGGGCTTAGAGGGCAAATGTAAATTAGGAAGTTTATAAGGAGACGTGTTCCTCAAATAGGACCTGACCATTAAGTTGCATTTGTGGCAAATACCAGAAGTATCAGGCAGAAGGACTACCTCAAATGCCTCTTATCCAGAAACAGCAGGTTGGTCTAGGTTGATTATTTAAAATTCCTGGCCTCTATTTGCTTCTTCAGTGTCTCCTATCCTGGCAAAGACTAGAGCCCTGTTTAGATGATGTGTTCAGGAAAAAAAAAAAAAAAAAAAACCCTAAATGACTGTCTACCTCATTTCCCTTCTGAGAGGTGTTTTTAGAAGATATACATTCTTTTCTACTTTCCCAAGTTTTATGATTAATACAGTCTCAGTCTTCTACATAGGGAGAACTTCCTTGATCTAGTGCTGCTTATGACTTGGTCAGTAGGCCAGTACTAGAGAAAACTTGTTTACCTAAAGTCTGGTTAGTGTATCTTGCTATCAACTTTGTCAGGAACAACTGTGGTATGCTTTACTTTATCTGCCTTATTTTATATTATTTTTAAATTGATTCTAAATTGAAAGGTAAAAGAGGACTGCTAAATATTTATCCCATCAAAATCCCAACCCCTACCCTTCCACACTAATTTTATGTTAGGCACCCTCTATTCATTCTGCTCCTGCTTTCTCGTCTACATACCTTAAACTCTAGTCACCACAAGCCCCCGTAATTCCCAAACACTCCTCATTTTGTGTGCCTTTTTTTAAGTTAATCATTAGAATATTTTTGTCATAGAATAATGACTCATCTGTTAATATTCACTCAGAGACATCTTTTTTCTCCCTCTATTCCCAAGTCAGAATAATGGATTCATATATATTCAGTACTTTGAGAGTATATATTGCACTCTGCCTGAATGGTAGTTAGTGATAACATACTGTCTTACCTTGGGATGCTATAACAAAATGCCATAGACTGAGTATCTTATACAACAGAAATTTATTTTCTTATAGTTCTGGCAGCCACAAGTCCAAAATCAGAGCATGGATAGGTACTGGTGAAGACTCTCTTTCTGGTTGGCAGATGGTTGCCCTCTTGTTGTGTCTTTATGTGATAGAGGTGAGAGAGAATTAGGTTGTCTTGTGTTTCTTCATCTAAGGACACTAATTTTATCAGGGCAGGGCTCCACCCCCTTGACCTCATTTAACCTTTGTTACTCCTATAAAGGCCTATCTCCAAATGTAATCACACTGAGCACTGGGGATTCAACATGCTCATTTGGAGGGGACACAATTCTGCCCAGAGCCCTGCCTTCCATGAAATCACATTATAAACTTCTCTAATGCAGGTATTTCCTCATTTAACTTTGTATGCTGTAGACATACAAAAAATTGAATGACAAAATTGAAAACCCACCAACATGGATCTCTGTGTAATTAAGGGCAATTTTATTTAGTATATATTATGTCTTTCATTTAATTTAAATGATATATTTTAAAGCGACCATCTAATTCCTTCTATCTTAAATCTTTCTTTTTGTGCAGCCAGTTGTACGTGTCAGAAATATGTATCTGTTTAGAAGTTATATCTTTCATAACTATACAGGAAGAAACATCATCAAGATTAAAAGTGGAACTCAAACCGAATGTGAAGAATAAATTACAAAAGCAAAGCCAAGAAGAATGTTTACAGAAAATCTCAAACTAAGAAAACATGCAGACTGCTTCGTTTATTGTATAGTAGTAAGAAAAATTTCAGGTAAACAAGTAAATGTGGTACCATTTAATGCAGAGCATCGGGAGGGGACCTTGTGAATACAGCTTCCCATTAGACCTCCTTTGCATTTCTCATCATACTGTCGACTTTGCTTGGGGCTCACATTTCACAGCATTTTCTAAGTGGTGTTTCATGTATCCTTAAATTTCTAGAGTATAACAGAAAGTCTGGTTTGTATCCATCATATGAGTTGAAGGGAATGTGAAAGCAAAATGGCAAGATTGAAATGAGTAGAAAAGCATTTGCTTCGATGTGGGACTTCTGTTATTATAAAGTAAGAAAGAACACATTACTTTAGTAAGAAAAGAAGAAAAGTGATATTTTTTCTTGAGAGGGCTATTAATGTTCCCTAACCAAGTCTCTAACCTGACTTCAGTATTTTGGTTGATTTCCCAAAAGATTGAATTTTCAAAATTATGTAATTTTGGTGCAAATTCTCCTCTGAGCATTTACTGCTACAGAGAGAGAGAGTTCATGATCATTTTAATACTTTAAGTCATTTTAAACCCTGCTAGATTAAAATTCTTTATAAAATATGATGTGAAAACATATAGATGGTTTTCTTATTTAACAACTAAAAATGTCAAGTATCTTTTTGATATAAAAAGGTATTTATAAAATAGTGTGTTATTATTTTGATTTATTATAATATACTCAGTTATTATCTCTTCCTTTGGATCCTTCCATCAAAATTGTCCGAATGGACAGTGTTATACTGATTGTTACTGTCTCATCTAATCAGTCAAGAAGTTTGGAAACTTTATTATTTCATGATACATTCAATTGACCAAGCAGGTTTGTGCATCTTCCTTACTAAATATATTTTCATTTTTCCCATGCTCTTCTATCTGCACAGTCATTGTCTACCATTACGAATGTCATATTTTACGTGGATTACTGAAAGGAATTTCCACAGACTATTTTATTTGTCCATATTGGATCCTAATCTATTCACCTCCCTTCCTTTTGATAGAGTGCTCTTTCTAGAAAAGAAATTATTGTGCTAACTCTCCGATTTAACCACCAGTGAGTGGATCTCCTTTTCTAGTGACATCATGTTACACTCAGTAGCATGACATAAAAGACCCTCCAGAATTTGATGTTTGCTTGAAGTTCCAGTTCTATCCACAATTTCTCTTTCCCTCAGAACCTGCATTTCAGATACGGAAAATCCTTGTTAGTTCACTGAAAACACTCTTAAGACTTTGTACACACCACTTTCCACTGGACTTCTTTCCCTCCTTTGATTGTCTTCACATATCTTATGCAAGTGTCTTCACATTCACTTCTTAATGTTTTTATCAAACATTTTCTCTTCTTTGAAGACCTGCCCCATCTTCCTAGCCCAATGTGAGGCAGTTCATAGTGTTTGTCCCTTTCTTTTGGTTTGATTTTTTTATTCCATTTCTCCCAAAAACTACCATCTGGGGAGAAAAATCATGAAATTTATTTAGTTCTGTCATCTTGCCACATCTTTGTTGACTTCTTATATCTTTACTTTGTTTTATAATTGTAATTTCTGTATAATGTTGTATATGCATGACCCTGTGTATAGGCATGGTTTTTATTTACCATTAAACAAATACCATTTATGCATTTTATTTACCATATCCAAAGTTTTCTTTGGCTAATGTTTGTTTTTTTTTTTTTTTTTTGCTTGCCATCACCCTTTCCTGTTTCCTTTCTCTTTTCATTATGGAACATCTTATATTTTCCTTGGTGTCTTTGTGATTATTGCTTTCCTTTCTCTAGGTTTTTCTAGGACTAAGAAAATAGAGCCAAGTTTCTGGCTTATGAGAACTTCTTGTGAAACAGGTGTGTATTTTTTTTTGTGTGTGTGTGTGTGGCAATAGAGAGAAAGAGAGGATATTTTTCACATCACTCTTCACCACCCACAGAACTTGAAAGTCATAGGTATGCTCACAGGATGGTTTTCTTCACCGATCTTCAGCTACTTGCCTCTTTCTACAAATGTGACTTGTCTGTTGGTTTGGGGGAGATTCCTATTGTCATCATTTGCAATGATTTTATTTGTTCTAAACAAAGAATCGTTAGCCTGCAAGTGTGCCAATTTCCTAGAGAAGGGTTCTCTACTAGAATTATCTGATATCAGCAGCAATGAGTATCTTCTCAATGTCTTGTAACACTGCTTTTCTTTTTTTTTTTCATTTCAAATATATAATTTATAAATTCTGAAAAGTTTATGCAGTTGTATAACTACCATTGAAAATTTCATTGTGCTCTTTTACAGTCAGTTTCCTCTAACCACTTGCATTTTGCAGCCATTTCTATGACTTTTGCTGCCAGAGTTGATCATATTCTGGAATATCAAATATGTGCAATGTATAGTCTATTTTATCAGGTGTCTTTCACTTAGCATTCCACGTTTTACATATATTTATGCTGTTTCATATATCAATAATTCATTATTGTTTTTATTGCTAACTAGTTTTCCATTGGATGATTTTATTATAGTTTGGTTATTCATGTAGAAGTTGAATGACATTTGGATTATTTCCAAGTGTAGGTAATTATGAGTAGAGCTAGTATAAACTTTCACATATAGGTCTTTTTTTAAATTTTTTTTATTGGTTGTTCAAAACATTATAAAGCTCTTGACATATCATATTTCATACATTAGATGCAAGTTGGTTATGAACTCCCAATTTTACCCCAAATACAGATTGCAGAATCACATCGGTTACACATCCACATTTTTACATAATGCCCTATTAGTAACTGTTGTATTCTGCTACCTTTCCTATCCTCTACCATCCCCCCTCCCTCCCCTCCCATCTTCTCTCTCTACCCCATCCACTGTAATTCATATCTCTCCTTGTAACACTGCTTTTCAACCCTGATTGTTCCTGTGGCTCAAAAAATATCAATTTCATAGAAGGTGGTATCTGGAGTTTTCATGCTTACTCTTCTAATCATTTTAATCGATTTCTGAGATGGTAAATTAGGCCTGCCATCTTCCTTCTGTTATATTAAAATAAGAATTATTAAACTGTGTTAGAATTGTGTTAATTATCAGATTTGATTTTATAGTTTGAGAGTATCTGGAAGATTGAAAACTTTCTATTTTTGCATTTTATAGTCCAGACCCTGCTACATTGCATTCTTTAGTACCTTCTCACTGATGAACCACCATGGATGAGAAGAGAGTACAAAAAAGGGAGGAGAGTATAGTGGCAGCACCTCAAGTAGAAACTGTCATGGCCTGAGGGAAAGCACTGCAGCACAGATAAAAATTAAAATGTGTCTGGCACATGGAATCAGCTCATTTACTCAAATGAATTTTTGTATTTTTTTTCAATTCATCAACTTTCAAAATAAAGTTGAAATTTTCTGTTTTCTTTTTGCCTATAGATCACTGAGCTCTAACACTGGGGTTCCCTATTCCAGGACAACTCCTTTGAGTATTGTCCTTCAAAAGCAGTTGTGGAATGTTGTTGATGTCCCTTTCCAAAGAATTCTTTAAAAAGCATATTTTTTTCCTACTGTATTAAGATATGCAAAATTCCTCTATTGGGTTGTTTTAGCAACTGTTTTAATTAACTGATCAGAAATGCCATTTTGGGACTCCAAAGTGTCTGTAACACATTTGCCTTTTTTGTGGGGCATTTTTATTTTATTGCAGGCAGTACAGCATGATGCCTAACAGCACGGACTCGGAAACCAGACATTATTTTGTGTTCAAATTCCTTCACACTCTAGCCACCTTTTACATGACATTTAACCATTACTTGTCTTAATGTCCTTACTAACAAATGGGAATAATAAACCTATTTTATAGGGCTATTTATATTATTCTTACATGCAAATATTAAACAAGGGTAAAAATACATTTTCTCAGTCCAATTACCTTGAAATTTATTTTATTGTTAGTGCTGTGATTTTCACTTAGAGGTTAGTTTTAAATTCAAGTTTTAGTTAACTATAGAAAAGGCAATCAAGGCCATAGAGATTTGCTGTTAGCAATAATGCTTTAATTTTTTGTCCTCAAATTCTTTGAGGGCTCTATTCATCCCACACATTCTGTTTCAGCTGTGTAGCTGCAAAGATTCTGGGGAATGCCAGCCATACAAGGAGACATTTCTCCACAGAACAAAGCACTTGTACAGAATAATGTAGATGGGAAGGATGGAATAGGTGAACCCTTAATTAAAAATGTATTTCTGGGCTGGGGCTACACCTCAGCAGTAGAGCGCTTCTCTAGCACATGTGGGGCACTGGGTTCAATCCTTAGCACCACACAAAAATAAATAAATAAAATAAAGGTATGGGGTCTACTACAACTAAAAATACTTTTTAAATGTATTTCTGTTTTCATGATCAAACATTATTTAAAACTTTAAAGTATTAATCATGAATCCTATTTAAATAATAGGTGAACCAAGCTCAGTATTATAGTATTCTAAGAAATTTACTCACAGAAAAATTATTTGCATTACTAGCTAATGAAAAATGAGGAATTAGTACCTGTGTTCTGAAGACAAATATAGATGTTTACTTCACAAAATTTCATAAATATATATTTAACATATATAATATACATAGACACATATGATTTATGTGAACATATATTAAGGCAATCTGCCACTTATGCTCTTCAAATTGTATCATTTCTACCAAATTTAGATCTTAAAAATGTGTAGAAAACTGGCATAACACATTTGACAGACTTTAATAAGGTCAAAAGATGTACTGTAAATTTTTTATTGAAATATAACACATATACAGAAAAGTATAGATGTAAATATATAGTTTAATGAATTTTTACAAATTGTACATTTCCATGTAACCTGTACCAACAAATGGAACATCAGAAATCCCTACTGTGTCACTTATGAGTCATTAACCCTAAGTAAGGGTTACTATATACTGATTTGTAAAAATATAATTATAATTCTTTTTGAAATTTAAATACAAAGACACATTACAGTATGTACCTTTTCTTGTTTAATATCTATCCCCTAATATTATTTATTTTGTGAGGTTCAACTATATCTTGAAAACAATTGACTTTCTCACTGCTATAAACACATTTTTAAAAGTCATTTGGGTAGTTTCTACAAGAGAAATTATGAATTGCATTGATATGAATATTTTAGCATGAAAATGTTGGTTGACACAGAACTAATACCTTCTTGAATATAAACAAGAAATAGAATTGATAAATTACAAGGTAAGTACATATTTAGATTTGGAAGATACTACTAAACAGTTTTTCCAACTTGTATGTATGATGATAAAGAGTTTTCCAAAGTACTTTCGTTCTCTTGATTGAAAGCTGTTAGGATTATTTCATAGAGATTCCAATATCATTGAATTCTAAAGGGAAAAAGTGGATTTCTTATCCCTTTTCAAGAGTCTGTGCAAAATTTTCTGCTTCATTTCCAAGACCAAAAACATGTCACAAGGGATTATTGGAAGAGGAAGACTACAAAAACAACCAGACTTTTCATTTTTCTCAGGTCAAGAGCTGCATCCTTGCCTTGTGTTATCATAGTTAAGATGCTCTCTCACTTGACTCTGCAAATACATGGAATATGTACTCAAAAGGTGATGAAACATCTGAGTATCTTAAACTGGCACCATTACAAAAGTTCTACCACAGCAGGTACCCAGATGTAGATGGAATCATCTGATATGTTAGAATCTTTCCAGCCTATATTTATTCTTGCCTTATTCAGCAAATATCCAAGAATAGTGTTCAGTGTGTGTCACAGAATGTGCCAGCATGATTAAATTATTAATATCAAAAATTGAAAACAATAATATGGCTTAAACTAAAAACAATTTACTTAAAATTTTAGATATACAAATTCTGTTCCAAGTTTTTCCAGGAAAAAATATAATTTATAGTCTTTCCTATAATGCCTGCTCTCAATAGAAGGGAGTTCAGCAGTGTAGGGCAAGTGGATTAGAGGAATCAAAGAGGGGAGAGAAAGAGAAGGTACCAGGAAAGAAGACTGAGTAAATTCTGTCATGTGCATATATGCAAATGGCTCAAATTGCAAATTCCCAATATTATGTAAAATTACAATGCACAAATAAAAACTTTAAAAAAGCATACTTACTTTTAAATAAAGTTTCCTGAGAGTTATTTTCATTGTCTTATTTAAAATACTAGCAAAGGAGAAGTAACTGTAAATAATACAAAATGCTAATACCTTTATAAGGATTATTTATATTCTAGTTTAGAATATTGTTTGTTCCTTTACTGGTAAATAGGTACATCTTTGGTTTGGCACTTCACCTCATGCCAGCCAGTAAAGCCATGCTCTTAATATTCAGTAGTAATCAATATTTCCATTTCTTTTGTTTATATCAATCTGAAATTCATTCTTCAGTAAAAGATATAATTTGTTCTTTCCTTTTTTTTTTAACCCTTACCCTCTTGTCTAAGCACTGAGTAGTTGGGTTTGAAAGAACATTCTTGCTGCATCCAAGTAGGGATTGTGTTGTTATAAAAATGGTGAATATTCCTTTGGTTGTGCTTTTGGCAGCATAAAACTTCCTGTCTGGTATAAATTTTGTGTACATTCTCTATTCTACACAGTAATAGAGGGTTAGTCATTTTATCAGAAAAAATGGTATACATTTTATTCCCTTAACTAAAGGAAAGTCACAGTTTTAAATGGTGTGAGATATGATGTTCACAAAACAGAGGGGGGACCTGTGGGAACAAGTAATAAGAGAGGGTTGGCCTGGAAGATGTGGGCAAATCAAGTAATGGAGGGCAGATTGTAAGGAGGCATGGATGCTAGGGACTAAGTCAATCTTTACAAAGTTTTGGCATATATGTATAAATTATCATGAATGTTCACTTATTTTATAGTAAAATTTTTATTTAAGTAACCATATACACAGCTACAGATAAAAATGATGAAATTTCACAAAATGAAGACACACATATAGAAAATATCTATATCAAGTTTCAGAACATTACCAATATCCCTATCACCCCTCTCTTCCCTTCAAGTCACTGCTAGCACAGTATCAACCCACTACCCACATGTATTTCAGCACAATAGATTAATTTTGCCCATTTTTAACATATAACTGAATCATATGATATGTGAATACATTTTAATGACAATTAAATGCTTAACAACATATTTGTTAAATTAATTTGCCTACACTGCATTTGTGATTAATTTACATTGTAATGTCATAGTCATTATATGAATGTATTAAATTTATTTGTCTTTTTTGCTGTTTATAAACTTTGGGTTGTTTACAATTTGAAGTATTTACAAAGAATGCCTATAGGAAAATTCTTTTTCTTATTTTTTGTAAATACATTACTACACTAATATTGATTGCCTGTGTTGGTGTGGTTCAGTCATATAGAATTGATTTTTTTGGTTACTTTAAAAAAATTATTCTAATTTGTTATACATGATAGCTGAATGCATAACAATTCATAGTACACATATAGAACACAATTTTTCATTTCTCTGGTTATACACAAAGTAGAGTCACACCATTCCTGTCTTCATACACGTACTTAGAGTAATGATGTCGTCCATCTCCTTCCAGCATCTTTCCTCCCCCAATACCCCCTCCCTTCCCCATCCTCCCCTTTGCCCTATCCAAAGTTCCTCCATTCCTCCCATGCTCCACCCACCACCCCCATTATGGATCAGCACCTTTATATCAAGAGAAAATATTCAGCCTTGGGTTTTTTGGGAGTGGCTTACTTCATTTGGCATGATTTTCTCCAACTACGTCCATTTACCTGCAAATGCCATGACTTATTCTCTTTTAATGCTGAGTAATATTCCATTGTGTATATATACCACATTTTCTTTATCCATTCATCTACTGAAGGGCATCTATGTTGGTTTCACAATTTAGTTATTGTGAATTGTGTTGCTATAAACATTGATGTGGCTGTGTCACTGTAGTAGGCTGTTTCTAAGTCCTTTGGATATAAACCAAGGAGTGGGATAGCAGGGTCAAATGGTAATTCCCTTCCAAGTTTTCCAAGGAATCTCCATACTTCTTTCCATATTGGTTGTACCAATTTGCAATCCCACCTGGAGTAGAAACATATCTCAACATCATAAAAGCTATCTATGCAAAGCCCCAGGCCAACATCATTCTAAATGGAGAAAAATTGAAGGCATTTCCTCTAAAAACTGGAACAAGACAGGGATGCTCTTTTTCACTACTTCTATTTAAGATAGTTCTTGAAACTCTATCCAGAGCAATTAGACAGACAAAAGAAATGAATATGAAAAGAAGAACTCAAACTAGCACTATTTGCCAATGACATGATTCTATACCAGAGGATCCAAAACTTCCACCAGAAAACTTCTAGAACTAATAAATGAATTCAGCAAAGTAGCAGGATATAAAATCAACACCCATAAATCAAAGGAATTTATGTACATTAGTGACAAATCCTCTGAAAGAGAAACTAGGAAAACTACCCCATTTACAATTGCCTCAAAAATAAAATACTTGGGAATCAACTTAACAAAAGAGGTGAAAGACTTTTACAATGAAAATTTCAGAATGTTAAAGAAAGAAATTAAAGAAGACCTTAGAAAATGGAAAGGTATCCCTTGTTCTTGGATAGGCAGAATTAATATTGTCAAAATGACCATACTACCAAAAGCACTATACAGATTTGATGCAATTCCAATCAAAATCCAAATGACATTCCTCATAGAAATAGAAAAGGCAATAATGAAATTCTTCTGGATAAATAAGGGACCCAAAATAGCCAAAGCAATCCTTAGAATTGGTGTGTGTGTGTGTGTCTGTGTGTGTGTGTGTGTGTGTGGTGTGGGGTCAGAATCAAGATTCTCTAGTTTTCATATGCATATGCATTGACTTGTTATTATTAATGATAATGCTTTACCCAATATGTTATAGGGTTACTTTTGTTATAAAATAAATGACCATATTTATGTAAATCTGTTTCACTGTTTCATTTTTTTTTCATTCAAATGTGTGACTTCTCAGTTAATCCATGGTTTTCATTGGTCTTTATGTAAGAATAACTGGTAGGTGTTAATGCAATTTATCAGATGAACAGTTAGCAGCACTTTTAAAGTTATATTTCAAATCTGCTGAATCATAAAGTTATTCCTTGCTAGAGACATTTTATAGGTAAAAAAGAGTAGCTGGATAATAATGATTGAATTGCATTCTTCTTTGTCCAAAAAAGCACATTGGTTAGAGATCACAATATCTTTGTAAAACTGGTTAGGCTCCTCCCAAGAGCAAGATTCAAGTGGGTGGTTTTCCAGATTGACTCTTAAATCATTGATATCAGTCTTAAAAGTTTATCATTTTATCAGGAATGTTAATTTCTGCCTGGAAGGGTGACAGATTACATCAGCTCAAAATTTCTGTCAAAGGTCAGCTTTATAACAATTTTCTTTCTTATAGATGTTTTTCAGCAAATGTTTGTAAAGGATTGATTCTAAACTCCTGGAAAGAAATGTTTCCCTAGATGTTGAAGTCAAAGACCAGCTATCTTCTTTATTCAGTTTATTCTAACTTAATCCTTCAACCTGGACATATAAAATAGAATTTAAAATTTTTATGAATTGCTTTTCCTTCCACACTTGGTAAGAGTGGCTGCAAAACTGACAATTCAAGCCAGTTAGAATAATACTGAAAAATTTTACCTTGTTCATATGTTGAAAAGCTCTTCTACTTTCAGCAAGATTAGAATTTTTTTTTCACTTTCAAAATGTTTATTTAAATCTTAATTTTGAAATACATATTTTTTTTTACGTTTGAATCAAATGGGGTATAATTTCTCCTTTTTCCAAGTGTACAGTTTGCAGAATCACATTGGTTATACAGCCACATTTATACATACAGCAATACTAGTGTCTATTTTATTCTGCTGCCCTTCCTATCTCCCCTTCCCCTCCCCTCTCCTCCCATCACCTCTCTCTACCCAATCTAATGTGACACATTTCTTTTTTTTTCCCTCACAATCTGAATTCTCCAAAAACAAAATAAATAAATAAATAAAATAAACCAAAATTCATATGAGAAAAATGTATATTTATCAATATGTAATATGTAAATACTTTATTTAAATATGTGTCTTTTTATTTTGTAGTTCTGTCAGTAAAAAAAAAAAAAAGGTATAATGTGAAGTTACAATAAGCCAAAGGATGGGAGCAATTGTGATTGAGTGATTATACTTTCCTACTCCTACAACATGCTAGTAAGACGACCACTGTTGGACTAATGAGAATTTCTGTTCTTTGCAAAAGGATTGTTTTAAGTTATTATTAGAAAACCACTGTTTTTCATTCTAATTAAATTAATTAATTTATTTTATGTACTTTTTATGGTGCTGGGGATCAAACCTAGAGCCTCCTGCTGCTAGGCAAGCATACTACCACTGAGCTACAACTCCAGCCCCCTATTTTAAAAGATGCATTTTATGGAGTAGTATTTGGACCTTTGACAAGTATTCTTTCTCTTTCAAACATAAAGGAATATTATGTAAAACAAAGGCATGAATTTAACACCAGTGTAGAGTTTCTGATAAAGTGAAATATAAATGTCTTTCAAAATAATCAACATAGCAATACAATTATTTCCATCATTCAGATTCTTGATAAGCATGCTATTAGCATGATTTTTACAATTGAACTGATGCAAGCAGAGGGTAGTAAATCAGTTCTACATGCTCCCTGGGCCTTGCATCTAAAGCCATCTGGACACTATGACAACATTCTATTTATTACATACAAAAGCCTGGATCCTGCCGATGCATAAACAGTAATTAAACACACAAGCCAACCATGCATGCCAGATCTGCGAGAACTATCCTTTGAGTATCTTAGAGTTTCCATGCCAATGAGCTTATTGAGAAATTGGCTGGTGATTAAAGATTAATGATTTATGGTTGCAAGTGAGGTTCATTTGCTGCTTACTGAAATATGTTTGACAGCCTCTTTTTTGGTTTTCCTAGAATCCATACGCATAGAGCTAATTATTCTTAAGACAATATCTCAGTTAAATTCAAACATGAGCTGAAGGTAAGAACATAAAATCACAAGTCTTTTAATATCCAGGTATCAGAGAGCATACCTCTTTTCCTATACTCTCCTGAATATCGAAGTTTGCTTTCCATGCTTTTAAGTATAACACTTACCCATTACATATTGGAAAGAACAGCCATTTGGGACTTGTTTTTCCTAACTCTACTTCTGTAATTCCCATCTTCTCTGGCTGGTCACAACCTGTGCTTAAATTAAGAAGACATGATGGATGAAAAAGAAAAATAATGGAGGCATTTACAAAGAAGCTTGGTTATACTTTTGGCTAATCAGCATTTTGCTTTTTAAGGTGTTTAGATTTTTCACAATTTGTTGATTCCCAGGAAAAAATAGGTGCTTGAGTGAATTCCTCAGTTAAGTGTAAAAATATCTATTAGTTGCCGCTGGGAGTTGGCGGCGGGTGGGGGGACTCATGAGTTATGATTCAGAATAGAGCTGATTTTGGAGATACTGGAATTTGTCAATTCATTCATATAAACATAACATATAATTTCTTTTATAAATGCAGTAAAGTATAACTGAAAATATGTCTGACCCCTTCATAACCTTAATGGTTCTATAAATATGGCACTGAAGTAATTTATAAAGCTGTTAAAATTAATTCTGTCATTAAAATAAACTCCACAGTTCATTACATTACCACTGTAGTAACCTAACTATGAACTTCCCTGAGTCAGCAAAGTGAATCAATGGTGATGAATGATATTACTGCTGAGCAGAACATGGATGAAATGCTTGCCTGGTCAGGAAGCTGCTTTCTTCCAATACAAGCAGGTTGGTTTTCATTGACTCCCCACACCCCTCTGGTCTATTGTCTGCTTTTTATATAATTTTGTTTTTGGTTTGGAAGACACATTGTAAGGGTCCGGGGAAGCTTCGGAGGAAGGGACCACCAAGAGACTGACTCATGCAATTGCAGAAGGGGATTTATTTATTGAGGATCCAATCCAGCGCGCTGGGGCTCTGTGCTCACTCAAGAAAGGAGAGCAGCCCAGAGCCCAGAGCAGGGGCTGAGCACTGCTTAAGTACACTTCTTGGGGAGGGCGGGGACTTTACATACATCACAGTCTCCTTTAACAAATCATCATACACCGCGGGAAAATCAAACAACAATTCCTAAACATGATTAGTTCATTCACTGGCGGGAACAGGTCAGGCGGGGGTGATTGGTTACTCCTAAGTGGGGTACACATTCAAACTGATTGGTTTAGGCCCTGCGATGCCTACTGCAAGATCGCACAGGGCCCTAGGCTATTAATCAACTAAATGGCCAGTAGGGCGTTGTCTTAACTGCCTCAGGAATTTCAGGTTCTGGGTGTAGCAGAGGAACTTAACAATACCTAGTCCTTCACTTTTTAACTCAGGCCTTGCAGCTTAGGAACTTTACAATGCCCGGTCTTTTACATTTTAACTCAGGCTTTGCAGTTTAGAAGCAGCTTAGAAACTTTACCCTTTCAACATATTTGGCTAAAGTTTTTCCTATCGTTAAATTCTTAAAATTCATTTTTAAAAATTTATTTATTTACTCATTCTAATTTGTTATACATGACAGCAGAGTGCATTTCAATTCATAGTACGCATATAGAGCACAAATATTTATGTCTCTGGTGGTACACAAAGTAGAGTCACACCATTGTGTATTCATACATGTACTTAGGGTAATGATGTCCATCTCATTCCACCATCTTCCTTACCCCCATACCTCCTCCCTTCCCCACCCTTCCTTTTGTCCTATCTAAAATTCCTCCATTCAGTCCCATGCTCTTCCAACATCCCCATTATGGATCAGCAACCTCAAATCAGGGAAAATAATCAGCCTTTGGTTTTTTGGAATTGGCTTACTTCATTAGCATAATATTCTCTAGCTCCATCCATTTACCTGCAAATGCCATGATTTTCTTCTCTTTTAATGCTTAGTAGTATTCCATTGTGTATATATTCTACATTTTCTTTATCCATTCATCTACTGAAGGGTTTCTAGGTTGGTTCCATAATTTAGCTATTGAGAATTGTGTTGCTATAAACATTGATGTGACTGTATCACTGTAGTATGCTATTTTTAAGTCCTTTTGGTATAAACCGAGGAGTGGGATAGCTGGGTCAAATGGTGGTTCCATTTCCAGTTTCCCAAGGAATCTCCATATTGCTTTTCAGATTGGCTGCACCAATTTGCAGTCCCACCAGCAGTGTATGAGTGTAGCTTTTCCCCCCACTCCTCACTACCACTTATCATTGTTTGTATTCTTAATAGCTGTCATTCTGATTGGAGTGAGATGATATCTTAGAGTAGTTTTGATTTGCATTTCTCTAATTGCTAGAGATGTTGAACATTTTTTCATTTATTTGTTGATTGATTGTATATCATCTTCTAAGAAGTGTCTGTTTAGTTTTTTGGCCCATTTATTGATTTTGTTGTTGTTGTTGTTATTATTATTATTATTTTGGTGTTAAGATTTTTTAGTTCTTTATAAGTCCTAGGGATTCGTGCACTATCTGATGTGTGTATGGTAAAAATTTGCTCCCATTCTGTAGACTCTCTGTTCACCTCTTTGATTGTTTCTTTTGCAGAGAAGAAGCTTTTCAGTTTAAATCCATCCCATTTATTAATTCTTGATTTTATTTCTTGTGCTATAGGAGTCTTATTAAGGAAGTCGGGACCTAATCTGTCATGATGAAGATTTGGGTCTACTTTTTCTTCTATTAGATGCAGGGTCTCTGGTTTAATTCCTAGGTTCTTTTTTAATATTTATTTTTTAGTTGTACACAATACCTTTATTTCACTTATTTATTTTTATGTGATGCTGAGGAACCCAGGGTCTTGCACATGCGAGGCGAGTGCTCTACTGCTGAGCCACAACCCCCGCCCTAATTCCTAGGTTCTTGGTCCACTTTGAGTTGAGTTTTGTGCATGGTGAGATATAGGGACTTAATTTCATTTTACTGTATATGGATTTACAGTTTTCCCAGCACTATTTGTTGAAGAGGCTATCTTTTCTCCAATATATGTTGTTGGCACATTTGTCTAATATGAGATAATTGTATTTATGTGTGTTTGTCTCTGTGTCTTCTATTCTGCACCATTGGTCTGCAAGTCTATTTTGGTGCCAATACCATGCTGTTTTTGTTACTATTGCTCTGTAGTATAGTTTGGTATAGTGATGCCACCTGCTTCATTCTTCTTGCTAAGGATTGCTTTAGCTATTCTGGGTCTCTTATTTTTCCAGATGATTTTCATCACTGCTTTTTATATTTCTATGAGGAATGTCATTGGGATTTTGATTGGAATTGCATTAAGTCTGTATAGTGCTTTTGGTAGTAAGGTCATTTTAGATCATACTCCCCATTATTAGCAGATTAAGTTGGCAAAGCACTGAAAAGAAAATAGTTCAGATGCATGTGGGTGAACATTTGTGTCTTATTTTGAAGCTATTTGCTAATTGATATTTACCTAGTGAAGATTATGTTTCTTATTACTGGCCCGCAAAATAATTATAAAGTACATGGTTATGATGCTGATAACAAAGGTGACTCTAGAATAAAAAAAATTAAATTATTTTATCAACTTTTATTCATGCTAATGCTCTGTTCAGAAGTATAGGGAACTGTTTGTCCAGATTCCTGAATTTTCACCAGAATTACATTATCTTCAAGAGGTAGGTCTTTTCTGTGAATGTGTTTAAAAATCAGGTTAGTCTGTTTTAAACTCTGATTTTACAACTTTGTGGATGCATACGTTGTCAAGGCCATTGCTGAAAAAGTGGCAAGAGTTGCCTAAGTTTCTCTACTTAGCATAGAATAAATATAAAAATAGCTTAGATAAGATCCTCAGCCAAATTAGAATTGCTGCCATTTTCTGGCACTTACTGTAAGTTCACAGTTTCTTAACAATATCCATAACCTTTTGAAACTTCATTGTTATGTCTACTGTTTTTTCTCCAAACCTATTAGGCAATTTTTTTCCCCTTGGGCCCTATGTTTTGCTATAAAAAAGAATTAGTGCCTCCCTAGAGATAGCAAAGCATGTGGCAGTGAATAAAATGTGCATAGAGATGCAGATGCAGTAACTGAATGACTCACTCCTGACGGAAACTCGGAAACTCGCATTGGCACTATCCAAATATCTGCTTTGGCAAAATTAGCAATAATTATGTGGCCTAGACCTCCATGGTTACTTTCCAAGAGTCCAAAGCAGAAGTACTCAATATCCGAATTACAGGGCCTATGGTGGTTCCTAAAAAAAGAAACTGAAAACCATTCCATGAAAAAAAGGAGAAAAAAATATAAAGAATGCAATGAGAAATACTAAGGAGTATGGATATTTTCTGTTGAAATGAATTAACTGAGTCAGTTGTAGACACTTTTGTATTAAGAATCAATAAAATAAAAAATAAAAACTTATTGCCTATAATCTAGGTTGAGACCTGACTTAAAAAAGCCTTCCATAAACTGTAAAATGAACTATGTTAATTCACCATAAAACTAATGCCTTGGAAAAATAAGATGCAAGAAACAAGAGGCAAAAACACTTTGATACAAAATCCAAACCAATAAACTTTCCAGAAGAAATGTTAGAAATAGATATGAATTGTCTTAAATATTCATGTATTTTTTAATATTTACTTTTAGTTATAGGTGGACACATACCTTCATATTTTTTTTTAATGTGGTACTGAGGATTGAACCCAGTGCATGCCAGGTGAATGCTGCACCTCTGAGCCACAACCATAGTCCTAATATTCACACATTTTGAATTCCAAATTTATTTCAAATAATTTTTCCTAAGAAATCATAGTTACTAAAAAAATGTTTTAAAAATAAAGAGATGAACCCATTGAGGCATTTTAATATCAAAGACAATTAGAAACAAAAAAAATGCCAAATGATAGTCTTTCTAAAAAAAGACATTGTTGAAAAATATTTAATAATGTGAGGAAAATAACAAATATAACTGAAAATGTGATATAACATGCTGCATGATTTTTATTTCTATTTTGAACATTTGATAGGGACAAAACATTACATAATCAGTGTGAGTAATTACTCCACCCTTATCATTTACTATAGATAAAATTTTAGAAAGATTTTAAAATTATCATTTAAAATTTTCTCCGATCTGGTGCACATTAGAGAGTGAGGGAACCTGGAAATGAGTTTTCTTTAAAGAATGTGTACTTTCCCTGGGTGTGAGTGTGTGTGTGTTGGGGAGACTCTAGGGATCCCATATATTAAGATGAGAAGAAAGAGTAGGGCTTTTAGCATTTTGTCATTTGAAAAGAGAGAACAAAATTGAGCAGAATGTAGCTTTATTGACAAGAAGCGATGAATAAAGATGCCTACAGAAAAGTCTGTAGTCCTTGTCAAGGTTATTGGATTGGATTGTCTTTTCTGTAGTTGTAGCTAAGTGCTAAATGTGGTCATGAGGTGACCCCGTTTTATTGAAAACAATCCACTACCTATATGTACTGTGATTGCTGGTCGATTCCTGCATAGCATTTTAATGTCTATGTTTGTGTTCTTAAAATAAATATACAACTTAAGATCTTAAAACTTTTAGTTATTTTTGTCTTTAAAAATGATCAAAATAATGTTCATTGATCATGCTCTAACAAGATTATCACTAGATGCTTAACGGACATTCTAGAAAGTCTACTTCCCCTTTTCTATTAGCTTTTTTTTTTCGAATTAAATACTATCTTTATTCTCCTAGTACTTTGTGCACTTGGAAATGGATAACAGAATAGAGACCAAATAGCACATTCTAAATAAATCATGTCACATTTAAAAAATCTGATCAAAAAATTCCAATGCTTCTTGAAAAAGTGGTTGAAATATTTTACATTTAATCTACTGTAATCTTGCCACTTAATCTGACCGGTGAGATCATTGGGAAACAGATATATAAATTTTCAGTATATTATGGACTGACATATGAGACTGCGGTTCTACCTCGTCATCCAGTTTTATTCTTACTGAGCATCTTCTAATACTCTTAGAAGAAGTTAATTTATTTAGATTGAGAAATAGAAAGTGTACTGGCTCAGGAATGACCTCAACTTAGTTTTTTTTTCCCTTAAAACTATTCTGAGAAAATATATAACTGAACATGTATCTTTTGAATGACAATACTTATTTATCTGGGTTGAGGGGAGAGAAGCCTGTTAGAGGAGCCATCATGCCCTTTTGAACTTTGAATGTCCCTGAGGATGCATATCACAGATTGGTGTAGATTCAGGGATTCTAAACAATTTGGGTTCTACTTCCCAATACTAACTTCAAGTAAAGTAGTTTTGCCTGTAACTATTTTATGTATTTCTATTCCTAGTAAGATGTATTTGTACTGTGGATTTAAGGACTTGGAATTTAAAACAAAACAAAACAAAACTTAGTTCCAGCATTATATTGGGGTTAATCATCTTACTCACAGTAGGTGAAGGATTTTATTGCATGAGTTACTCCTGGAGAAGAAACACTTCAGAAGATTAATCATCTTTAAATTTGTTTTTGAACATACATTTGTATTTTTCCATTGCTCCATGTTGAACATGCATTACATTTATAATCAGAAAATTTTAAAAATTAAATGTGCCTCAAAAAAGTAACATATAAGTTCCCCTAGCATAAAGATAACCTTCTTATTATAATAGTTTCTCTTCCTAGTTGTTCAATTGTTCATGTAATTTCTATAATATTGACATAATAATGATTCCCTTGTACCCTAGCTCTGGCTCTTCTACTCTGTTGGCCAGACTAACAACCTGTTTTGCAGATGGCATATCTTCTTACAAATGAAAATTTTTATATAGGACAAGAATACATTTCAACTGCAGGGGTAGGTATATAGCTCAGTGACAGTTATTTCCTAGCATGTATGGGGACTAGGTTCAATCCCTAGGACTGCCAATATATATATATATATATATATATATATATATGTATTTTGGCAGTCCTAGGAATGAATATATACATATATGTATATATTAATAATGAATATATATACATAAATATTTAAATATATATATATATATTTAAACTCTGCCATAACTACCACCCTGGTGCAGACCCCTGCCATTTTCACACTTACACAATTGCAGTTACCTCCACATTAAATTTTCTTCGACTCCACAAACTCTTCTTAACGGAGCAACTAAAATGATTGTCTGAAAAAGGAAATTGGATTCTATCAGCCAATCCTCAGAAACTGCCAATAGTTTCCATCTCCATCAGTGTGAAATCTAAAGTCTATGCCTTTCCTTTTCACACCCATGTATTTCTGGTCACCTTGCTTGTCTCCCATATCCTGGAAATACTCCTGCTGCAGGACTTTTGGACATAGAAATACCTGTGACTTGCTCCCTCATTTCACATATTTGTTTAAATACTACTTTCACAATGAAGTCTTGTCTATCACCCTAGAAGAACTAGTTTAGAGTAACACATCAAATCAAACAAAGGACATTCACCTGGATAGTTAAATAATCCTGTATGTGCCTATTAAACAAAGCTCCAGACTTTGAAAAGGCAGGTGATATTTCTTAAGATTCAATTACCTAGATAAGTGTTTGTCATGTAGTTAAGTATTCAATAAATCAACAAATATTTGGTGATCATATAAATGAACAATTTACCTTAAATTAAATTATAGACAAATGTCATTTTGTACTATTAATTAAACTGTGTTGGTAAGTGATCTAATATTTTACATTTTAAATTCTTTTTTTTTCCAGCTAGCAATGTTACCTACTTCCTTTGGACAGAATGGCCATTGTTCTCTCTGGGTTACCAAACACACAGCCCTATTGGTGGAATGTGGGTAATAGGAAAAGTTATCTAAGCAAGAGGAAATTTTATGTCAAGTATGTGCAGCATGATTTCTTCAAGTGTAAGCTTGAAATATTTTTCCAATTATTTATGACAAGTTGACCTATGCTTTGGAAAATATGCTGATTTTTATAACACCCATTAAAGAGAAGGGTTCTCAATGTATGGCAGGAGAAAATGTAAATTGGAGCAATCTTTCTGAAATGCATTTTGAATACAAAGATTTATAAATACACATGGTTGATGGCCAGGCAATTATAATCCTATGCATTTAGATCATACACAATTTAAATTTCATTCATGTTTCTTTTATTTTCTATCATTTGTATACAAAGAATAGATGTTACAAATTATTCTTAATGCAATTTAAAAAGGCTTATTTTAAGTAGTGGGATAAATTATTTGTAAGTATATTCAACTTTTAAGACCACTGGCATAATGACAAATTATTAGAATTAGGTTTTGTGCTCTGTTTCCTTTAAATATTAAAAGGTATATTTTTTCTATAAGATAGCTTAGTGATACTCATAAAACTCCCAAAGGCCCCCAAAGAAATCTGAGAAACTGTCACAGATCAGAGAAGAGCAAAGAGATAGAATGTCTACTTGTAATGTGTTATTCTGGGTGGGATCCTGGAACAGAAACAGAACACTGGTTGGAAAACTAAGGAAATCTAAGTTGATTTAATGGTAATATACCAGTGTCAATTTTCTAGGTGTTTTCTTTGAGAATGTAAGATGCTCCAATAGGGGAAGATGGGTAAAAAGTACTGGGGAACAATTTTTCCAACTTTATTCAAAATCTAAAGCTAATCTAAAAAATTTCAAAAACTTTTTAAAAATATTTACATCAAATCCCAAGAAGAGAAAAGGAAGGAAAACAAAATGAAACAAAAAACAACCAGAGAATTCAATGCCTGTAGGGAAAACTTGAGAAAATTCTAAATATTTCTTCCTATTATCAAGTGGTAAATCACTGTTAAGATTGCCCTGTATCTTTAGAGCTTTCCAGTAGATTTTACTATTCTAACATATGCTCATTAGTGTTTCTTCCTGCAGGAAGAGATTTGCCTTTGGTAACCATATGTTAAATAGAAAATTTAAAAAGCCATGTTTCTCCCAAAAAACAAAGAGTACTGCATTGCCAAACAGTGGAGTACTGGTTCCAGATGACTCCTCTTTCGAGGATCTTTTGCACTCCCAGCCTATAATAGTTACTAACTGGATATTTTAGGGGTTATTTCAGTAAATTAGGCATGAATATTCAAGATAATTGTTTCAATTATCCATTTCACTTTTGTTTCTACACATGCATTGTGTTTGGTTTTGTTTTACTATAGCATCCTAAGTACTAAGTCATTATGCAAACATTTCCAAACACTCAGAATTTTTATATGTTCTGTTCCATTCCCAAGTGAAAAGAAACAATCCTCATTTAATCAGTACAGTGACAAGTGCAAAGGGTGTGTACTTGTGTGTGTGTGTGTTTGTGTGTGTTTAAGTGTGTGCGACAGAGAGAGAGACATGTGTTATTGGTATTGGAGATTATAATTCAACTTCAGGGAGACAATTGCTTAATTAATTTGAACTTCACTCCTTAATCTTTGTTGTATTTGCTTGTTCATTTAAATTAAATTCATAAATATGATATGTTTTATTATTTATCAGTATTATATGAGTAAATTTAACTATTCCTGAATATCATGAAGGGACTAGTCCAATATACAGACAGTTTTCTCTATATTTATAACTATATCTTCTTTTTAGATATAGTTTTCCGGCACCACTGAGAGAGTTATATTTCATGTGCACACACACAAAAATTGTATTTGCCCCCATTAATTTCTATGATAATATGTTAAATGTAATAATTTTCATCTTCATTTTGGTTAAAGCTCAAAGGGCAAATACAAAACTGCAAGTGATAAACACCCATATGTCCCAAATAAAGGCTTTGGATTTGGAAAGGGGACCTTGAAGACTGGTTTTGTAGATAATCACCTGCTTGAAGGATTGGAATTCAAGTGATCTAGAGATGAAGCAGGGAATTTCTTCTTTTCCCCCATGTTTTCTTTTGCTTTTCAAAATACACTAAACACCTTATTCATATGGAATAGCTAAGAAATAAGGTGAGAAAATTTGGCACAACATATAAACTCTACCATAACACCTAAAGATAAGATGGATTCTTTCCTTTTCAAGAACATTGTGGTTTCTAAATAGTTCTTTTTGAATATTTTTACTTGTGCATTTTAACCATGCATAATAGTGAGATTCACTATGCCATATTCATATGAGAATTCAGCCTCTACCTCAGAGCAAAGCTTGTCCAAGGAAGGGGGCATGACCCTTGTCCTTGGAAAGACCCACAGAGCACTCCTAGGCACATACCCACCCTGCTGAGTTGTTTATCCACAAATAACAGGAGAGATCTGCAGCACCAGGTGTCCCTGATTCAGTCAGACTAGGTGAGGACCCATAGCAACCTCCTAGCAACCACCAATCAGCATGAGACAGGGAAAATACCTGGGATGCCAGATGACCCTCCCAGTAGTTTATGGTGGTTGATAACATGAAATCATGTAGTTTAGCACGTACTCCCCTGTGGCTTAAACCAATCAGTTCAAAGGAATCCCCCTATTGTACTAACCAATCATCCTTACCCAACTTGTTCCCTCCACAATGTTCTTGAAAAGGAATGTGCTAATCTTGTTTTAGAGTTGTTTTATGATTTTCCCACAGTGTGCTGATTTGCTAAGAGATGCTATGATGTATGTGAAGTCCCTGCCTTCCCCAAAGAGTGTACAAAACTGCTGCAAACCCTGGGCTCGGGGCCTCTCAGCATCACCAGTTGCTGTGTGTGCATGGAGGACCAAGCTAGTTTGCAATAAACACCTCTTTGCTGCTTCCATCCATCTTGGTCTCTGGTGGGCTTTTGGGGGTCCCAAATTTGAGCATAACACATACACGCACATACCATAATTTGATCAACCTCATTCCCCAGTACCTTCCCTTTCCCGTCCTTCCTCCTTACACCTGATCCACTGGCTCTACTCTACAGATTTCCATCTATTAGCATTATTATTATTTTAGTACTTTATTATTATATATGTATATGTATATACGTATAAATATAGGCTGAACTCAATGTAGTAGGTTTAGATGTGGGTACAGCATATACATACATATATATGTATATATACATATATGTATTTATATGTATGTGTGTGTGTATTTGGGAAGTGGGATTCTCTCAAAGATATATATCTTTGAGATATATATATATATATATATATATATATATATATATATAATTGAGAGAATCCCACTTCCCAAATACACACACACATACATATAAATACATACATAAAAATACATACATATAAATATATATATATTATATATATATATATATATATATATAATATATATATATATATATTTATATGTAAACACAATGGAGTAATTTTACTCAGCCATAAAGAAGAATGAAATTAAGTCATTTGCTGGTAGATGAATGGAACTGGAGAACATCATGTTAAGTGAAATAAGCCAGGCTATGAAACTCAAAGGTTAAATGTTTTCTTTCTTATGTGGATACCAGAGAGAAAGAAAGAAAAAAAAAAAGCAAGGCAGGGAGGAGTTAACAAAAAGGGATCTCATGAAAATAGAAGCAAGACCAATTGAGTTACCTGTAGATGGGGTTTCAGAGGGAAGGGAGGGAAGAGAAGAACTAGGGCAGGAGATTTCTTTGCATAAGTTGTTTGAAGTGACTGTCATCTTTGAAGCTTCCCAAGAGTAGAGTTTGCTTCTAGTCACCCTAATCCTTGGGATTCTCAATGTAAGCACTGCTGAGAGAGTTGATCTGTGCCTTTTGGAGTATGGGGAAGGGGCAGACAATTACCTGGCTTGTGCCTATAAAAAAAAAAAAAAAAAAACTGAACTAAAGGTGAGAGTGGCAGAAGGAGCAAGGGCATCAGAGAACAGACTCTGTGGGGACATTTACTTGCTCATACTTATGATGGGGTAAGGTGTATGGTTCCTGGCTTCTAGATGGAAAATTGTGTCCTGATCAAAAGGAGTCACATGCAGATTTTAAGCAGCAGGTCAAAGACAAGGATACCATCTTCTTTTGACATCTGCATTAGTAGAATCCAGAGAGAAAACTACTAAAGGGAAAAGTATTGTGCATTAAATGTCTGCCCAGGATGCCAGAAATAGAAATCAAATGACACTGGGTACTTTTGAGTATGAGATCTTCTTTTCCCCTCCACTTCCTCTTCCACCTTCATACAGCCAGAGGCAGGCTGGGAAGTAGCCAGCCTCTAGGAAACAAAGATGCAGCTAAGGATGTCTACACAACCTGCCAGCATGAAGCAGGTCTAATAGGGTGAGGGGATTTACCTGTGGATGACTTTAGACCTTTCCTTTTGTGTCCTCTCTCTTTTCTCCTTTTCCCTTCCCTTTTCTCCTCTTCTTACTTTTGACTTTTATTTAGTTGATTTTCCTTTATTAAAACAAAGGACTGGAGATGGGGCATATTGAAACTCAACTGGAGATTTCCTTTTAAATGAGAGCCGGAGTTTATTTTTATTATACAAGATTGAGTATACCGGTTATTAAACCTGGAGGCTGTTTTTATGATCTGAAAATGAGGAGGGGAGGAACCTGCCCCCACAACATGGATTTGAATGGGCAAAGAGAACAATGAAGTTTTCTAAATCCAATCTTGTCCATTCAACATACTATTTACATCTATGTGCAGCACATTCTACTTGGCTTATATTATTAGAAATTATATTATTTGTTTTTCTTCAATCCAGCATAGAAATGTTATGTGTCATTCTGATCTGGCAGCATGGTAGCTTGTACATAGGGTTATGTTATATATTATGTACATAATGCCATTTCCAAAGGCTAAACTGATCTTTAAACACTCATAAACCTTATTTTGCCATTCTTGTGTGCTATGTACTCCACAGTCATTATGCAATTGTGTATTCAAATCTGAGGATTTTTAACTGTAAGGCAGTGATTATGAAAATGTATTCTTTCTTGCTTTCTTGCAACACAGCATTGTTAGTCTTTTCATTAACTGCTGTCAGCATAAGTCTTTGCCCTTTAGCCAGAGTAAGCTTATGGGCTTTAGATAGTTTCTTTTGATTTTTTTTTCCTTCTTTTCTGTCATTGTTCACTGACTCGTCTCAAGGATTTGAGGTATTTTAGTACCCATGGAATTAAATACTTGTATACACAAGGGCCTGCTTGTTATTAATATTCTCAGTTCTAATTTTATTGCTCTTTTCTATACTTCAGAAAAGTGAATTTTACACTGTGGCCCAGTGGTATCAGGGAGGGGGCTGCTGGCAGGGGTCACCTATCTCTGTTTCACCAGCAGAAGCCTGACTCTTGTCTGTGTTGTATGTTAGGTCTCTAGGTATGATTCCTTTGAAGGAGGAAGGTCATGGCTAAGTAGGTTTTGAAAGCCATTATTTGAGAAGGGTGCTTGCTCATGTTATTAAGTCACTGTTCCTCTTGTCTTTAAAATTTGCTAAGTGTAAAATAAGTCAGTGTAGCTTCTCTTTAAGATATTTTATATCAAAACTTTCAATGTTCTTTGATATTTCTCCATGTAGCTTTTAATGGTTAAATCAGTCCTTTAATTTAATGGAAGAAGAAATCCTTTTCTTCATTTTAACTGTAATGTTCCAATGACTCCTTAAACTACTTTAATTATATTTAAAGGAAAGAGCAAAATTGGCTTAATCTTATTGTCTTAAATATGTAATCTCTGGATATTATTCATTTTTCTTTTTGGAAGACTAAAACATTCATATTAAAGGAAAAGTAGAAATGTGAAAAAAATGTATAATAAAGGAAACACTCATACTTCTATGACTTCAAGAAAATCACTATTAACATTTCAGCATAGATTTTTGTATTTTGAGCAATATATTATTCAAAATTTTATATTATCTTTAGCATGTTTGATTTTGATTTTTTTGAAGAAAATTGTCTTTATTTTTTGTGGTTTTGTGTATTTGAACTGTGGTGTAAAAATATCTATTAAAATTCTTTTGAAAGTATTACTGTTAAATGCAACAATTTTCACAGTATTGGTGAAAAGTTTCCCTTTATTGTGGTTATTAACAATTTTAGCATTTGCAATTGAAATCCTTATAGTATGCTATTTCTTTAAAAGGTTTTTCTGTAGTGTAGTGTAGAGAATATATATATATATATATATATATATATACACACACACACACACACACACACACACAATTTCAATAAATACACAGGCCTATAATGTATAGGGTGTTTATGTATAATATATATATAAATCTGTAACTCCTTCTGCCTTTTCTATGGCTTGAATACTCCATCCAAAACAGACTGACATTTAATTGCCATTGCGATATTAATAGGAAGATCTTTAAGAGGTTATTAGTCGTAAGAATTCCACTCTCATGGTTGTATTAATGTTGTTTTCTTGGGAAGTGGATTAGTTATCTTGAGAGTGTGTGTGTTATAAGTTCCACCCCTTCTGCCTCCTCTTTGTCTCATGTTTGCTTACTTGTCCTTTCAACATCCTACCGTGCAACAAGAAGACCCTCACCAGATGCTGGTACCATTCTCCTGGACTTCCGAGTCTTTGGAACCATGAATCAAATCAATTACTTCTCTTCATAAATTACTCAGTCTGTCATATTCTTCTTTTATAACTCTATTTTATCTATCTATTTATTTATTTTTTAATTTGTGGTAAGGATTAAACCTGTTGACTCACACATGCTAAGCAAGTGCTCTACCACTGAGCCACAACCTTGCAGCCCTGTCATATTCTTTCATAGCAGAAGACACATTGACATAAAATTGGTGCCAGATGTTGGCCACAACAAACACCTGAAAATGTGGAAGTAGACAATGGAATTTGGTAGAGACTGGAACAATTTTGAAGTAAATGCTGAAAAAATCCTGAATTGCTCTTAATTAATCAGTAATATGGCTCTAGAGAGGGCTCAGAAGAAGAAAAGACTAGAGGTGTTCTGGAACTTCTCATAGATTACTAAAAATGTTGTGATCAAAATGTTAACAGAAATGTGAACATTACAGGCCATCCTGACAAGTTGTCAGATTTAAAGATAATAGTACTAGAAACTGAAGTGAATATCATACTTGCAATAAAGTTACAAAGAACTTGGATGATCTGTCTCCACTATCTATGGGATTTACAGAGGGCAAAATTTAAGAGTGATAAACTAGGATTTTGGTGTAAGTAATATCTAAACAGCAAAGCATTCAGACTATTGTGTGTCTATTTTTAACTGTTTACTGTGACGCAAGGGAGAAAAGAGATGATTTAAAGATAACTTCTATGAGCTAAAAGGAATTAGAATGGAAAGATTTAAAAAACTCTCATCCCTTGGAAAGCTGGGAATGGAGCCACCATTTGACCCAGCTATTCCCCTTCTTGGTCTATTCCCTAAAGACCTAAAAAGAGCATGCTACAGGGACACTGCTACATCGATGTTCATAGCAGCACAGTTCACAATAGCAAGACTGTGGAACCAACCTAGATGCCCTTCAATAGATGAATGGATAAAAAAAATGTGGCATTTATACACAATGGAGTATTACTCTGCATTAAAAAATGACAAAATCATAGAATTTACAGGGAAATGGATGGCATTAGAGCAGATTATGCTAAGTGAAGCTAGCCAATCCCTAAAAAACAAATGCCAAATGTCTTCTTTGATATAAGGAAAGTAACTAAGAACAGAGTAGGGACGAAGAACAGGAGAAGAAGATTAACATTTAACAGGGATGAGAGGTGGGAGGGAAAGGGAGAGAGAAGGGAAATTGCACGGTAATGGAAGGAGACCCTCAGGGTTATACAGTGGAGGGGGTAGAGAGAGAGGAGGGGAGGGGAGGGGAGAGGTGGGGAGGGGGGAGGGGAGAGGTGGGGAGGGGGGAGGGTGGATGATGGGAAAGGCAGCAGAGCACAACAGACACTAGTATGGCAATTTGTAAATCAATGGATGTGTAACTGATGTGAATCTGCAATCTGTGTATGGGGTGAAGGTGGGAGTTCATAACCCACTTGAATCAAAGTGTGGAATATGATATGTCAAGAAATTTGTAATGTTTTGAACAACCCACAATAAAAAATTAAAAAAAAAAAAAAAAAAAAAAAAAAACTCTCATCCTGGCTATATAAAGAATAAAAATTCAGAGGTGGGCAAGATGACACATGCTTATAATCCCTATGAATCAAAAGCCTGTCGCAGGAGGATCTCAAGTTTGAGGTCAGTTTCGCCACTTAGGGAGACCCTCAACAACTTGATGAGACTCAATCTCAAAATAAAAACTAAAAAATCTGGACTGTAGCTCAGTGGTAAAGCACCACTGGTTTCAATCCCCAGTACTACTACTACTACTACCACTACTACTACTAATAATAATAATTCTTTAGAACAAAAAATATAAGTTTGAGAGAGAATACTAAGGGTGTGGTCTAGCAAAAATTTGTTAATAATTCTCTCCAATTACTTCTAATTAAAGTAATTCAATTACTCTAGTTAATTAATAATATACATAAAGGAAGCCAAGTTGTATCCATCAAGACAATGAATAAAGACTGAAGCTATTTCAGAGATATTCCAGAATGCCCATCCTATCATAGACTCATAACTTTAGGAGGGCAAAATGGTTGGTGGAGGGATAGGTCTGTGTTGCTGTGCATGGAGTCACTGCCCAGGGTTGCCTTGGATCTCTGTTCCCTGCATTCTGTCATAGTGTTCCTTAGCTACCTCAGCCGAGGACTCAAGTGATTCCAGGTGTGGTTTGATCCCTTTTCTTGAAGATGCAAAAAGCCTTAGGTGGCATCTATGTGGAGTTAAGTATGCAGGATTACACAATGCATGAGCTGTGGACATAGCTACCTTCACCTGAATTTCCAGAGATGCTGCTGAAGCCAGAATCAGGCAGTTAATGTAGATAGGTAAATTGAGTCAGGATGGATCAAGGAGGCCAATTTTGAGTGCGTCTGGGAAGTTAGAGACTGTCCCCAGAAGGATTAAAATGTTAATTCCTTCAGAGCCCTTCCTCCATCCTGCTCCAACCTGCTTCCAAGGTAACCAGGCCCAGGAATTTCCCCTCCCTACTGGGAGCCATAAGGTGGTTAATGTGTCCATGGCTACTCTGTCCCACCCTTCCCCCTTCAGCCCACCTGTTTCCCACCTTTTGGCCCTCCCACTGAGCATTCCTAGGCCTAGTCATCTACTCAGGAAGGAGAAAGATGAGGGGGAAAAGGCAGGAGAACTGAGGAAGCCTAGGACATATAAAAAGGGCAGAACACCTCCCCTCTTGAGATAGCAGGATACCAACTATGGCCCCCTTCTCCCTCCTGGGAGAAATCTATGTAACCCCTTTTTAAATAAACCCTGCTTCATATGCTTGCCTTGGCGTGCTTCTCTAATGTTCAAACTTCAACATGTGGGGAAGCAGGACTCCAGACTGGGACCCAGGCAGGAAGCTGTAGAGATGTGGAGTTATTAGAAGAAACTCCTACTAGGTCAATGTTTAGGGAAGTCACAGGAGTAGGAGAGCCTCTCTTGAAATACTAGAACTACAGAGCCACCAGTGAACAAGGTATCTGCCAGCCTAGGGTATCCGAAAGCATGAGACTTCAACCCGAGATAACTGAAGCATGGGCTGAGCTCAGCAAGCCATAATTGCAGGGCAGCCTGAGGCTTGCAGGCCCAAATCCCCCAATGTGCCCAGAGAGTGGAATATGGAGTCAAAGGAAATTATTCTACAGTTTTAGGACTTAATGTTGTTTTCTCTGTTGGAATTTGGAACTTACTTAGGATCAACTACCCTCTTTTTTTGCCTATTACTTCCTTTTGGAATGGGAATGCCAATCCTATGCCCACCCCACCACTGTATTTTGGAAGTAGATAACATTTTGACTTGATAGTCACACAGCTGGAGAGAATCTGCCTTTGGATGAATCAGGCCTCAATTCTTGTCATATCTGATATAGTTGAGGTGTTGGACCTTGGACTTTTGAATTGGTGTTGAAATAAGTTAAATCTTGGGATGTGGGATGAAATGACTTTTTTTTTTGTATCTGTACAATACATGAATTTTGGGTACCAGAGGTAGAATGTTAGGGTTTTAATGTGTCCCCAAAACTCCCATTGAAACATAATTGCTATTATGATACTAAAAGTAGGGCTTTTGAGAGATGATCAGGCCATGAAGTCTCCCTTCATCATTTAATTAATGCCTGATTATAGAAGTGGGTTAGTTTATGTGAGAGTGAATATAAGTTCAGCCCCTTCTCTGTCTTATATGTGCACTTGCCCTTCCACGATGGTAGGGTAGGTTGCAGAAAGAAGTCCTCACCAGATGTTGGTGACATGCTCTTCAATTTCCTAGCCTTTGGAGCCATAAACCAAATATAAACATCTATTGTTGATAAGTTACTCAGTCTGTGGAATTCTGTAATAGCAGCACATAATGGTCTAAGACAGCCTCCATAACAATATGGTAACGTTGTAATAATAGTTTTATAA
Source organism: Marmota monax (assembly GCF_021218885.2). NCBI lineage: Eukaryota > Metazoa > Chordata > Mammalia > Rodentia > Sciuridae > Marmota > Marmota monax. The sequence continues at coordinate 210,861 of NW_026694507.1, read as the reverse complement.
TACACTGTTATGGCATGACATACATGGAGAAGAAAGAATGGGTAAAAAGAAAAATGTGTGAATAAATAGAGACATAAATTATGGTTGAAAAGCAGATGCCAAAGAGAAAGGGGACAAAATTCAAAGATTAAGCATGAAAACATGAACCCAATAATAATTTAAAAAGAAATAACCAAGAATACATTGATACAAAGTAAGTTATGAGAGATTTTGAAGGTGAGCACATTAAAAGAAATGAAAAGATCAGTATAGAAATTCTTTCTGAAATAACATAAATGAGCAAAAAAAAGGCAATAAAGCTCTATGAAATGTCTTGAGAAAAATGTGTAAAAAAAATCAGGACCTTAAGGTTGTTTTGGGTGTGGAATCTAGATCCAATATATAACCAATAGTCTAGTTGAATTGGATGAAACATGGGCTATATCCCAAAGAAAGCCAAGTGCTTTGGGTCCTTTAAAGGACCTACTGTCTCAAGTTTATATTATCAAAGAAGGTCAAGAGTAAACTGTAGGCACCTTTGGTCCCAAACATATACAAAGAGATAGGTAATTTTTTGTATAGGAATGACTTGATGATTGTTAATTCAGTGGTTTGCAATAGCCAGTATGTACTGAACTAGAAGGCTGAATGCACATCTTGCCCCATGTTCAACACATCCAATTGTGTATATAACCCCACGTTCAGTAATATCATGTTGTAAATTGACATTTTCCCTGTGGTGGGAATATTTACATCATGGAAATCAACTAACACTGCAATTAGGAAGGCTGCTTTATTTATTTATTTTTCGTACCAGTGATCTGGTTTATTGTTATGCTATTATACCAGCCCTTCATATTTCATTTGCTTATTTATAAGAGCATGAATGGTACAACTGGAGGACAATTAGATAGAATCTGAATAAAACAAGTCCTGAAAACATATAGTCAGTTTTCAGCAATTCTAGTGGCATAGCACAGGGATTTTTCTGCTGATCAATGAGCCATAGATGTGCATTCTTGACAAAGTTTGCATCTCAAAACTTACTTTTTAGGTGTCTTTTTCCCAGTCCTTCATTCCTGCACTATAGCTAATAATTCTAGGGTTTTAGGGAAGGCTGCTCATAAGCACGGATCTCTCTCTGTATATATATCCTTCTATATCTGTATCATCTACATTTATCAATCTTTTTATCTATATTTCTATTTTAAAGCAATAGAGGGATCAAAAATAATAAAAATGCTTTTCTATGTGATGTGGTAATAAGGAGGCTGTATAATGGGGAAGACATGAAGGACATGTATCCATGAATGTACCTGTTATAAAGATTTGGCTTTGGGCCATGTGAACATGATCTGTAATATAAACTGACTTAAATCAAAAGGGGGAAAAGCAAAACTTAAATCAAATTAAAATAATAAACTTATCTCTGTGAACAACTATGAAAGATCTGAGATTTTACCCAAGGTAGACTCCTTCAGTTTTATAGGTGCTGACTGGGACATGACATTCTTTGGACAGAAACAAAGGACTTTACAACTCATGGTATAGCAAGAACCATGAGCATTGTTATCAGTTGTCTTGTGGGGATAAGTCCAGTGGGGTGGAGAAAGTATGCCCCAGGTGAATGCAGAAAAAAGAAGAGGCTTGTTTCATTCATGAAGTTCCTTTAGTTTAGGAATCCCTGAATCTTATAGATGTTACTAGTAAACTTGCCTGAAGTTTAGCCAGAGGGAGACATTATCTTTACTGTTCTGATAAAGAAACAAATCTGCTTCCTGGCATAGAAGAAGATCTTATTCAATCTTCCAAGTATGTCTGCTATAAAAATACTTTAAAAAACCATTACATGATAAAATCTAATCAAACATGATGAACTACCATGGACAATTGTATTCCAACATTATATATTGCTATATATTAAGCTGATGATATCACCTCACAGAGAAAGTTAATCCCAAGTTACTCTATAACATAGCGTTTGATGTTATATACTTAGGAGGATATGTTCGAATGAAAAGAAAAAGAAAAATTAAATTGTATTCACTAGTTATTATTAGTAGCATTAACATTTTATTTTGAAACTATTACAAATATTTTATAAGGCAAATAACATAAATCAAAATGCTAGTATCTTTAGTTACCAAAATTGTCAAGTAAAAGTTTGATATACTGCTGAACTGAACTTGGAAATGTCAGAATCAATTCCTATTTTTTCCTGCTCTATAAAAATTGTCTCCCAAGTTGACATTGAAAATGCCTAGAAGCAAAGACATCCAATGAGCATCTCTAGCACCTGGTGTCTTACTGTGCTTTCTGCATATGGTATTCTTGGTCAATTTCCATATATGTTGAAAGAAATGTAAAATAGGTAACTGGGATATAAGTTCATGTCAGAGAAATAGGAAATCTATCAATGCTTGATGTGTAAAAGGATAGGAGTTAACACTTGAATTTACATTGAAATAATATGGTAAAATTTGACAAAGAAAATAATTGGAAACAATTGGATTACATTGCATATTTAACATTTCATGAATTTTTATGATATTTCAATACACATACTTATGAACACTTACATAGCTCATTAGCACCGCAGGAATTTTGTTGGGTCCCAATTCATTATTCTAAAATACATCTACTTTACTAATGGTAAAGAACTATTTATTTTTTCTTTCCTATATAAACCAAATTTAAGAGTAGAAAAGTACTTGATGTGGAAAAGTTCTCCTCTATAGACTAAAAGCAGCAGAAACAATGGAATTGGAAAATCATCAATCGGTAATTTCTACTTTAAGAATGACTGTAGGGAGTTGGGGTTGTGGCTCAGCCGTATAGCACTCACCTTGCACATGGGAGGTGGTGGGTTTGATCCTCAGCACCACATAAAAATAAATAAAAAATAAAATAAAGATATTGAGTCCAACTACAACTAAAAAAAATGGCTCTAGGCCATGGTCATCATTGGAAGCTAAGTTTATTGCATGAAAGTGATAGGGAACTTTATAATTGACATTTCAGGCTGGTACCACCTGAAACTGATAGGCAATCACAGCATAATTCAAGAATAGTACAATGCAGAATGGTTTATGATGCAATAGTAAGTGCTGCATTATAATACTCTGCTGTGTTTTTGTCAGAAAAGTGCATCTGAATCACCAGACTTCACTCTCTGTTTATAGGAGCTATAAGCTATCATGGAGGAACAAATTAAAATTTACTACAATGAACCAACAACCAAACCCAGTATATAGAATATTCTATAACTTAATAACCTGGCTTCTCACAAAACTGAGTGGAAAAACTGTTAAATATCGTTTTAGAATGAAAAAAAATATGCACATAAAACAATAAATAAAATGTATATATATTGGGTCTTGATTCAAATAAAACAACTTCCAAAAGGAACATTTACATCAGTAGGAAAAATTTGAATATTATTTTAAGATGAAGGTACTTAAGCTACATAGTTGTCTAAGATAAAGATTACCAAATGGAAGAGCTAAATAATATGTTTAATGGCAATACTTGTAAAATGTATTTGAGATAAAATTCTGAAATCAAGAATATCCCAATAGAAATAGAGGCATGATTGAGGTTCTAAAAAGTAGGTAGATTCTGTTGAAAACAAGTTATATAATTGAATTTGATTTGATTAGAGAACCAATATCAGCAGACATATTTGGGTTCATTGCTCAGAAAGCTCACACAGTATTATACTGCTGTTTTGGTCAGTTTTGTTGCTGCGGTGACTAAAGGATCTGAGCAGAACAACTGTAGATGAGGAAGAGTTTATTTGAGGGTTCATGGTTTCCGAGATCTTAGTCCATAGAAGGCTGGCTCCATTTCTCACCATTTCAGGTGAGGCTGAACACGGCACAAGAGTGTGGAAGAGGGAAGCCACTCAGATCACTGTCATAAGGCAGCATAGAGAGAGACTGTGCTTGCCAGATACAAATATATATCCCAAAGCTACGCCTCAATTCCCATCTCTTCTAGTCACACCCTACCACTTCAGTTACTATTCAGTTAACCCCTTTGAGTGAAGTAAACCCTTGGGTTAAGATTTTCACAACCTAATCATTTCTCCTCCAAAACTTGCATTGTCTCACACATGAGCTTTTGGGGGACATCTCATCTAAACCATAACACCTGCATTAATAAATATACCTTCTACAAGATGCATTTAGTATTTTTTTTCATTATACTCTTGTCAGACTGTATCAGCAATCCCTCCCTCCATAACAATAGTTCTCCCTAGACTCATTTGTCACTATCTGCAAAAGGTACATGTTCATTTTTTTTTAAAGTAAGGTTTATTGATACAGAATTTACTACAATCAACTGATTTTCTCCTGTAAAGTTCTTTGGGTTTTGATAAATTCACCTAATTGTGAATGCAGCACCATACAACAATCATTGTACATAATGTGTGTGTCTTATCAGCACAAAAACATCATGCAAAAAATCCTTTTAGCAAAATCTTATCCTTATCCCAACCCATGGAAATCTGTTTTCTGTTCTTATAGATTGTATTCCCATGGTTGATATGTAAATGAGATAAGAAATATTCATCATTTAGAATTTGGCTTCTTTCATTTAGTGTAATGAATTGTTATTCATGTTGCATATGTTAGTAGTTAATTTATTTTTATTACTGAGTAGTATTGCTCTGTATGGATATACCACATTTTGTGTAATCATTTGCAACTGAAAGAAAAATTTGGGTGGCTTCCACTTTGTAGCTATGATCAATAGAGTCACTGTAAACATTTATGTATAGGATTTTAAGTGAAGGTAAACTTTAATTTCTTGAAGATAAATATGTAACAGTGGGATTTCTGAATCACCATGGCAAGTGTGTATTTAACCTTATAAATAAATGACAAACTATTTTGAACAATAGTTGTACAGTTTTGGATTCTTCCTAGCAATATATGAAAGTTCCAATTGTTCCACATCTTTGTCAGCACTCACTACTGTCACTTTTTAAAATTTAAACCATTCTACTTGGGGTTGAAGTGGATTTGATTGTGATTATTAGCAATTCCTTAATGATTAATAATGTTGAGTCTGCTTTCATTGCTTAGTTTCTATCTGTATACCTTCTTTTGTGATGTATGTGTTCACATATTATAAATTAAATTATAAATTAAATCTTTTTATCATTTAATTTGGATCATTCCCTGTGGGTACTAAACATAAAACTTCCTTATCATGTTAATTTTCCAAATATTTTCTCAATTTAATAACCGTTATTTTGTTTTCTTAGCAATGTAAAAGTTATTTTTTATGAAGCCATATTGTATATGTGTATATATATGTATATATGTAATTTTTAGACAACTTGTACTTTGGGTATTATATCCAAATAAGTTTTCTCAATCCGGGATTATAGTTTTCCCTCCAGTTTTCCTTCTAGGAGTGTTATAGTTTTAGAATTTATATTTAGGTCTATGATTAATTTTGTGTTAATTATTTTACATAGTTCAAAGAATAAATTGAGACTTATTATGTGACATATGGATACCTAATTGGTTTAACATTATTTATTGAAAACACTATTCTTTCTCCATAGAATTGCCTTTGAACTTTTGTTGAAAATAAATGGACCATGTATACATGGGTTTATTTTTTAATTCTTTGTCTCATTGATCTATGTGTCTATATTTTCACCAATACCACATAGTCTTGGGTACTGTAGTTTATGTAGTAAATTCTATGATTTGGTGGGTGAGTGTGTTTACTTTATTTTTTTATTTGAAAAAATTTAAACTCTTCTAGATTTCTAGTTTCCTTCCTTTTCTTCTTCTCTTTCTTTTCCTTTTTTTTCTCATCTTTCTCCTCAAATTATTTGTAGTAGGAAATTGTGTAAAAATAATGTCAAAATTTGTATTTGAGATGAGTTAATATAAAATTATCAACTTTGAGTTGAATTTTATAACTTGGATGTAAAGCAAAACAATATGATATATTTTGTCAGTGATGCAACTTGTGTTTTGTTTTTGAAGTTTATATATATATATATATATATATATATATATATATATATATAGTTACTTTATATATATATATAAAGGTTTTATTCATAAGCCCACAAGTATATTTTTAAAATGTAAGAACAGAATCAACACTCATTATGTGTATATGTAATCTGGACTACAGATATTATTGATATGTTACTTTACTACCTAATATTTCTAATTTGTATCAGTAGCAAAAAATGTGTATTAAGTGTATGTAAATTAATTTGTGAAAAATCAGTTAACAAGTCAGTAAGAAAAGAGAGCAGAAACAAAGAAATCTTGCTTTTGATTTCCAACTTGTGAATTAGTGGATAATGTGGGGGAAAAAAAGAACAGAAAAGAAATATGTGATTTTGAATAGACTGCATTTTTAACATCTGTATTTTATGGACATTTTCTAAAAAGTTCATTGTTTCCTATTGTTTAATTAGACATTTTCAAAACATAAAATTCAGGATTTTTTAGCTTGTATGCATAAAAATGTATGATTGGTAATATTAACCTGCTGTATTTAATACTTACTATTATCTCATGCTGACAGATAAAAATTATATTGCTATTGATCTCTGCTATGCTGCACTAATACATTTGTATTGCTTCCTATGTCCATCCAGGCATGACATCATTTTATTTATTACTTGGACGGTTCTCTGTTGAGATTCTTCTTTCATCTTATCCAATAATTCATTTGAACATCCCCCTAGTACACATGGTCTAAACTCTCAGGTAGAAGGGAATACTCATTCTTATGTCAGTGTGACTAAAGTTCTAATTATTTTCACCAGGAACTCTTGTATAACCATATTAAATCTTGCACCCTAGTGCTATGTTTTCACTGTACAATTTTGTAAGACTATAATACTCGATACATAACTATCTGGAAATTGCAGAATATTACTCTAAAATAGCTGCAGTATTTTACATGCTTGCAAATGGCAAGTAACTCTTTTATCATCTTTAAGAATGTCAATAGCTAAAATATTACATAAAATAATGAATAAGATAAGAAGAAATAACGAGGAAAAGAGGAAAGAAGAGAAAATTTCAGACCTGTAAAATTATCAGATAATCTGAAAAATAGATTTTAAATTACATGAATAAATTAATAGATGTAGTGTAGTTTGAGATAATTTTTAAATTAATATTTAATGGGATCTAATTGTAACCAGAATGGATTAGATTAATTATTTACAGTAAATCCTAGAAAATGTAGAACTAAATAAGTTTGAATATCACCACATATTTTTGTCTTGGATATTTATTTATTTATTTATTTTACAATTTACATTCAAGAAGTTAAGCCAGCAAGTAGTTTTGTTAATTTGTTTAATCCAGTGTTTTACTATAAAAGATTAGATTTTTGTAGAACATAATATGAAGACATTAGCTTATTTACTTTTGTTATAGTTTCTTTATCTAAATCTCCTGTTCCTATTTGGTACCTTTAATAGTGATACTGCCAGTTAATGGTGATAAGTTCTTCTCACATGTTGAAGTACAACATTAGAGAAGCTCTCAGAGGCAAGCTCACAAAGCAGGATTTATTGAAAAAGGGGTAATATAGACTTCTCCCAGGAGGGAGAAGGGGGCCATAGCTGGTATCCTGGTATCCCAAGAAGACAGGATGTCTGCCTTTTTTAGAGGACTTAGGCTTCCTTTGTTCTCTTCTCTCTTCCCCTTATGTCTCCTTCCTGCTTACCACAACTAAGACCAGGAGATGCTCCATGGGATGGCCAAAAGGTTAGAGGCAGAGGGGCTGGGGGAAGGGCCTGATGGAGCAGCCCAGGACACATTAATGAACACCTTGATAGGGTGGAGGAAGGGCTCTGAAGGCATTTTAATCCACTAGGGGGCAGTCTCCAACTTCCTGGACTCACTCAATTTGGCCTCCTTGATCCAACCTGACTCAATTTACCTGTCTGTACTGACTATCTGTCTAATTCTGGCCTCAATAGTTTTTATTGCATTCTGTAAAAAAAAAAAAAAAACTACCTTGAACCTAGTGGCTAGAAACAACACACCAACCATTCATTATCTCCTAGTTGTGTAGATCAGAAGTCCTACTTCTCGGTAGGACTCAGTGCAACTCAGTCAGTTCTCTAGTCTTGGTTATATAAAACCAAATTCAAAGTATAGGTGGTCTGAAATGCTCTCTGGGTGATCTGGGGTTTAATACACAGGACTCATTGAGTCTTTCAATTTCTTATTAGGATATGTATCCTAGAAAAATCACCATACTTTAAGCATGACAGTCAAATTGCCTGAGTTAGAATCCTGATTCTGTGGCTACATTAGAGTTTGAACCCTGGTTTCTCTGTAAGTGTTGTTAAAATAACACCTAACTAACTCTTGTAGGTTTTTGGTAGAATTCAGTCTCATGGATTCAGGTCCCTTTTCTTTGTTGACTGTGCGCCCGGGAATTGCTCTTAATTTATGGAGGCCATCTGCATTACTTGCCTCATGGCACCTTTTTGATAGTCTCAGGCTTCTCATACTTCCATCTCTTTGATCACCCTTTTGTGTTTCATCTTCTCACTCTTCGAGCAAGAGAAATTTCCCTTATTTCAAGCAGTCATGTGATTAGATTGTTTCCCTTATAGAATCCACAGTAATCCTTTCATTTCAAGGTTTATAATCTTAACCTCATCTACAAAATTCCCCTTTCAAGTAAGATAATGTATTTACTTAGATCATGGGGTATGGTGAGGACATCATTGGGATAGGTGACATTATTCTCTCTTGACATTGCTTAACTGTCCTCCAAGGATTTTAAAAATCTCTGTCATCTCAAATTTGACTATTATCTGTTCCACTCAAAACAATTGACATGTTCATTTATAACTTGGTTTTACTTTATATTTTTTCCTTCATCTGAATGTTTTCCTATTATATTCTGATTGTTTTTACCTCCTCTTTTGGTAGGAATTGAATGTTTGCTTTCCCTCTAAAATTTATGTTGAAACTTAATCCTTAAATGCAACAGTATTAAGAGATGGAGCCTTTAGGAGGTGATTTGTCCATGAGGGATAACTCTCCTGAATGGAATTAGTCCCTTATAAAAGAGTTGGGAGAACTATAAAGAACTCATTTTGCCTTCCATACATTTGCTATTTGAGGTCACAGTATTCCAGGTACTTTATTGGAAGCAGAGGCTGGGGCCTCACACCAGTTGCCTTGACCTTGGACTTCAGAACTCACAGAACTGTTAGCAATATGCTTCAGATGTTCAAGAAATACCTAGTCTCAGGTATTTTTTCTACAGCAGCATGAAAAGATTAAGACATCTTTTATTTTTGGCTCCAACTAAAATTCTACTTCCTAAATGAGTTCTTTCTATTTTCAGACTTGCAAATTTTACATCTACATTAATACATAGGACTCACTGAGCCTTTGAGTTTCTTATTAGGATACATAATCTTCTAGAGTTTCAGCATAATTTAAGCCTTGTGATCAAAATGCCTGAGCTAAAATCCTGATTCTGTAGCTACATTAGAGTCTAGCTCTTACTTTCTCTATTTGCAAAGTGTGGCTAAAATAACACACTTCTCTTAACATTTGTGTGCTGGTGGAAGAATTACTGAGATAACACACTTAAAGAATTAGAACTATGCCTTGAAAATGATAAAGCCCATACAATAACAATGATTTTTTTTTGGTGTGTGTATCTCTAAATAAACTCTCAAGGCTAGCTGAAGTTTCTGCCATATCAGTTAGGATGTGTTTGAGCTGAAATAATTGAAAAATCTCACTCAGCCTGACTTTATTAATTAAAAAATATATTTTATACATAGTTGAAAATCCAGAGGCATGTGTATGGGATCAATTGGAGATGCTTTAAAGATCAGATGTCGAAATGACTCAGTGAGAACCCCATGATTAATTAAGTGATTAAGTGGCTTTTTTTTTTAACTATAGAAAGAAGATTGCTGTAATTCCAACAGTCACATTCACACATCACAATTCAACAAAATTCAGGGGAAGAAGAGACACCATTGTTATTTGTGTTTTCCATTTCAGATGGTGAATTTTCCTCCCACAGACTCATGCGTACTTTTATTGTCCTCAGTTTGCACTTATTGCCAATATTGAACTCCTGAGAGTGTTAGTTTTCTCTGAGACTGGGTAAGGATTGTGGTGAGAAAGGGGGATTGGGATTAAAGGAAGGGGTAGAAAATAAGACAAAATTGTACTGAGAAGGAAGGAATTGATATAATTTCAGCATAAATAGCTGATATGTTTCTTCTACAAAAAAAGAATGCTTATATTGCTTTGAAGTCATAGTGACTGCAATTATGTTCTGCATAAGGTAAGAATTCATGAACTATTGCTAATGTTGGTATTACTGATGTTGAAATATTTTAAATAAAATACATTTAATGTAATGTTTTAAATAATTAAATAAAATATTTTAAATAATAATATTTAAAATATAATATTTTAAATGATAGTAAAATAATAAAGTTTTAATTAGCTCCAGAATGACTAATTCTCTTTAAGGGGCTCAAAATTATTCTTATAATGATTTTATATCTTATTTGTGTTAAATTCCTTACAAATAACCACAAATAGCTAGAAAGGCTATTTTTTCCAAGTTAATTATCCTACCTTAAGTATGTTGTTAAAACTGAGGTCTCTGAAATTGAATGAAACTAAGTATCAACAGCAAGAAAAATCATAGAAAGTACACAAACACACGGAGATTAAACAATACTCTTTTAAAACAAGAGTGGTTCAAAGTAGAAATGAGAGAAGAAATTAAGAATTTGTTAGAAACAAATGAAAACAAAGATACAACATATCAGGTATCTGGCGTAGTATGAAATAACACTAAGAGGAAAATATACTGCATTTAGCACATACATTAAAAATATAGAGATATCCCAAATAAATAATCTTTTTCACCACTCAAGGCCTTAGAAAAAGAAGAAAAAACTAATTCCAAAATAAGTAGAAGACAGGAAATAATAAATATTAGAGATGAAATTGTGGAAAAAAAATACACAGGAGCAACACAACAAAGTTCGTTCTTTGAAAAAAATAAATAAGCTTGATAAATCCTTAGCCAGACTAACAACAACAACCAAAACGCGAGAGAAGACTCAAAGCAACAAAATTAGAGACGATAAGGGAGATATCACCATGGACACTTCTGAAATTCAGAGGATCATTTGAAACTACTTTAAAAATATATACTCCAATAAACAACAAAATCTAGAAGACAACAATAAATTGTTAGACACACTTGACCTGCCCAAATTGAATCAAGAAGATGTAGAACACCTAAAAAGACCAATATCAAGTAATGACATTGAAACAACATTTAAAAGCCTAACAACAAAGAAAAGCCAGGACAAAACAAATTCTCAGCACATTTCTACCAGACCTTTAAAGGAGAACTAATACCAATCTTCCTCAAATTATTTCATGGAAATGAAGAGGAGGGAACACTCCCAAATAACATTCTATGACCTTAGTATAACCATGATACCAAAAGCAGACAAAGACACATGTAGGAAAGAAAACTACAGACCAATATCCACTTGAACATAGATGCAAAAATCCTCAATAAAATACTAGAAAATCATATTCAAAAACATATTAAGAAGATAATACAGCATGATCAAGTGAGCTTTATTCCAGGGCTGCAAGGCTCATTCAATATATGGAAATCCATAAATGTAACCTGTGAAATGGAGTCAAGAATAAGAACCATATGATCATCTCAATAGATGCAAAAAAGACCTTTAATAAAAACACAGCAATCATTCATGTTAAAAACACTATAGAAACTAGGGATAGAAGGAACTTACCTCAACATTATTATGGTAATATATGACAAACTCAAAGTCAATACCATAATAAATGGAGAAAAACTAAAAGGTTTTTCTCTAAAATCAGGAAAAAGACAGGAATATCCACTGTCACCACTTCTATTTAATATATTTGTTGAAACTCTAGTCAGAGCAATTAGGCAAGGGAAAGAAATTAAAAGGAAGCATGCCAGGTATGGTGATGCACTCCTGTAATCCCAGTGGCTTGAGAGGCTTAGATGGGAGCATTGCAAGTCAAAGCCAACCTTAGAAACTAAATAAGGCCCTGAGAAACTTAGCAAGATCTTGTCTCAAAATTAATAATAATAATAATAATAATAATAATAATAATAATAATAAATAAAACAGGCTGGGACGAAAGCTCAGTGGTTAAGAACCCTTGGGTTGGGTTCAATTTCTGATACAAAGACAAGAAAAAACAGAAGTCCAACTATCACTGTTTGCTGACATAATACTATATCTAGAAAAACCAAAAATTTCTACCAGAAGACTTTTAGAGCTGATAAATTAATTAAAGTGGCAGGATTCAAGATCATCAGTAATAAATCAATAGCTTTTCTACACTCCAACAATAATTCAGCTAAGAAATCATAAAAACCAACCACCTTCCCAATTACCTAAAAGAAAAAAAAAGTCTGGGAATTAATCTGTTGAAGGAAGTGAGAGAACTTCTCAATGAAAACTATATAATACTCAAGAAGGAAATTCAGAAGACCTGAGAAGATGAAAAGATCTCCCATGATCTTGGATGGGCAGAATTAATATTATCAGAAGGTCCATATTACCAAAAGCAGTATACACATTCAATGCAATTCCAATCAAAATACTAATGACATTTGTCAGAGAACTCAAAAATCAATCCTTAAATTCATTTGAAAAGATAAGAGAACTAGAATAGCCAAAACAATTCTGAACAAAACAAGCAATGCAGGAGGCATCACAATTCATTGTCTCAAATTATACTACAGAGCTATAGTAACAAAACCAGCATGGTACTTTCATCAGAATAGGCTGAATACAAATGAAATAGAAATGAGACCAATAGAAGATACTTATGCAATCTTAAGTAATTACAGCCATTTTAATTTTTATAAAGGTGCTGAAAATGTATGTTGGAGAAACAACAATCTGTTTAACAAATGGTGCTGGGAAATTGGATATTCATATTTAGAAGAATGAAATTAGATCCTTATCTCTCCCCTTGCACAAAAATCAAATCAAAATGGATCAAAGACTTGGGAATTAGACAAGAAACCATGCCATAGGGTCAACACTCTATACTATTGATGCAGGCAATGATTTCCTCAACAAAACCTCTAAAACTCAAAAAATAAAATCAAGAATCAATAAGTGGCATGCCATCAAAAAAAAAAAAGGTTTCTGCACATCAAAGAAATGACTACAAGTGAAGAGAGGGCTTCAGAATGGGAAAAAAAAACTTCTTTCCAGCTACTCTTCTGACAGGAGATTAATATATGAAATATATAAAGAACTCAAAAAACCCAATTAATAAATGGGATAAAGAACCAATTAGAGCTGGGTGCAGTGGTATATACCTGTAATCCCAGTGCTCAGGAGGCTGAGACAGAAGGATCATGTGTTCAAAGCCAGCCTCAGCAAAAACGAGGTGCTAAGCAACTCAGTGAGACTCAGAGAAAATATTTGTTGATGTTCTGATTCTGACTTATTTCACATAACATGATTTTCTCCATTTCCATCCTTTTACCATCAAATGCCATTATTTCATTTTTCTTTAAAGCTGAGTAAAAATTCATTGTCTCTCTCTGTGTAGCATATTTTCTCTCATACGTGGAAGCTAGAGCAAAATAAGGGAAAGAAGTTGGTATCCAAAGGAGATTGGATATCATAAATATATGATGGGTCAGTGGAGTAAAGAAAGAAGAACAAGAAAGAGGGAGAAAGGAAGGAAAAGGGGTAAAAATATGGAATGAAATAAACAGTAGCTTGTTACATACATTTATGAATGTACCAAAAATAATCTTAACTGTATATGTAGATATATAATTTAAGTCAACGTTATATATATTAATATCAATCAATCTTAAATATATAAAGAAATGGAAAAATATCAAAAGAGAGAGGAGGGGGAGTGGGGGGTGTGAGGGGAAGATGAAGGAGGATACGGTGATTGAATCAAAATCCTTGCATGTGTTGTTTTGATAAACCCAAATTCTGTATATAATTATAAGGCTCCCATATTAAAGAATAAATATAAGTGAGATTGCATTTTAATTTAAAAAGTGGTGATTGTTAAAAATCTTAACTAAAATATGTGGCATATTAATATGTCTCTGGGCAATGGTGGTCTAAAAAAAGAGCAAGGTTACATACAAAAATGGGTTTACAGTTTACAGTAATGATCCCCATTTTATTTCAAGTCAGGATGTACTCTTTGTATCATCCTTCCTTCTCCTTTAGCACATAAAACACACAATCTAAAACCAACCACAACACTTCAACTGCCTTGATTATTGCACCAATTTCAAAGTTGAAGGAGAAAATTCTCCAGGGGGACAAATATTTATCTTCTCTCTTAAGTTCTCTTAGAAAATATTGCCTGAGTTCAGGTAATATGTTCCACTTGTATTCTGGTGATTTTCTTGTTTCTAATTCTAGTAGAAATTCCTTTTGTAAATTTTATATGCCTGCTATTGTGCCATTCACTATGAGAAATGTAAAGGTGGTATTATAATATATACTCCTGATTCTTAGTTAGATTATAGAAGTATTATGAAAACATCATGGAAGATATATATATATATATATATGTATATGTATGTATGTATATATATATATATATGTATATATAGATATAAATAGTTTAGAAAAGATTATATTTCATACTTTTATATTAAATTCACTGATACCAATAGTTAACGTATACATCATAATAGTTCAGGATAGATAGAAAACATTATGATTTGCATAAATTGTAAGAACTGAAAATCAACACGCATAGATTTAATATCTTTATTTTCTAAATTACATACCAAGAAATAATAGAAAGTCAGGAATAAATATGGTAATAAAATTTTAGAATTTTTATAATATATTTGGTTACATGGTACAAATAATAATATAATTTTTTTTTAAAGGACACTTGGTTGGACAGTTCAACTTGACACTAAAAGAATAAAGCATTAAAATAATTTGGAGAATGAATCCCTAGGTATTCAATTTAAATGCTTAATAATTACTTATGCAAATTGGATTTGGGAATAACTGAAGATAATGCAAAAATTGAAATCAAAGTTAAATATAGACATTGCTTTGAAATATCAAAACTACTAAAATCATCAATTATCTTTATTTGGCAAAGAGAAGGCAATAACAGTAAAATGCATATCAGCGCCAACTGTGATGTGAAATTTAAAGCTCTAAAACCCCATTAAAATCAGCCTGGTAATGATGTACCATATGCACTGATCTACAGTTGCCAGAGGATCCTAACCTGTGGCTTTTTTTCTGTCACATCACCTTGTTAAATAAAGATGAGTTGAGAATGTTTGTTTAAGTATTCATAAGACTGTAGATAATATAAGGTTGACAATTTTAGCAATGTATATTTTTCTTCCAGCTTTATGATACACACAATATATCTGTTTTAATATGCCATGCATGCTTGTTTCTAAGGTAAATTTTGAGTGTAATAAAAAAAAGCTATTCATATATAGTAAAACAAATTAGTCATTCTGACTACAAATTTATATATGCATTCTAGTAAGAAAACTGGTTTAATCTGATGAGTACAGAGGTCTATTAATCAAAGTACTGATCAGAAGTCATAAAGAAAATGTTCCATATTTCATCACCATCTTTCAAGTCACCCAGCTTCTTTATACTTTTTTATTGTTCACCTTTATAAATAATTCAATCCCTATTCTCTTTTCCATATACTTACATCTCTTTCATTAACACCTGTGAAAGTTGAAATTTTATATTGAAGGTAGAAAAAATGTTCAGCTCTAGCTGAATATTTTCATTTTTAGATCAGATAAATTATTAATAATTAAGCCTCAGGTCTATGAGATAAGTAAAATAATATCTTTATTTATTTACATGTTCTTGAAAATTTGATTATTCACCATATTTTCCTTTGCCAGGACTTATGGTGTGTCCTCGCTAAATAGGGGTATTGCCAACAGGATCTTCACAAATGGAGAAAACTATCTTTGAAGAAACTACATAGCCATGTGTAAAATTTTAAGTCTGTATGTAAGAAATTTTGACTCCTGCCAAGTTAATCGGCCCATTATTCTTATTGTGAAATATATCACACATTCTTGGAAGTCTAGCTTGACTTATTTTCAAAATTAATTTATTTAAATTATTTGTTATCAAGTGACATAGTCACAGAAATCTTAAACTGCATTCCTTTAGATATTAAAAGTCAAATATTTTATCCTCAAGTGAGGTTTTCTTCCTCCCTTTGTCTTTTTCTCTCATCCTTTTAGATGAATTATTCCAAAAAAAACTCTTAGGCTTTTTGAAAGAGAAACATGGATTTGAGTCAAATTTACTTCCTCCCACTTTGATCCATCTGTTTGCTCCCTTTCTCCTCTTACTTCTTGAAATATGGATAAGCTCAGGATGGGAGTAGGTGAATGTTCCCTTATGATCACATGAGGTAAGTAAAGGCTTATTTGTGTTTATCAGATTTTCACATACATTATAGTGTCAACAAGTGTCAACTATTTTTTTTTTCTGTATAGGGCCAGATGTAAGTATGTTTTGCTTTGTGGGCTGGGATGTAATTCAGTAGTAGAGGTCTTGTCTGTCATGTAAAAGCCCTGGTTAAATCCCCAACACTCAAAAAAAAAGTTGCTTTTTAAGCTGCAAAATATTTTTCTAAAAAAATCATTTTTGGCCAGGCATGGTGGTACATGCCTATAATCCCAACGATTTAGGAGGATGAGGCAGGAAGATCATGAGTTGAAGCCTAGACTCAGCAACTTAGTGTAGCCTTGAGCAACTCAGTGAGATCCTGTCTCTAATAAAATACAAAAAAAAAAAAAAGGCTGGGGATGTGGCTTAGCAGGTAAGTGCCCTGGAGTTCAACCCCTGGAATAACAACAAAAACATTGTTTCTGTATTTTGGTGCAAAATGGTCTGAATGGGTGTGATATTTCAATAAACTTCATCTAAGTACACTAATATTTAAATTTTATAATTTTCATGTATCAAATCTATTATTTAATTATTTATATTCATCTAAATATATAAAAAATATTTTACATCTCTGGTTATACCAAAATCAGAGTGAAGCTACATTTGATTTACCTGATAAGTAATTTCTGTCTCATATGTACATACACACACACACACACACACATACACACACACTCATATACACACACACACATACACGTCAGAATCACATGTACCTATATCATAATCATGATATAGTTACAACTACATCATCATAATTAAGGTAAAAAATAGGTATATATAAGAGCATATTTACTGGATCAATTTTTATCAGTTTACTAAATACAGAGATATATCAAATATTTTATTTTCATACCTCATAGGGTTTTAAAATAAATTTCAATTTCTTTATACTTATATACTTACATGTACACATGCATATAGAAGCTTGTTTATTCCTGATAACATGAATTAATTTAAACATAGTTAATATCAATATATTTCAAACTATTATTATAATGTGGTCAGTTATGCCTAGTAGATATATTCAGTTTACATAATCTATAAACAGCTTAGAAATAATCTTGGGATAAGTGTGAAATAACTTCCTTACTTCAATGTCCTGACTCTTCTTTCCATTTAAAAGTGCAGAATGTTTTTGAGCTGTGTCCATTTAAAGGTACTGGAGTTATATGCCCAGATCAGTTCATTTTCTATAACACCAGTAGACCCTAGAAAAACTAACCTGATTATCTTACAATTCTGTATTCCTGGATACCATTGAAAGATTATAACTAGATTCCTGATCCATTGGAAATGTTTCCTCAATTGTATTTTTTTAAATTATAGCTTATAGAAAAATTCTTTTAGAAGGTTTTATTTTACTCTTTCTAATAATCTAAACTATTTATTGAAATACCTCTTGAGCATAAAGTTATATATTTTTGAATCACCATTGTTTGTTTCTGATTGAATTTTCTCACTAATTTTGAATACATGCATTAAGTCTTGAAGAAGCAGCAAATTTATTATGTGTTTGTTTTCTCAACATCTTTTCTATCTGAAATATAACTTGGTGGATGATCCTGAGTTAGCCACACCTTAGCACTGAATGTGCATAAAATATATATGTATAAATATTGTCCAGGGTAATGCATCATGGGGGTAAAGAAACATTTCACTTATCTCATGAAACTCTTACATTTTAAAACAGAAATAAATGTTCTTCAACTAACATATGCCATAATTTTCAATAAATTTTAGGCTAGCAATAATTTTGAGAAAAGCAAGTATCCTAAGTTATGGATGGCCAAATGTTAGGATGATAGTTGTATATAATCAAACAATGAGGAATAAGGCCTCTTCAGACTTTGAAAAATTCTATTTTTTATAGATCAATTTGATCATAACAAAAATCCAAAGCAGAACAAATTTAGAAATGTTCACAATAAATATACAAAATTTTTTCTGTAACACAAATTTAGCCTAGGATATAGGCTCCATTGACATCTCTTGCCAAATACATTGTAAATTAACTTATACACCAATAAAATAGAAAATATTGAAGCCACTGACAAATTTCTAGAGTCATACAATTTGCCCAAATTGAATCAGGATGATATACACAATTTAAACAGATCAATTTTAAGCTACGAACTCGAAGATGCCATCAGAAGTCTACCAACCAAGAAAAGCCCAGGAATGGATGGATACACAGCTGAGTTCTACAAGACCTTTAAAAAAGAACTAATATCAATACTCTTCAATTTATTTCAGGAAATAGAAAAAGAGGGAGCACTTCCAAACTCATTTTATGAAGCCAATATCACCCTGATTCCAAAACTAGGCAAGATACATTAAAAGAAAAGAAAAGAAAAGAAAACTTTAGACCAATATCTCTAATGAAATAGATGCAAAAATTCTCAATAAAATTCTGGCAAATCAAATACAAAAACATATCAAAAATATCATACACCACGATCAAATGGGATTATTGCAGGGATGCCAGGTTGCTTCAACATATGGAAATCAATAAATGTAATTCATCATATGAATAGATTCAAAGATAAGAACCATCTGATCATCTCAATAGATGCAGAAAAAGCAGTTGACAAAATACAGCACCATTTCATATTCAAAACACTAGAACAATGAGGGATAACAGGAACATACCACAACATTATATAGGCTATCTGTGCTAAATGGAGAAAAATTGAAGCCATTCCCTTTAAAAACTGAAACAAGACAGGGATGCCCTCTTTCACCACTTCCATTTAACATAGTTCTTGAAATACTGGCCAGAGCAATCAGACAGAAAAAAGAAATTAAAGGGATACACATAGGAAAAGAAGAACTCAAATTGGCACTATAGGCTAATGATATGATTCTATACCTAGAGGACCCAAAAAGTTCCACCAGAAAACTTCAAGAACTAGTAAAGGAATTCAGCAATGTAGCAGGACAGAAAATAAATACCCATAAATCAAATGCACTTCTGTATATAAGTGAAAAATCATCAGAAAGGGAAACTAGGAAAACTACCCCATTTACAATAGCCTCAAAAAAATAAAATACTTGAGAATCAACAAAAGAGGTGAAAGATCTATATAATGAAAATTACAGAGCCCTAAAGAATGAAATCAAAGAAGACCTTAGAAGATGGAAATATCTACCTTGCTCTTGGATAGCCAGAATTAATATTATCAAAAGGACCATACTTTCAAAAGCACTATACAGATTTAATGCAATTCTGATCAAAATTCCAATGACATTCCTCAAATAAATAGAAAAAGCAGTCATAAAATTCATCTGGAAAAATAAGAGACCCAGAATAGCTAAAGCAAACCTTAGCAGGAGGAGTGAAGCAGGTGACATCACTATACCAGAACATAAACTATACGATAGAGCAATAATAACAAAAATAGTACCAAAACAGACTGGTAGACCAATGGTACAGAAGAATGGACACAGAGACTAACCCGCAAAATTACAATTATCTTATATTAAACACAGGTGCCAAAAATATGCATTGGAGAAAAGATAGCCTCTTCAACAAATGGTGCTGGGAAAACTGGAAATCCATATGCAACAAAATGAAATTAAACCCCTACCTCTCACCATGCACAAAACTCAACTCAAAATGGATCAAGGACTTAGAATTAAAACCAGAGACCCTGTGTCTAATAGAAGAAAAAGTAGGCCCTAATCTCCATCATGTGGGATTAGGCCCCAACTTCCCTAATAAGACTCCTTTGACATAAGAATTAAAATCAAGAATCAATAAATGGGATGGACTTAAACTAAAAAGTTTCTTCTTAGCAAAATAAATAATCTGTGAGGTGAATAGAGAACCTACATGTTGGGAGCAAATCTTTACCCCTCACACATCAGATAGAGCACTAATCTCTGTGTATATAAAGAACTCAAAAAGCTAAGCACCAAAAAAAGAAATAACCCAGTCAATAAATGGGCCAAGGACCTGAACAGACAATTCTCAGAAGATGATATACAATCAATCAACAAATATACGAGAAAATGTTCATCATTGCTAGTAATTAGAGAAATGAAAATCAAAACTACTCTAAGATTTCATCTCACTCCAGTCAGATTGGCAGCTATTATGAAGAGAGATAACAATAAGTGTTGACGAGGATGTGGGGAAAAAGGTACACGCATACACTGCTGATGGGACTGCAAATTGGTGGGGCCAATATGGAAAGCAGTATGAAGATTTCTTGGAAAATTGGGAATGGAACCACCATTTGACACAGCTATCCCTCTCCTTGGTCTCTACCTAAAGGACTTAAAAACAGAATATCTCAGGGACACAGCTACATCAATGTTTATAGCAGCACAATTCACAATGGCTAAACTGTGGAACCAACCTAGATGCCCTTCAGTAGATGAATGGATAAAAATATGTGACATATATACACAAAGGAATATTACTCAGCAATAAAAGAGAATAAAATCATGACATTTGCAGGTAAAGGGATGGTGTTAGAGAAGATAATGCTAAATGAAGTTAGCCAATCCCAAAAAACCAAATGCTGAATGTTTTCTCTGATATAAGGTGGCTGATTGATAGTGGGGTAGGGAGAGAGAGTATGAGAGGAATAGATAAACCCTAGATAGGGCAGTGGGGTGGGAGGGGTAGGGAGTGAGCATGGGGTTAAAAATGCTGGTAGAATGTGATGATCATTATTATCTAAAGTACATGTATCTTGGCATGCGTGCGGCCCGGGTTCAATCCTTAGCACCACATACAAATAAAGTACATGTATGAAGACATGAAGAGGTGAGAATATACTTTGTATACAACCAGAGATATGAAAAAGTGTGCTGTATATGTGTAATATGAATTGTAATGCATTTTTCTGTCATATGTAAATAAAAATTAGCAAAAATAAATTAAAAAATAAAAAAAGACTGGGGATGGAATTCAGTGGTTTAATCTATAGTACTCAAAATGAATAAATACATAAATAAGTAAATATTTATCAATTGATTTTACATGATGCTAAGTGGCTCTCCTTACTTAAAATTCATCTGATTATTATTTTAATAAATTTCTGTATTTGGGCCACAACATTTATACATGATGTAACTAACAGTTTAAGAAATTTACTCTTTGGGTTGGCGATGTAGCTCAGAGTGCTTGCTTAGCATTATGAAGCCCTGGGTTCAACCCCTCACACCAGTGGGGGAAAAAAGAAATATATTATTTAAATTTTTTTCACACAGCTTTTGCTATTTAATTCTTTTATGAACATAAACATAACATAGTGAAATTTTGTGGTATAAAATTATATATAATAAATTTCTATCCCTGAAGTTCACTTGATTCTAATAAAAAACTTTGATGTTTATTTTATATTAAATGGGTTCCTATTATAAATGTTTTCTTGTTTCTAGGCTTCATAAATCCTTTTGTAAAAAGTTTTTTTTTTTTTTTTGTGGAACTGGGAAGAACAACAGCATCATAGATTTCAAAATGTCTAGAAAAGCTAATGGTAAAATCTCTGTAAGTGGAACTTCACATGAATGAGACCAATTGCACTCTTATTTGGGAAAGATAACTTACCAAAATCCTGTACTTCCAGGGTCATGGAAAACTATAAAGTCTATAGAGATATTCTCTTTTACATTTTATTCCATACATTGGAGAAAGTTTATTGTGATTCATTTTTTTTTCTTATTTGCATTAGGCTGTTTCATATGTATTACGGACTGAATTGTGTTCTTCCAAAATTCATATATTGAAGATCCACTCCTAGTACCTCAGAATAGAAACATATTTGAAAATAAAGTCTTGAAAGAGGTGGTTAACATAAGGTCATTAAAGCATGCCCCAATCCAATATGATTGGTGCCCTTATAAGAAGAAGAAGAGAAAATAAAAACTCTGTTGTATAAAAAAAGTCAACTATGGGATGGTATCAAACTAAAAAGATTCATAGCAAAGGAAACAATCAAGAATGTGAAGAAAGAGCCTAAAAAGAGTATAACTATATGGAACTTGTCTTTGACCTAAATTTCTAGGTTATTTAATAATATTTGGCTATTACCTTTTCTTGAAGTCACATCAGAATTATCCTCTTACTTTATTTTTTGAAGTACTTATGATTTATTCCAACAAAAATACTTAGAAAATTTGCAGTTGTCCATCACTTCAATGTTAATGAAGCAGCAACATTTGTCTGACAGGGAATCTTTAAACAAATGCTCATTAAATAAGAGAATTATATTGATTGACTGACAAAAATATTATAATCAGAGGTTCTATATTTCCAACAGGCACAGTCCTTCTGTATTCTCCAATTTAGTGTTTGTAGTGACTTTACAAAACATAAAAATAAATGGAATGCACAAAGTCAGGGCCAATGTTAATTCTTAGTCATGTGATGATGTTATTGATATATCTTAGAAATGTTGACTGACCAGAGAAAGTTGTTCTATGCAAAGAAGAATGCAGTCAATTTAAATAGACAAGAATTATCCAAAGTATGTATGTATGTATGAAGACACGAATAGGTGTGAATATACTTTGTATACAACCAGAGATATGAAAAATTGTGCCCTATATGTGTAATAATAATTGTAATGCATTCCACTGTCATATAAAAATTTTAAAAAAGACATTAAAAAGAAAATATATAAAAAAAAGATAAAATATACTCAAACTGAAGGAGAAGGGAGAATGTGATTGAAGATCATATTTTAGGAAGTCATAACATTAATCCAGATTTACAGTGGTGGTGGTAGTGGTGGAAAGTTGAGGGAGATAGTTGTGAGGCACCCAGACAGTCATATGGGAAAAAACAAGAATACAGTGAAGAACAAAGAATTGAGGTCATTTATGTAATCAATCTCCTAGAGTAAAGATGTACTCTGTCTTATTCCTATTTCTATATCTCTTCTTAAGGTTTATATTGGCTTACTTTATTTCTAGTACTTGGAGGAAAACTATTTTGTGAGCAGATTTACACATATAATTTTATTCTGAATGTTATAATCCAAACTATCATCTGCTATATGATATGGAAAATTCAATATTTCCTAATATATAACAATCATGATTTGGAATAATGAGTTCATTCTTGGTTGAAATTTTTTTTCAGTGTGCTAAGAATCTTTACCAGAAGAGGGATGTAAAATATTAATAATGTTCTCCTTTGGAACATTTTAATTAAACTTTGGGTAGTTTTACACTTCACTTTATCCTTTTGCATTATCTTGCATTTTTGTAAAAATTAATGAAAAGGGCACGTAGCATTCATGTTTTATTAAAAAGTGGAGACAAACTCAATTGCAATAGATGTTAAACTCTTTGCAGTGCCATTATGTGAGCACAATGTAACAAATCCTTGAAGCGGGACTCCCACTTTCGATAAATCCACATCTCATCTCATTTTCGTAAAATTCTGCATGTCTTTTCTGTATTCACAAATAAAAACATGCAGCCCTATTGTTTGTGTAGTAGTTAAAATTATGCAGATCTTTTATGCATTGTAGTCCATGATTTTCTTTATCATCTTGTATTCTTGTGGGGCCAGCTAGAGTGTAATACTTCCTAATTGTAATCTTCCTAGTCAGCCAAAGCAGCTGGTTAAAAAAAAATCATTTTGTAGTCTTTGAATTTCCCACTCTTTTACTTGAATTTAGTGAAAGCACAGTGACAGTCATGCTAATAGGAAAACTTGCATAAAACAGGCAGCTTCCTCAAAACTTATGATGCATGACTAGAAAGGTAAAAACTTAGAGACTCTACAGTTTAGAATATATAATGATCCACATTTACTTTGCTGTATGAGAGAAACTTATAAAGCAATGATTCACATGTCTTCAAGGGAAGGTTTATGAAATCATTCACAATTTTTAGTACTTTTTTTGAAATTTTTGTCTACATTAATCCCTTGGTTTAAAAACCACAACTACTAAGAGGCAAACATGGAAAAATATCACCATCTTCATATTATTTGAACCCTAAAATTTGATTTAAGAGAAAATTTTAATTTCCTGTATGCTTTCTGTTATTTACTAATTATATGGTTTGATAGACACTACCATCTCTGAATCTCATATTAGACAGATCTTTCTTATTCCATACTCCACTGACTCAAATGCCAGTGCTCATTTTTCTATAAGTAATTTACCAATCTCGGAGTCTCAGTTCTTTTTCTTTAATATGAGGTCGATAAGATCTACCTCTCAGAATATTTTAAGTATTATAGGCAAAGCATACACAGGGGTAGACTTTGCATAATCATCATTATTATTAGATTCTTTGGAAGTTTAGGAAATCCATAGATCCTAAAACAGATGCAGCGTTGTAATGTATGAAGTCCCAGAGAAGCTGTGTAATGGCTAGTTGTGGAGTTCACAGTGAAGCAAATTGATTGCCATGAGTGACTTCATTTTGTATTATGGCTCCATCTTGTACTTGTGGATGTTTTTCTAAAGATAGGTCTTGTGAGGAAATAGGATGTAGGAAAGTTCAAAACAACACATGCTGCACACAGCCAATTAGTATCTCAGTTCTGCAAACAGAACTTTTGCAAGAAAATTATGACACTATCCAGATAGGGAAGTTAGACATTAACAGGTGAAAAACATCTGGTAGTTTTGTCATTTTAGTTCCTGCTTGCTAACATGTAGTAATAATAATGATCATAATAAAAGTTTGGGGAGGCCAGCAGCTTGTTAGCTTGGCTCACTCATGGTTTAAACTACTCCTACTAATGGAAATCCTACTAATGTATGTGTTCAATGGACTGGGTGTTTTTGATTTACTTGATAAATTAATAACCTGGATATTTAAGGAAAATAAATGCTAGACCTGCTTAATGCTGGTTGGATTTGATAACTTGCATCAAAATGAATAAAATGAGTAGAGAATGGCCTCAGAATTTAAACCATGAAAAAGATTTGTGTATTAAACTTATTATGTATGCAAGAAATATGTTGGAGATTGGAGTTTGGGCGAAATAAGACAACTTTGGTTCTTTTCAAAATAATATTTCAAAATATATGAAGGTTTATTTACTCAAGCTGATTGAAAATGGCAGATCCTGTTAAAAGTGGACAATATTAAGTCACATTTTCTAGTCATAAATTTACTCTTCATAAGTAAAACTCTATTAAATTATATGGAATAGTGATAGAACAATTCTGGTACCAATTGTCACTACTAAGCTGGAAACACTGGAGAAAAACAAACAAACAAACAAAAATTTGCATGTCTGTGGGGTATTTATATATTCTCATGGAGTTTTGTGAAATTGCAGTAAAGTGCCAGATATGATATAATTTAATCTCCACTATTCAGGAGATACTATCATATATACTTTCACACACATTATCTCCTTTGATAGGCTAGTAAAGCTACTCTTTTTTGTTTACAAAAAGGGCTGCTTCTCTAGATAATATCTTTGTTGAACAGCAGGATGTTTGGAATCAGCATGGTATATCAGCCTACTTGCTGGGTGTATTATTATCGTATAAAGTAAGATCCAGCAAGTAGGTATTTCTTATGGTAAATTATAAAATTCCATTTTTTTCTTTATTTTGATACTTTCATACTAAAAGGGATGGTGTTACAGAAATTTAAAGCTAATATTTCCTTTTAAAATACAAAATATTATACACATAGGCATTAGAAAATAATCTGTTAGAACGCCTAGCAAATCACTGCTACTAAGTATAAA
This sequence comes from Marmota monax, assembly GCF_021218885.2. Classification (NCBI taxonomy): domain Eukaryota; kingdom Metazoa; phylum Chordata; class Mammalia; order Rodentia; family Sciuridae; genus Marmota; species Marmota monax. The sequence continues at coordinate 184,651 of NW_026694507.1, read as the reverse complement.
AAGACAACTGTAAAGCAACATGTTTAGACACAACTAAGGTGTTATGGCCTGGGATTAGAATGTATCCCAAAAGGCTCATGTGTTGAAGGTTCCAGCCTCAATACAGACATGTTCAGAGATAGAGCTTTTGGAAAGTGATTGAATCATGAGGGCTCTAATTTCATCAATGGATTAAAGTCGTGAAGGATTTGTATTTGAATGGACTCCTGGGAAGAGGTAGAAACTGTAGGAGGTAAGCCTAGTTGGAGGGCATCGGTTACTGTGGGCATGCCTTTGGGAACTAACTATATCTTTCCCCAGCCCCATCCTCTCTCTCTGGTTTTTTGGGTGCCATGAAGTGATCATCTTTCCTCCACTATACCCGAGACTCAAAGTGGTGTGCAAACAGCCAACCATGAACTGAAATCATGAATCAAAATCATTTTTTTCTTCTTTAAGTTTCTAATATATTTTGTTACAGTAAGGAAAAGCTGACTAATACAGGGTTAGACTCAGAACAATACTAAGTATAAAAGAGTGAAACAACAGATAAAAATTTGTAATCAAGAGAAGGCAAAATAAAAAATAAGTAATATTAGATACTTTGTGTAATAGTTGGGTGATTTGAGCTGAATATTTCATCTCAGTCTCCATTATTATATTACAATTCTTCTGGTGCCACCACATTATACATTTTGCTCCATTTTCATTTTACATATTCTCATTTTGAACACATTGACTTCCTTAGTGACAAAGGTTGTCGCGACCCCTTGCCCGCAAGGAAGACGCAACTCAGGAATCTTCTTTCAGCAGTTTATTCAGGCCCTTGATATTTCTTCTTCTCCCTCTCGGATGCCCCTCCCAGCCTTAATAAAGCATCTCAAGCCCCAATGCGAAGCTGCCACGTGGAGCTTTCTCATAGGGTGGTGAAAAACCATGCGCCAACTCTCCCAAATAAGGAGTTGTTTGTCACAGACCACAGCGGAGCCAGCGCCATCTTGTAATGGCGACCATAGTCTGCAGAAACGGCAGAAGCGGCTCACCACAAAAGGTCCATGCCTCTGAAGTGATGTACCCCTCCCCTATCCCTGGACCAACTCTACATACTCAAGATAAAAAGAGTTTTCTGAAGACCTTTACTTGACTTCCAAAGGAGCCATTACAACTGACTATATTCTTAAAACTTACTTATTTTTAAATATTTCCTAATTTAATTACTGGCCTTGGCAAGTACCTAATACCTAGACTTGTAATTCAACGTAAAATTCTTTCAATATATTCAATTACTATTTTTTAAAGACCTATATTTCCCTCTGTAAATTATACCAAATAGTTTGTTAGTTCAGGTCATTATTATCCTTGCATGGTTTAATGAAATGTACAATATTAATATTTATGGCAAAATGTTTACCTGTGCCATTTGAGTGATTAGTCTTTAAAGTCTGATGGTAATTTGAAGAAGTTGCCACAGGTGGTGTTTTCTTCATTTTAGTTTATTAATCACATAAATTTTAAATCTTGACTAAGCTACATATGATAGGACTTTCATATGAGTAATATTTTCATTGCTAAAGGAATCATTATGAACTAGCCAATAAATATACACATAAACCGTCATATTTATTTGAAGTAAAATAAAGAATAATATGAGATCCAGGTCTAAGATACTGTTTTCCAAGTATTGCCTGCCATCTTGTCTGGTTGTTGGCCTTCATCTTGGTGGATCACATATACTACTAAGTTTCAAAACATTCTGCATTCTAATAAAGAGAAAGTCTATCAGCAAGATAATAATTTTTTTCAGTGAAAGATTATCATCTTTAACAAACTTTTGAGTCCATGACTCATTCATGAGTCCTTTATACTCAATCAGATTTCTCAACTATTATAAAGTCATCAAATTCCAAGTATGAGATTTCCATGAAGTCAACACTCCAATCCAAAGTACTGTTGTTGACTATTCTTTTTGGAATCATATATACATCAACATATAAATTATTCTTGCATGGTTTAATGGTTTAATATTAGGTACTTGTCAAGGTCATCAACCTATAACGTCTTCAAAATTCAGTGTGTTTCCTCTCCAACCTTAGTTTTATATTTTGCTGGGACACTATTATACACATTATAGGAGAAAATATAATGTTTTGATATGTGTAGTACTTTGTGTAATTATCTAATTAGGGTAATAAGCACATTCATCATCTCCAACACTATCACTTATTTGTGTAAAACTGTTCAAAATCCTAATTATTATTTTGAAATATGTAATATAATATTATTTACTATGGTCTTCCTACTGTACAGTAGAACGTTAAAACTACTTCTGCTATCTAAATATAATTTTGTACCATTGACCAATCTCTTGTCATTGTTCTGTACACCCTTCCCTTCTAATAGATTACTACTTCTAATAGATTAGTAGTTTCTAATCTATTCTGTACTTCTATGTGAACAATGATTTAGATTTCACATGAGTGAAATCATTTAGTACTTGTCTTTCTGTGCCTATCTTATTTCACTTAGCATCTCTAGTTTCATCCATGTTTTTGCAATTGACAAGACTTCATTCTTTTAATGACTGAATATTATTTCATTGTGTATCTGTACCACATTTTCTTTATCTGTTTATCAGTAAATGATTGATGGACAAGTAGGTTGTTTCCATTTATTGGCTATGGTGAATAATGCTGCAACACACTTGGGAATACAAATGTTTCTTTGACATACTGATTTCATTTCCTTTTTTAAAAATTTTTTATTTGTTTTAATTAGTTAAACATGACAGTAGAATGCACTTATATACTTTGATATATCATACATAGATGGGATATAATTTCTCGTTTTTCTGAGTATACATATTGTAGAATCACATTGGTCATACAGTCACATACATACATAAAGTAATAATATTTGTTTCATTCTACTATCTTTCTTATCTCCCATTCCCTGCCTTCCCCTCCTTTCACTTTCCTCTACCTAATCTAAGGTAAGACTATTCTTTTTTTTTTTTTTGCATTACAATTCTTTATACACATACATACCACAATTTTTGTATTTCTGTATATAAAGTATGTTATGAAGGGAATTGCTACATCATATGGTACTTCTATTTTTATTTTTTTAGGAATCTTCCTCAATGTTTCACAACAGCTGTACTAATTTGTATTTCTACCAACAGTGTGCAAGAGTTTTCTTTTCTCCACACCCTTGTCAGCACTTGTTATCATTTTTTCTTATAATAGCCATTTCTATTAGAGTGAGGTATGTTATTGTGTTTTATATTTATATTTCCCCAATTATTAGTTCTGTAGAGCATATCAGGTGGGCATTTTATGATTTCTTTTAAGAAATGCATATTCATGTCATTTTTCTCATTTTCTAAATCAGATCATTTGTTATGTATTTGTGTTTTAAGGACATGCTTAATATCTGTTTGAGCTCCTTATATATCATGAATATTGCCAGATGGATAGTTTGCAAATATATCTTCCCATTATGTGTGTTGTCTCTTCACTTTGTTGATTGTTTTCTTTTTTGGACAGAAGCTTCTTGTTTGATGTAATCCCATGTGTCTATTTTTTTGCTTTCACTGCCTTTGCTTTTGAATTTTATTTAAAAAAAAACATTCTTGCCTCTCTTTAAAACTCATTTATCCTTATTTCTATAAAAATCCAAACATAAAACTCAGGCATCTTTGATAATGTCCTCTTTCTCCTTCTGCACTTGTCCATACATCCATCCAGAAAGATATCATGATTTTCAGATTTTGTTCTCTTTGTCTCCTGAAGTTTCTCCCTTATTTTGACCCTCATGACTTTACTTTCCATTAGGACCTCATTTCTTCATCATCAAACCTCAGAAGACATTTATCTATTTATTTATTTTGGTAGTAGAAATAAACCCAGGGGTGCTTTACCAGTCTGTTATATCCACAGCACTTTTTACATTTTATTTTGAGACATGGTCTCATTTAGGGCCTTGCTAAATTGCTGAAGCTGGCCTCATCTAGTGAACCTCCAGCCTCAGCCTCCAGATATACAAGGGGATTACAGGTGTGCATGCATGCTTGGTTTCTAGAAGACCTTTTACTTTACATATAAAACAAACACATTTTATACAACAAGCAAACACACAGGTACACCTACTTTTAATTTTATATTTAAAACAATAATACAATATACGTCCATGCAACATAAGGTAATATTTATTTTATGTCATATAGTGTAAATCAAAATACTAACCTCTGGCATTTGTGTGCTGCACAGAAGTCTAAGTTTAACATAGCATAGTCTGGTGTGAAAAAGAAAAAAGATAATCTGATTATTTATTGTATTCTTATGACTGGTAAATATACTAATTGCCAAATATTCCAAATAGTTTCAGTGATATGGACATGAATAATTGGCATCCTTTAATGATTGGGTTGTTTGTGGCAGGTACTGTGTTAAGTATAAATGTAGACACAAACATGGTCTTTGCTTTTCAGATTTAACATTTGAGAGAGAAACATATATGTAAGAATAATTTTAATACAGATGATTAAAAAATAAAATTCAAAGACATAAGAAATTATTCAAGTATGGCTAATATTTTAGAATACCTTAGGGACTGTGGAATTTTGCAGATTCAAAATTTCAACTTATATTTTATATTCATTTAGGAATTCATTAATTTAGCTGAAGGAAATAAGCAAATGATGTATGCAAGAATTTCTCTAAAGACTTGTCATATTTATGCATATGTATGTATATATTTGAAGATTTATTTAGCAAAATATGTTATATTCTAAAAATGAAAATCGGTGCAAACTATGAAATAACATTAAGGCTGTATATCATTATGAAAGTTTTTTTAAGTAAATTGTTAAATGAAAAAATTATAAAACAGCTTTGTAAGCTATACCTTTTGTTGTATAATGATGGTATAGGCTAGATAAAATTGCATATGTATAGAAAAAGCATGCCAAGCCCAGCCTCAGCAACTTAATGAGAGTCTCACCAAATTAGCAAGTCACTGTCTGAAATAAAAGGAGGGAAGGCTTGGGTGTAGCTCAGTGGTAGAGATTTCTTGGGTTCAATCCTCAGTACCACATGTGCGTGCTTACACAAACACACAAAGAAAATTCATAAAAAGAAAAGAAAAAATTCCTTATTTTTAAGGAAACATCATTCTTTAATTTCAAGGAAAATCGTTTTTCATTATCATTATATTACACACACATTTTAGCCATTTTAATCTATTTTCCTGATAAATTATATTAAATTTTAAAATTATATTCCGGGAAAATGTTGGTCTAAAAGTTATAATTGATATTAAAAAATATTTTGCATACACTTATGCAGGAAAGAATCACAAGTAATGACACGAAGTTTCAAATTTCTATGAATCATTTCCCTACTGTTAATGAGTTCATTGATCTCCTGATACAAAGACCAGACTTGAGAATTAGCCACAGGAAAGGCAGAGACACAGATGCAGCAAGGATGGTGTTCAATGTCTCTTGGAAAAGCACAATCTGGGAAGGGCAAGTTTATGTCGATAGAGTAAAAGGTTTTACATGCTAAGATTCTACTCACCATAGTAAAGGTGTCTCTTTTGCACTCAGCACATCAGTTTGGAGTGCAGTTTACCTCCCCTGTGATAAGTCCTTCTGCCCTTCCTTCTTTGGCATCCCCTATTCTTCTAATTCCTCCTTGCAATATTGTACCTTTTGTTAGAGTCTGTCAGTTAAGGTAAAACATAGTGTTCTTCTTAAACTCTTCTTCCTGCTGGAGGCTTTCCATTTCTTTCCTGTGTTACCGAGTGAACTTTCTCTGTAGTTTAGCAACTCAACTTTATTTCACTTCAAAAAACAAACATTTGCTTCCGATCTTTGGCACGAGTTTAGCCTAGAATTTCTGGGTAAGTAAAGTTTATGCTTTTAGAAAGAACCAAACCTAATTTGGAAGTAACATTTGCATTTTAAGAACATATCATACATGCCAACCAAATTTGGAAAAAATAGATAGGACGGTATTTCTAGACAGAAAAAAGACTTTAATGAAGATAAATCCTCTTTATTTCTCCATTGTGTTTTTTGCAGAATAGATACAGAATAGGCATAGCACAAGAGCCTTCCAGTACTCTTTGAAAAAATGTGTCAACCATGTTACACACAGAACACCTCTCTGGGTGAGAGGATGGTTCAGTGAGGATGTTGATTCAGTCTGTGGCGCTCATAGAGTCTGCCAACTAGTGTACCACTTGCCAACTGGCACCTATTACAGTGGCTTTTCCCCTTATGATAATTGCTTATCAACTGGGAATTTCATTTATTCATTGGCACTATAAATTTAACTTCAGTTTATGAGGCAAGCTCTAATTCTTCCAGAATTTTGTCAATGAAATTATTTGAGATTTTTCATTAGACTAGTGTTTGAAAACATTGCATTGTTGGCTGATTTTGTTCCTCTTCATTGCACTAATTGTTTTTAAAAATTACACTCTATAAGATTTTTGAGGAAACAAGTACTTTAATGAGCATACCATTTTAAAAAATTGAGGATAATTTAAGTGATGTGAAAGCCCAGGCACTGGGAATTTACCTCAAATTATTTTAAAATATCATCCAGAGATCATTGTTTCACTAAATTTATCATAAGCAGAAATCAAGAAGTTTAGGCTTTTACATATGTTTATGCAAATTTGACCTGAATGATCTGTGAGGGAAGGATCAGAAGCTTGTTTTCATATAACCTTCCCCAACCAGATCCTGATCAATATGCAGTGTGCAAGAGGTTCCACTACTGCACAGGAGGGGAGGGGCAGGACAGAAATATCTGCTTAGATCCAGGGATCTGAACCCATGTGAAGCAGAACTCTGCTACCACTGCAGGAAGAATAAGATTTCTGAGAAAACTTCACTTCTGAGGCTCTGGTGCAGAGAATCTTCCTAAGAGAGCAAGAGAACTGAGAAGTTCAGATGTACCATCATCTCTGTAGTGAATAAGAAGAAAAATCAATCTATTTCCGGGGAACAGTTAAGAGAAGAGAGAGAATTCCTCTATGGCAAAAGTATAAAGATATAGGGGTTATTGAGGAATATAAAACAGGAATATTAAACAACACCTAGTAAACACTTAATACCTTGGGTCTCATATTCTGCACAAAGAAATAGCAGCTTACAACTAAAGAAATTTGAAAGTACTCAAAGGAACCATAGTAAGGACAACATAAACTCAACTCAACTTTAGACTGATTCAACATTGACCCTCTCTCACTAATAGCAAGAAAAAGAATAGTAGTCCATATTTCTAGGTATAAACATTATTTTCCTCAACATCTACTTTTTCTTTTCCTTTTCCTTTCTTTCTTTCTTTTTGGTTCCAGGGATCAAACTCAGGGGCATGTAACCACTGAGCTACATGCCTAGGCTATTTTTTTTTTTTGAGACAGGGTCTCCTTAAATTGATGAAGCTGGCTTTGAACTTGACATCCTCCTGCCTTATCCTCCTGAGCTACTAGGATTACAAGTTTACACCATGGCACCTGGCAGCATCTATTGTTTTTTGATCATAATGTCTGTCATTCAGTAAAAAAAAATAATGAGACATAAAAGAAAGCAACACATGAGAGTAGAACACATTGCTAAGAGGACAAAACAGTAAAATAAAACAAAACAAACAAGCCACCCCAAATTAAACCCAGAGACAAATCAAAAAGTTTAAATATCAGATAGACTTTAATATAATTATCACTGATATGTTAAATAATATAAGGTGAAAGGATACAAAGTTAAATAAAAGTCTGCATGGCTAAATGGAGAATTTGATCTCAGGAATGGAAATTTAAGAAAGGTTTCAATTGAAAGACTAGAAATAAAAAACTCTATGTCAGAAATAAAAAATCTCTGTGGTAGAATTATCATGAAGCTGGAAAGAGCTGAGGAAAGAATCCATGAACTGGAAGAAAGATAACGGAAATCATCAAAACTGAAACAAATATGGGGAGAAAAAAACAACTCAACAAAATCAAATACGCAAAAGCTGATGGAAAATGTAAATGAGAAGACAAATGATACTTTCTAGTGTATTCAATAGCACATTCAATCAATTAATACCAATTGTCAGCAAGGAAGTAAACCTCTCACCTCTTGATCCTCATAATGTTTAACTCAAAAAGAGAAAGATAAGCATCATTTCCAGGTGTACCTGCATCATTCACAAGATGGACCATATTCTGGGCCACAGAATAGTCTTAATACACTTAACATGTCAAAATCACTCAAAATATGTTCTCTGAGCAGAATGACACTATGCTACAAATTTGGGGAGATAAATCCAGTCATTATACAGAAAAATACCTGGAAAAAATATACAATGTTTAGAAAATGAACAATGCACTTCTAAAGAATCTATACATCAAAGAAGAAATTACATAGTGAAAGAACTCTCTCTAGACAGATGGATAAAGAAAAAGGATAAATCAAGAGACCAGGAAGGTCACCAATATTAGGGAATGCCACTGTGGATCCCACAGACATCATTGGAAAAAATATTATGAACACTTCATGCCCATCAGTTCAAGCACTTAGGTAAAATTATCAGATTCCTCCAAAGACTCAAAGATTATTAAGAAAATATTACACAAATATGTTTATTAAAACCTTGAATTTTTAGGAAAAATAATGGCTGAGGAGAAAACATGGAGAACCCTGTTACCTGAACATTGTCAAAAAAAATTAACTTGAAATAGATTATACACTTAGTTTAAGAACTAAAATTCTAAAACTTCTAGAAAGAAGCAAAACTAAATTTAAAAATCTTAGGTTCTAAAGTAAGACAAATATTTCTTAGTACCTAAAAAGTACTGACCACATACCAAAAAAAAATTGATATTCTAGATTAATTGCTCTTTGAAAGACACTAGTAAGAAAGTGAAAAACAAAAGAAAACCAGCAATTTCTCCACCAAATAGATATGCCAATAGCATAGGTCCATGAAAATATAAATTTCATAAATTTTTCAATTAATGCAACTTGAAACACAATGAGATGATGTTTTGTACTGGTGGCAAAACCAGAGTAAAAGGCTATTAATACCAGTTGTCAGCCAGGAAGTAAACATCTCACCTCTCATATGTTGTTGTTGGTAAGAATGAAGACAGTACAACCATTTTGGAAAATGATTTGGCAGTTTCTTGTAAAATTAAATAAGCACCTACCAAATGACACAGTAGTTCTATAACTAGGTACTTATCCAAAAGAAAAATATACATAAAACTAAGACATACACAAATGTTTCTAGAAGATAATAACTTTTTTGTAATAATTACAAAAATGTAGACAACTCATCCATATTTCTATTGATTAGTGAATGCAAAACAAAGCTATGGCATGTTCATACAATGGAATACTATTTAACAATTAAAAAGAACAAACTGATAATACATACACAACATACATGAATGTCAGAATCCTTACGTTAATAGAAAGAAGGCAGACACTAAAGAGTATATAAATTATTATTTCATTTTTTTTGACATTATATAAAAAGAAAAGCCATGGGGTCAAAAGAAAGATCACTAGTTGTCAAGAACCTGAAATGTCAGAAGGTGATTGTCTGCAAAGGGGCCCCAGACAATTTTTTTGTTATTGTTTTTTGGAGACAATTTTTGAGGTTATGAAAATATTCTATTTTATTGGTGGGTGCCATAATGCACATTTGTCTAAGGCTACTGAGTTGAACACTTAGAGGGAGACATTTAAGTGTCACTTCAAATAAGCTCACAAGAATCTCTGTGAGGTAGGGCTTGATTATTATTGAATGAATCAATTGCAAGTTGAGCTGGGGTGGAGGAGGCATTTTTTGGGGGGAACACCTGAAGTCACTACATTTATGTATTATCTCTTGGACTGGTGAGATTTTCCAGAAAGGATGTGCCTCCTTATCATCTTATATGGTATAAGTCTAGCTGTAGAATTGTAAGGACTAAACATGCCAGAATCTCAATACTCTGCTCACAAGACTTACTTAAACTGCTTCTGTTTCTATAAAGTATCTTGGCTATCAAACTCAACCATGCTTGGTGTCTCCTAGTTTACAGATTCCCTCATTAACCTCATTAAATAATTGAACTTCAACCTTCTGCCAGAGTTGGTAAATACTTGCCTGGTAAGAATGTGAATTTACTTTGTATTCAACAAGAGATATGAAAAATTGTGCTTTATATGTGTAATACGAACTGTAATGCATTCTGCTGTTATATATAACAAATTAGAATAAAAAATAAAAAAGAAACCCTTAAAAAATGAGGATCAGTGGGTCCTCATTAACATTCCTCACTCTTTCTCATATTGAGTCAACACTTGTGCTTTTACTGCAAATTGAGGTTTTCATTGCACTCTTAGAAGTCCTATTAATACCTACTTTTAGGTTTATTAAAACTTGTTTAGAATAAATTTATCCCATTTTCTTATGTTGCAAACTTTGGATTCAGCTTTCTTTTTTAATTAATTTTTTTCTTTCTCTTTTTTTTTGCTAAATGAATTTTTATTTTGTCATCTGACTTCATATTCTAAAGTTTTGTTCTATAATTTTCTTTACTTTTATTGTACTCTTTTGCTGTTTGAGCTTTTACATTTATGCCTATAAAAATAACTTGAATGCTGGGTCTTGGAAGAGAACATACTCAATTGTATGTTTTTGATCTGCTATCTTTAACTTTTTGTAGAGTGGGTATTGTTCTCTCTTTAAGTAAAGAGAAAAAAAAATACAAAATATTACTATTGCTTTCAGAGATAGCAATAAGATCTGTAAAAGTATACGTACTGACCGAGGTAGATTTGGGCCCCCAGAAAGAGATGATGGTCATATTGCCAAGAAGACTCACCTGTCACTTTAAACCATGGCTCTCATGTTGACAGATTCACAATATTTATATTATTAAAATGCACAGTATATACTGATTTGCCCTCACCATGTAGGAGAATACAGGCTCAAATTATATTTCACAAAAAATGTCAAACTGGAATGCCAATTTACTAGTTTCCAAAAACAAATAAAGCTATCATGTGGACATGAATATTTACAGGACCATGGTCAACACAACCTTTTGCTTTAAGCAGGTCCACATTGGAAGCCAAATTCTATGTAGAAGTTTGCTGAAGCAGGGCAGACAAGTCTTATGATCCAGATATTTATTGGAATCTGCATATGAGAGCACTAGATTTGCCAGAGAACCTGGTGTGATTGAGTCATTGGCAAGGAAGCCATCTCTTTTGGAAAGGGCTTCAGTGGACCTTGCCAAAGCATGGCTCTCCAATGCTTATTTTGTATGTATTTCCTTTGCTAACACATTTCTCTGAAAGAAATGTTTTTCAATTACCTTTGACCCTTGTATATTTTATTGTAACTTTGTTTATTTATTCTGTAATATGTTTTCTATCATCTTACAATTAATATCCAAGATTCCAGTTTTGTATTCAACTTGTCAGCTTGGCTTTGATTATGTCCTTTACACTTACCAGTATTTAATGTGAATTATTATTCCAACAAGTACAGACACATTTTATTTATCTATAATGCAATTTAAATTTAACTCTTATACATGGAAACATAAAATATGTTCAATAATATTTTGCATATTTAAAAACTATAATACTAACATATGAATATGAGATTTATTTAACTTTTTAATAGTATGCTGATTTTATTTTATTTTTATGTAATTTTTAAATTTATATATGACATCAGAATGCATTATAATTCTTATAGGGCACAATTTTTTTATATCTCTGGTTGTATACAAAGTATATTCACTTTTAACAATGAAAAGTATGAAATATAAAGTCATGATTTACTACAAACATAGTTGAAAGCATCAAATTAAAAATTTTAATAAAATCATAGATTTTTAACAAAACCATCAGTGGAAATCTTTATATCAATTAGATTTTTTTTTTGTTTTTAAAAAAGTAAAAAAAAATAATAATTTAAGGATGCATAGAATAGAACCAGTAAAATAAAAGTGAAACTTTGGTCTTGAGGCAATATGGCTTAAATGAAGACGCTATTTACTTAAATGAGGAAAAACAAACCTAAAGATTACAAGCTTTAGCTATTTACAAGGTTTTAATTTTAATACTTCTTGTCATGTGGAAACAAGCCACGTGTTAAAGATTAACCTACATAATTTCAAGACGTCAATAATTTTATGAACTCTTTCTTGGTTTCTGTAACGAAGTTCATGGATAGGTAGGTCCTCAAGAAACTCCACAAGCAGATGTAGACTCAGATTCTCATCAAGCCGATTTTTGCTCTAAACCAGTCCAGGAAAGCTTGGGAATCAAGATCAATGGTAGCCAAGATTGCTGCTGCTGCTGCTTTGATTCACAATGCTGGAAGTCTAGAAGTAGAGGAGGTGTTATTAATCAATTCCTGTCATAGGGTTTTTTTCTGGAGACACAAATTAGGGAATAAAATTTAGAGTACACTGAGGATTTCAAAGATAGAGAACTCTAGTAAGTGTGAAATACATGCTTTAAATTATACTTCAAACAAAAGAGGAAAGAATTCAAGAAACAAAGACACTTTTAGTTGTTAGAGAAAGCATTGAAAAAAGATGAGAAAAAAGACATAGAAGGGTCTTTACATAGTAAAAAAGAAAGGCACTAAAGTTAAAGACTAGAATTTTTCTAATTGCAAGAGAAAATACTCAGGTGTCATAGGAAATACAAAAAGGTATAAAAATTTTATCAACTAGTATAGTTTAGAAATTGATGTCCACAATTTCTAAAAGTATAGTTCCACAAATTAGATGAAAATACAGAGGCACAAACCCTTAGCACAGTTATTTTTGTCATTCTTTATGCTTTGTGAGGGAAAGAATCACAGAGAGGTCAAAGGAATTGTTTTCCTTATTTAAATACTGAAAAATTCTGAACTTCTGTGCTAATGAGGAGTTCACAGAGAAAATTCTGTTCTGAAAAAATCTATTATATATTGTTTTAGAAATATCACTGCTAAAATAGGTCATTTAGTCACCTCCAATATGGAAGGTACTTAATGATTTCTTTTTCCTAATTAAGCCTCTAGCAAGTTTTGATCATATGTTCTATTCTATTTAGGTTTTGCATGTATGAGGCTTATAGATTTTTCATAATAAATGACAAAATCAAGGTTCTACATAGAGGAATGACACTGGAATAAACTTTCAGTATCTAACATAATTGGGTGTTATCTTGAATAAACAAGATATTACATTTCAGAAGTTAAATGAAAGAAACAAACTTTAAAGACAAAAGACTAAACATTTTTTAAAAGTTAGATTTTGCTGGGAATGGTGGTACATGCTGTAATCTGAATGGCTCTGGAGTCTAAAGCAGGAAGATTGTGAGTTCAAAGTCAGCCTCAGCAATTTAGAGAGGCCCTCAGCATCTTAAGGAGACCCTTTCTCTAATAAAATATAAAAAAGGCCTGGGTTTGTGTTCAGTGGTTAAGCATCCCTGGGTTCTAACCCTGGTATCAAAAAAAAAAATGTTGGATTTTAATATTTTCCAGAATAAGAGAAAAAGAAAGAAGACAGTAATGTTATTTCTAGACTCAGGCTTTGAGCATGGACATTGAAATTTTTAATATTTTTCTGATTTCCTTTTTTAGTCTCCATCTGTATTGTCTCATTTATTTTATTTTCACTCAATAATTGATTAACTGATTCAACATACATGTATTTATATGCCTGTTTGGATTTCAGAGAAGTAGGATGAATAGAATCAGATAGATGAATTAAGTCCCTTTTATCAGGAATATGCCTGGATAGAACCAGATTGTTATTCAAGGTTGTATCTGCATCTGTGAAGTGGGAGTGGGGGTAGGGTGGGACACAGGGAAAAAGTCATGTACTGATAACTGACTTCTTTGACATCAAGGTATCTTAAAGCCAACTAGGCAATCCTAGCCACAATTATACTACATACACTGTTTGCTAAGACATAACCTAAGCTTTAAAATTTATTACACACCTATATTTTATGCAAGGTTAAAAAATGGAGCAAAGATTTTTATTCTAAAAACAAATGCAATGATTTTAGCAATTTCTGAAAAGGTTTGCAAAGAGTTTTCTTTCAGGGATATTTCCCAGTAGAACAGATCATTCCTCACATTTGCAATCCTTTGGGGGGAAACAGAGTTCTCAGTTACTGTTGAGGAATGAATTGCCTTTTGTCCCACCGGCTTTTTGTTTTTTTTTTTTTGTTTGTTTTTTTGAATCTAGAATGAGTTTCTATGGAATACTTTGCACATTATCATGGACTCCAATAAGAAATAGCGGGGAGCCCCTACTTTAGGGAGGAATCAAAGGTCACTGAACTTTTCTGCACAGCTCCATGGAGATAGCTTAAAATATTTCATTGATTTCTTTGCCCTGAAAGAAAATAAAATGAAAATTAGAAAAGAAATCCGAAAAGAGCAATACAAGTGAAGTGGATGAGGGAAGGCCTTAAGGAAAACAATTAGAACAACCGAGTATGTGTACTTTACTGAAATAACTCAGCTCCTGCAGTAGACTATAAATATCTGCATTCCTGGAGACCATCTTTAGTGCTGGTTTATAGGCAATATAAGGTATAGTGGGAGTGGAATTATAAGAAAGCCAGCTTGATATGATTTACAGTTTTAAAGTGAATCATATCAGTTTGAAGCAAAAAAAAATTATTCCTTAGGGAAAGCCTTGACTTATTGAAATGAAGAAGGAGCAAAACAGAGTACGCTGTTGGCTGTTTTCAGTGAATGCAGAAGATGAGCATCAGCCTGAGAGAGCACAGTTTTTATGTTTTTGGTTTGATTATTAGTAAATTAAAATAAAATCATTTGGGGATAACTTTTGAATGCCTAAAAGTAAAACATAATAAAACCATTTAGAGCTTATCAGAATTTTGAATAATTCATGAAAGGAATAATCTGTGATAAGAAAAATTATCATTTACATGAGAAATATAATCATAGTTCAGTATAACCAAATCTTGGTCATGTGTTGTGATTTGAGTATAGAATGTATTTTGTCAATTTTAGATGATTCTCAAAACTGATTTTAGCAACTGTATTCAGGCTCCATCAAACTGTTCCTCTGCTGTTAAAAAGGAGCCAGTTAACTGATGAATATTTTATCTCTTTTTTATTTCTCTGCTCACCCACTGGGGTAGTTTTGGATGAATAGTAAAATTGCCAAAATGGAAGCTACCTTGAGGAATGAGGAGAAGAAAGCATGGGTCAAATGCTCCACAGAGCAGACAATTACACTTAATGACTTAGAGGTGGCTGTGGTTCATTAGTACTCACAAGAGACACTTCCTAAGAAACGAGAAGCTATTGATGATACTTTTAAAATAGAAATAAAGTATGCTGCTTTTTATAAGTAGTCAAACTACACAATGCGACACTGTATTGTACTGTATTATAATAATTACAATGCATTAACTTCTGAAATTTTTTCTTATTCTTAAAGTAAAAGGTCTGCTGGCAAATCTATTTCTTGGCAAATTTTTATTCACTAGTGACTAGTAATGTGAACTTATTTTAGAGAGAAAAATGTAAATTGGATATGTACACCTTTCAAAAGTATTCAGCTACCTGTTGGATGATTTTTTTATGGTGGAAGAAGGCAGAAAATCAACTCTTTGCAGGAGAAATTTTAATGTCCTCCTGTGTTGCTCTTGAATGGTGGGTGGCTGTAAGAGTGCAGCTGTGGACTCATAGAAGCACCAAGATAAAAATGGTTGGAAAGAAGCATGGAATCCATTCTTCCATCCACAGCAGGGCTTTGCTGAAGCAACCCCAGATAATGAGGCAGCCAGTCTCTGAATGATATTCAATGTGTGAGATTCTGTTTTCCTTTCAACGACCTCTTCCAATGTTGCCAACTAGACCTATTTGCTCTTGCTCCATTTTTTGTTAAAAGAAAAAGTGGTTGCTGACTATCCTCTGTGCAATAATTATTCATGTTCTTGGGGTCATTTTATTAATTTACATTTTATTCTTTGACAGTGACAGCAAGATGCTTCTTTGGGTTGGGGAAGAATTTCTTATTACATCTAATTCCTTTCACTTCAGTTCACTACTAAATTGCAATGACCTTTCTTGGGTTGGTTCTGTTTAGTCATTTTGACTAGGGTCATCTTAGTCCAATACTAGGCCAGCCCCTAAATTCTGTAACTCACTGAAGGAGATGGTCACAATTGAGACTGTACTGTCCTAAAGATTATCAGAGTATCAGAAACATCGAGATCAAAATTCCTCAATTTTTTTTAGTATGACAGGAAGTCAATTTAGCAAAAATCATTAAGAACTACTCAAAAATTTCCTTCTCAGTGAAGACTACCTTGATTATCTTAATTGTAGCCTCACTATTACCCTTCATAATCTATTTTGCCTCCTTACTCTGTTGTACTTTTTAACTAAAGGTAGTTCTTAATGAGTATATCATAATCTTTAAGGTATTATATCATATATTAAGGTATTATATTAGATATTATATCATATATTAAGCATTACCCTAAATTTATGTTTTTTATTTAAATTAATTCTCATTCTAACCCTTTCAGGTACATAATTTTATTATTTCCATTTTTACATAAGAAGAGACTTGGATATGAATAAATTATTTTCCCAAGTTTACCTAGATGTTTATGTGTTGGATGAAGCTGTCAAAATTCTGCCTGAATTTAGTACAAAGTGGTCACGCTCTCTTGGAACTACTAAGGAGGGTAGAATTCACCATTTCTAATTCATAGAAATGGGTGAAGCAGAACGTATCCATTCATGGGTGAGTGAAGAAGCAACATTTTGCTTGTTGTAAACTGTAGTATGTGGAACAATCCATACAGCAATCAATTGATAAAATGGACTCAGGGGAATTTGTTCAAGTTCTTGATTGGTGGATAAAAATAAGTGTTTTGATAAACATTTAAAAGAGAAATCTTCTGGAACAAGAATTCATAAAGGCAATCAGGAGGAATAGAGCTATAATAAAGATCTATCTCCTGAGTTAAGTCTAGCATTCATGCTCTTCTTTCAACAAAAGGCCCTGCATTATTGGTTAAATTGTGCCAAAGATAACTCTGAAAAAAAAATGTATGTGGCTCTTACTTTAATTCATCATTTATTTTTTTGAGAATTCTGCATGGTCTAAAAGAAAATCTTTCTACATTGACTGATGGACAGTTAAGTAGAAACCACGTATGGAAGGCCTCTGTATGACAATTTTTGTCAGAATCTGGTAACTAGAATGGGCAAGAACACAAACGTTCCCTGATGCTAGATGGTCAATATTTATTCGACTGTTTTAGGTCTTTGTCAAAACCAAGGATTATTTACTTTCCTTGGCTTGATCTACTCAAAAAATTAGACAACATTTCAGGGTCAATTACATATAAGAGGTTGTGAGGGGAAAGGGAAAAAAAAAGGGAGAGAATTAAATTACAGCAGATGGGGTAGAGAGAGAAGATGGGAGGGGAGGGGAGGGGGGATAGTAGAGGATAGGAAAGGTAGCAGAATACAACAGTTACTAATATGGCATTATGTAAAAACGTGGATGTGTAACCGATGTGATTCTGCAATCTGTATTTGGGGTAAAAATGGGAGTTCATAACCCACTTGAATCTAATGTATGAAATATGATATGTCAAGAGCTTTGTAATGTTTTGAACAACCAATAAAAAAGATTTTTTTTAAATTTACTTCCCATCTTTTGCCTAGATACATGTATTCATTATCTAAAATTATATTAAAATATTCTTAGAAATCATTTCTCAAAAATTTCCTTCTCAGTGAAGACTACCGTGATTATCTTAATTGTAGCCTCACTAATACCTTTCCTAATCTGTTTTGCCTCCTTACTCTGTTGTACTTTTAAACTATGTATTTAACTATCTAGCTTATTACTTTCTACATGTATATATGTGTTTACTTAGGAGTATGAAGGTTAGTATTTAAGGATCATGTAATTTAACTGTCTTCTGCATCTAGACAAAAGTTAAACAGGAGAGGAATAGCTGCTTTGCTCATTGGTGCATTTGCAATGGTCTAGAACACTGCTTGGCACACGGTAGATGGATTAATAGATTATTAATAAATACTAAGGAATGGGAAAAGTAACAGTACTCATTGTCCTCAATTTCAGTACTCAATTTCAGCTCTCTGCTTGAAACATTAATTTTTTCAGAGGCCATATATATAGCTTTTTTTTTTTTTAATAGAGAAGGCTGATGGACTCAACAGTCTTTGCTTAACCACAGGACAACTGCCCCAAATTGTTAACATTTTTACTCCTATTGAAGCTCTTTTACAAAATTTAGGTATACAGATAATATCCAGGAAAACTTTATTTGAGACAATCCAGAGAGCACTTCCTTCTCCATTCTATATTATTTAAAGGAAAACATTAACCAGGCAGAATTTTTTAAAGAAGGAATTTCTTACAAATATTTTTACAGTATGATTGTTTCCATGAAGTCATATAATCTTTAGAGTGACCTTATGAAATCTATTCTATTATTGCTACGAGTACCTTATATGATATCATTCCTCTAATAAGTACGTGAACTAGGGTTATGATTGTGGTTGCCTGACTTGAGTCTCTGTTTCACCGTCTACGTACCAACTATGCAGTTTCACATTATGGTTTACTTTTCTGAGGATGGCAGAGGGCCATTAGTTGAGTCATGAAGATTTATAGGTGATGGTGGTGGTGGTGGGGGGGAAGTGTCTTTTTAGTCCCATAGAGGGAATTATACCAAAGTTCTTACAGAATACTGTGTTACAACTCAAATCTAGAGATGATTTGTACAAATCCTATGTTAGACCTTAGGACAAATTGCAAGTACTCAGAGACCCTAGCTGATAAAAAGTATAGCCTTGCATTGGAATACTGGACATTAGCTGATCTATGTTTATATAAAAAGAAAGATGGGTGAGTATATGCCAGCTACCAGGCAATATAAGCATGAAGTTAGGGTCAATTCCAGATGCTTTTCCAGGAATAAAAACATAGAACCAAATGCTGAAGTGTCAATGCCGAGGCCATTCAGAAGACAAAAATAAGTGTGGAGGAAAAGTAATGGAAAATTCCTGTGTGTTACAGAGATCCAGATCTTTATATGCTTGCTTTTTAATGGTGAAAACTTTAAAATAAATGTATCAGAATGCTTTGCTGCAAATTAACAAGGTCATAAGCAATCAGCAAGGATGCTAAATGTGTCTTTGAAAATTCACTGAGATTTTTAAGGCAACATAAAACTGTAGGCATTCACTTGGACTCTGTTATTGATTAGTAGATGGTTGTGCTGAAACACCAACATAGTAATTAGGATGTCCTTTAATTAGTTCAACCTCCTTCTGCTTCTTTTCTTCCTTTGAGCATTCTTTGGCAATACAGGATGCTAAGAGGTTGTAAATGTAGAACCCCATGTAATTTTGTTATCATTAAGTGTGTTTGGTTCAATTACAGCTTGTAAAGGAATGGTGATTTCCTTGGCTTTTCCCCTTACGTTAAAGTTTAATTATGTTTATGTATTTTAGGCTTAAATGATAATTCATTTTTTTACCTCATTGATTGTGCATAAATATATTTTTATTGTGTTAGAAATGGGTTAAGGCAGACTTCTTGTAGAATGGTATCTTCTAAGTAGCTTTTGTCTTGGTCTGAACCAACTATCAACTAATATATCTACAAGGATAAAAAATTATTAAGAATGATAATTATGTTTTTGGAGAGTGAACAGATTGGAAAATATGAGATGATCTTCCACTATATACAAAACCTCTGAAGCAGAGTTGCATGCATATTTTACCTTCAAAAAATGCAGGAAAACTCAAATACATTGCCTTGAAAAAAAATAGAGTTAAGTAATACCTATATTGTGCTGTATTGTTCCTGTTTCAAAGATTCCTCCAGGAAGGCAGGTTGAAGTAGTCACACATCTTCCATGTAAGCGTTGCTTGAAGAAGAATCCAAAGTACAGTTTTCCTAACACAAATTCCATTAGCATTCCATTGCACAATTCATATGAATTACTGAGAAACAACAAAAGTTAAGTGGGGAAGTTGAAAGCTAAATCACTACATTTTAAGTGGTAAAATTCTAGCTGTGGAAGTTTTGAATGCCTGGTGTGTCCTGGGAGGCAAAGGGAGAGTACTGGTAGGTAGGCATAACTTGTTTGAATGTCTATTATGATTTCTATCAATTCATAGATGAGACATCCTACCATAGAGTGGATCAACATTGTATTTTAATTTTAGCAAAGCTCCACTAAAGGCATGCCCATAGGCACTGTGAAAATGGCTGGAATCCTTTAAACAACTTGCCTTCTGTGGGCATACTTCTCAAGTATGTTTTTAATCCACAAGGAAGTGGATGTACACTGGGAAAAGTGAAAAGTCACATAGTGTTCAACAGTAAACATCATATTTGAACAAATGTCTTCCAAATTCAGGAGCAATAGATAAATAACATGGCCTATGATTAGCAGCTATAAAATAAAATTGGAAGTTTGATCTGAAGATTTCCATAGCATATGGAAATTGAAGCAAAAAACAAAATCTATAGAAATGTAAAGACAAAGAAGAATGGTGAACAGGAAGAATTTTCTAAGCAAGTGGCTCAAATGAAAAGAGAGATGAAATATTAAAAACAGTATTGATCAAAACTTTAAAAATCCACATTAGAGGATATATTGAGTATTATTGATCCTCTGAAAAGAGATCACTAATGAGGTGGCACACTTTGGAATATTTTCTAAATTAAGAAGGAAAGATATAGAAATGAGCATAATCAGAAGGGTAGTGATAGACATGGAAATTCAAATTACAGAGTCCAAAGCGAGTACTATGCAGAATTGTTTTTCATAAATATGAAAAATATGTAAATCTTATAAGCATGCAAATAGAAAAAAAAATGTTAGCTAAAAAGAAACATTAAGGTCATTTAAATTTCCTTTTATGCTACATTAAATTCCTGAAGCAAAAGAAATACTATACTATCTATTTAAAACAAAAATGTTGTCAATGTAAATGTAAGACATAAATAATTTAATACCTAATTAACATAAAGTAGGCTAGTATATCCAATAACTTAGAAAATATGCCTACTCAACATTCATTTCTGACAAAAAAAAAAGTTCTGATGAAACCAATCCAAATTATTTTAAGGTAAAAATTTTTAAAAATAAACTTAAAAAGTTGTTAGTGCTAAGGATATTGTTCTGACTTATGGATTAATAAATTGAGTCCTAAAAAAAATAGAACTCTAAAATTATCTGTTACGTAAATTCGTGTGAGCCAGGTTTAAATTTAAGTAGTCTGACTTCATGATTTCACTTACTCTACCCTGTTGCCTTGGGAGCTGTGGGGCCATACAAGTGGCAGTGGCATGTAACATTGAAAGCAGATACATAATATGCTATTGTAGAATATTTGTGTTGTAATTATTCAAATGCAAAAATAGTTGAAAAACAATCTCCAAAGAAACACTTTGACATAAAGTTCAAACTTTTGTTGAAATCCTGTGTGTATGTGTGTGCACAACTTTGTTTATGATATTTTAAGGGTGTTACATAAAGTCTCATTGCAATAATGTTGGAAAACCCTCAAGACCACTCTTACATTCAATAACTCACTAGCAGTATTCTCAGAACTAGTAAAGCCATTGTACATGGTTAGAGTTTATTATCTTATGAGGATGCAGATTAAATCAGAATAGAAAGAAAAGGTACATATGGCAATGTCTAGGAGAGACTAGGAATGAGCTTCCTGTTGTCTGCTTGAAGTAGACTTGTATAGACTGTGCTTATCTCTGCTAGGAAATATATGTGTCAAAATGAACAGGTGTTTCTAAACCAGGGAAGCTCCATCCTTCCAGAGATCAAATCCTGTAGTCAGTTTCCCACCCCAAATCACGTTGTTAGCATTCTCTGTCATGGCCCAAAGCTCTTGTGTAAACAATGACATTCTTATGAGGCAAGAGACTCTAGGGGTTTAGAAATTATCTCTGAGAAGCCAGGCACAAGTAACACACCTTTCTTTGTATTGATATGGTATGAACTAACCACACTTACTGAATTAACCTTTTCCAATATACATACTATTAATACATTAATCAAGATACAAAGAGTAAAAGACCCACTTTTTCTCGTTTCTTCTTGATGTTTTGGGGTCATTTCCAGTTTTTTTAATCCTCTTATAATTTAAGCAAATTTTGCTCTGTTGAGTTTTTTTTTTTTTTAACAAACGATGAACAGCAGTGAAGAATGCACACAATTTAAATTTTAGTTGACATTTCAATATAAAGACCTTTCCTCCTTTGTCTAATTAGTGAATTTGCTGCTACCTAGCGCAGTCATTAATTTTTTCTTCAAAGTTTTTACTGCATAATTAAGAGTTTATGTTTGTTTTTCCTTAAAAATATAAAAATAGCAATGATACTGATTTTCTAAAGCAGATACTGATTTTTAAAGCAGAATTCTCTATCCTGGGACAAAATACAATTATAATGTACTGCAAAATTTTGTTTGGTGATATTTTGTATTTTTGGCTTTCAATTTATTACTTAAAAGTGTTTTCAAAAACCTGACAATAATGAAAAGGATTTTAAATGAAAAAGTATTTAGAAAGCTGAGGCACGAATACTGTGAGTTTGAAGCCAGCCTGGAGAACTTAGCAGAGACCCAGTCTCAAACAAACAAATTAATGAATAAATAAAATTTAAAAGCATCCAAACTGAAGTGGCACCCCTTTCTCCACAGAAAAGTCTTAACTGGGATTCTACAGAAATCTTCACCATGGCTGACTTTAGGACTGTCAGCAAAAGAGTTCAATGTAGATAAACTTCCTATTTTCGTGTCACCCTGTTTTACTTGGCCACTGGCTGGGAAGACACCAGCACTTTAGGTGCTGGACACCCCTTTACTAGTTTTTCACAAACATATCCAATATAGTAGTTTGTAGAAATGTGCAAACAAGGCCTCTGGCCTTGAGCTGGGCTTCACAGAGATGTCTACATTTTTAAGATAAGTTACCAATTGGGCTCCATGGTAACAGCTGGCAGGGGGAGGAAAGAAAGGGGAAAAGAAGCTCTCCCCTTCTCAGGTGTTGTCCTGGAAGGGTTAACTTGACAAAAACAGTGAAAGAAAAAGCTGCTTTTAGTGACCTTCTTCAGACTGTGAACTTCTGAGGCCCTCCCCTTACATGCTGAGTATAAAACTCTGAAACTCCCTGAACTCGGGGTTCAGGGGATTGATTGATTACAGCAAAAGTTGTGCCCTCTCAACCTGGCTGCAGCCAAATAAAACTGTTTCCTGCTATATTCGGTGCCTCGCCTCCTTTGTCCCTACAACAAAACAACAACCCAAAGCCCCCTAAAACTTTAGCCTCTTAGCCCAAAGGGCATATTTCTATCACTGTACTCAATCAACAATGTCTTCACTTAGAAACACACAACAGGGCTGAAGCGAACAGGAAAAAAAACTAAGAATAATAATTTCATTTAAATGTGAATATTAATGAAGTTTAAAGCTCAGGATATGAGAGAGAATAAGGTATAGAAGAGAGATAATTGAGTACATTACCAGGCAACTGATGCTGTATGGACTCCATCACTGGATAATTAAAAGAATTAGATCCATTCCACAGACATGAATAATGGTTAAAATTATTTAATATTCTTTGTCATGTATAGACACCATGATTCAAGATGCGTAATTTGCTCTCAGAAACAGGAGACAGTATGTTCTCACATGTGGCTTTCATATGATTTTTATTACTTGAGCTATAATTCTGTTTCCCAGGAAACTGGATTCTAGAATTATTGAATACTCTAATGTTATCAAAAAAAGTTTATAAATTGCTGTTTTACCATCAAAATTATTTTAGTTAATAAGAAAATGCTGACATTTCTTTCCAATACATTTTTCTCAATTTAGAGGTTGATTTTTAAAAATAAAAATCATTGGTTATTCAAAATGATATATTTCAATTTTACAACTTTTTAAAAGTATATATTTACACTGTAAAATGTGTATTGAAAAAAAACCACCAAAAGGGCTCAGATGCATCTCATTCTGCATAATGAGAATTCTCTCTGACTGTTTACGTTGGCAGTTCCCCATCTCCTTCAAAGTAATATTGGAATCTCATTTTTTTTCCCGGATGATAAATCAGTGCAATATCAGAATGTTTATATTGCATGTGTTATTCCATTCTTGAGGTGCAAAGGAGAAAATGATAATATTTTTATTGCATCAGTATGGAGCATAGAACTAGTTGTCATGAAGGCTGATTGAAGAAATGTTGCTATTTCAAATCCATTTAATATGACTTTCAAAGGCTGAGCTATAAAAATGAAATGACCAGAACACAGTAAAGTCAACGTGACTACTTTAATCATCTTAATAATTGATGCCAATGGCTGCAGCTATGCGATTGTACAATCATCAACATCTGTCATTAGGACAGCCCACATGATTGGATTAGCAATGATGTATCAGATTATTGTGTGTGTGGGTGTATGTGCGTGTATTTGTGTGTGCTTATATACACATTTTATAGCTTATTTACCACCATTACATATGGAAGTCAGTGTGATAACCTGAGTTTTTCCCAAGCAGCAACCTCATTTTTGATTACTTATACATATGGCAGAATTTGGGAAATTGTCAGATTTTTCAAATGTAAAGAAATAAGTCCAACTACCTATTTCCAAGAAGACACTCTAAACTTGATACACATTTTTCATATTTTTTAATGATAGTCTTAATATACATTCGTTAAAAAACTCACTGACTGAATTAAAACATAATCATAATAATATCTGGCAACATGGCTATATCCAAAATTATATTCCATTTAAAAAATAAATTCAGTAGACTCCTCCTACATTTCATTGTTTTTCAGTATTTTAATCATGTCAAATGCAGTGAAGTTTGTGTGAAGAAATACTAAGGTTATTAATAGAAGTGGAACATCTTACATTTTGAAAGATGTGGAAGTTAAAATGTCACAGACTACATGAGTTGGATGACATATGTTTATTTGCAACATCATTTTCCCTTGCAAGGTAGCAGAGCAGATGAAAATTATGTTAGGTAAGAAAATACTGAATAAAATTCTTACAAGCATTTTATGCATTCAAGAACTTATTTATTTATTTTCATTTCCAAATTTTGTTCCATGGAGCATATTGATATGAAAAGTCCCGTTAAAAATGTAATTCACTATTAAGTAATATTGAAAAACACTGCATTTTTTATTCTCATCTTGGAGGATCACAAAGAATTTTAGTAAGGTAAAGGATCTAAGAAGAACCACAATAATAAAAACTTGTTAGTTCACTGATTCTCAAACTTATTTATTATTTACACACTTTTAAAACTTAATATTACATTAAGTGAATGTAGAATGCATTTTGTAAAATATGAATGATGAAGAAAACATTGATTTTTGTCTTCTAGGATATGGAAAAAACATATTAATATTTTTGAACATAAAAAATCACGAATGGTAAAAATTTAAGAAATTATTACTTTGCATTGGTTTCTTAGCATTCTGTCTGATGGTCTTCTGGAATAGTCCTAAGTTTCCTGTGAAGTGCAATGCATAGTTACTTTTTGATATTTACTTTTTGCCATCCATGGCCAGCTCCAATTCTTAGTTTGGTTGTTTCAATCATTGAGTTAGAATATATGTCTCTATACTTCCTAGGAGCCCTAATTCTATATTCTAGTCAAGCTGTTGGTTGCCAGGTGTGGTGGCACATGTACGTAATCCCAGCGGCTTAGAAAGTGGAGGCAGGAGGATCACAAGTTCAAAGCCAGCTTCAGCAATTTAGGGAGGTCCTAAGCAACTTGGTGAGACCCTGGCTCTAAATAAAATACAAATGAAAAAAAAGGTGGGGATGTGGTTCAGTAGTTAAGCACCTGTGGGTTCAATTCTAATAATAATAATAATAATAATGTTGTTGTTGTTGTTGGTGGTGATCTAGTAGAGAAATAATGCAAGAAAATGGATAAATCAGGATTCTTAGCTTTTGTGAATTGGAGACTTCCTGAGGATGAGTTAGAAAAGGTCTGTCTGGGATGAACAAGTAAGAAATATGAGAAGCTTGCTTGGTCCATCCCCATATAAAAGGGGTTCTAGGATTCAGGAAATTCTACCCAGTAAGAGAGAAAAGATAAATTAAATTAAAGTGGGTTGGGAGAGAGCAGGGAGGGTTTCTTCAGCTAGACAGAGGCCCCCTCATCTCAGACATTGATTTACCTATTAATCATTTCATGATTTTGGTAAAATGCAGATTCTGATTTACATGTTTGCAGTTGAATCCAAGATTATAAACTGTAAAACTCTCACAGGTGTTGCCAATCCTGGATCATCACTTTGAACAGCAAAGCTGTAGGACACATGTAATTTTATTGGCCAAGGTGAGAGAGAACCTATTGAGACAGATTAGTTCTTAGTCCAGGCGGGCTACTATAAACAAATACCTTAACTAGGTGGCCTATAAACAACAGAAATTTATTTCTCACAGTTCTGGAGTCTGAGGATCAATGAGCTGGCTGACTTAGTAGCTGATGAAGGCATGCTTTGTCAGTTATAGATAGGAACTTCTTGTTGTGTCCTCACATGGTGGAAGGGATGAGAAGTCTCGCTCTGGCTTTATTTGTGAAGGCACTAATCTCATTCATGAGGGCTCCATTTTGGTGATCTAATCACTTCCCAAAGGTCCCACTTCCAAATACTGTCATCTTGGGGGTTAATATGCCAACACATGAGCTTCAGAGAGACTCAAATATTCAGTCTATATTTGAGATAGTTACTACAGATTATACCAAACTTTCTTTAGCATAAAAAATATCACCTGGAAGCTCTTATAAATATGGATCCCATGTCCAATTTCATAGGTAGCACATAAAGACTCTTTAGGGAAAAATCCCAGAATTTTTTATCTTTAGCAATTCCCCTAGGAGGTTCTTGTCATTAGTAAGTTTATAAAACATGGAGTTTATGTGGTGTTTTCCCAAGATGATCCTCAGACCATTACATTGATTGTGTAAGGATTCTACTATCCTGAGGAGCTTATTGGGAATAATGTTTCATGTCCTCATTAATATTAGAATTCATATCTTCCCAAGACCCTGATGCACATGAGGCTTGTGAATCACTGATTATGCATGCTACTCTTCTATATGAGTTAACAGCTATTCTCCAGGCTTCATAAAAGGTGTTTATATATTCTAGCCTGCCTGAATTCACCCAATAAGATTCTAAAAGCAGTGCCTCTCAGAGGTCATTGTGGTTATGACAGTGGTAATTAGTGGAAGGGTAGAGAGAAATCATTCCCTGGGGAGAGTTGGGCCTTTAGCAACCTTCATTTCTTAAAGATTTGTGTGTAAGAGTGCTTTAATAATACAAATAAGGTTTTATTTTGTTAGCAATTCCAGCCAACTTCATAAGTTTAGAAAAGAAATTTATTTTCACAGAGTACTGATGGTTGCTGGGATAGTTATAATATAGGGAAAAAATTTTTTTGATACATTGGAAGAAACACATACTTTTGAGTTTGATAGACTTAGCATTGGCTCTGTTTCTTAGTGATTGTAATAACAACTAATTGTTATTTAGTGCTTATTATGAATCAGGTCATGAATTGGGTGCAATGAACCTATCTATATCGCCTTAAACAAGTGACTTAACTCATCTACACTCTTGTAATTTACTACTCTTGTTTCCAACTATGTGGGAATAATCTGGTTCCAGTGAATGAGTTGGTCCCAAGGTGCCACAAGACTGAAGGAATAAAAGGCAGACAAATCCAGGGTTGCACAGAGTGTACCTCATTGAGGAACTTACTTACAAAAGTATGGTTCTAGGCAGCAGCAAGAGCAAATGGATCCCCACAATTTCCATCAGAAGGAGGGGTGAATATATTAGTCAGGAAAATTGTGACTCCATCCAAGTTGGAATGTATTGGTTTGTCTTAAGCTACAGTAAAGAGTCAGGCACGTTTCCTGACACCACAACCCAGCTGTAGAAGTGTATATGCCACTCACATGGTTTTGGCTATTTGTACTTTGTTGGGGAGGTATGCAGGAAAATCTAACTAGGGTTACTCAGGGACAATCAAGCCAGTTATGACTGAGGGCACCAAGCTGAGTTCATAAACAATCCATTATTTTTTCTCTTTCTTGAAAGTTAATTAATTAAACAATGTTCTATGAAAACTATCCCAAGTGACTTTATCTTAAAAATCTTCCATTACACATTGTACCACTCAGAGGTGTACCACTGCACATCCACAGTGCACCTCTGCAGCACTGGAGGTGCACAGTTCCTTAATGTTCTTAGATTCTGTTCCATTTCACATTCTCCAATTATTTCATCCTGGACCCAACTTGTCCCATTTTAGATCTTGTAAAACACTGTAATCCATTTTCAGAGGTATTTCACACAAATATCCTTTTGCTGTAAAAGTCCTTTGACCTTATACCTAAAGTTCATAATTCCATCATTTACTTCTACTCTATCTGTTGCTTTAGTTTGGATCCTGAATATCCCCCCAAAGTCCATGTGTTGAAGACTTGGTTCCCAACCCATGGGAGGGTAGAAATTTAGAAGGTGGAGCCTAATGAAAAGAAATTAGGTCATTGTGGGCATGCAACTGGAAGGGGGTATTGAAACTCCAGCCTTTTCTCTTTTTGCTTCCTGGATTCCACAAGGTGAATAACTTTGCTTCATAACATCTTCCTACCATGAAATTCTCCCTAGTCACAAACTCAAAAACACTGTAGTCAGAAGTCAATGGACTGAAGCCTCTAAAACCAGGAAACCCCCCCCGCCCTCAAAAAAAGTTTCCTTATAAGTTGTTTATCTCTGGTATCTCATTACAATATTGTAAATCTGACTAATGCATATAACTATCCTAACAAATGTGGATCCTTATTTATCACCAGCACTGATGTCTCAGTAGACTGGTCCATCCCACAAGGCCTCACCCTTCCTAGGAGACCCTGAAATCTTCTTTTTTTTCCTGTGTGGATAGCTGAGTCTCAATATGGAAACCTGTATGACCAGGTGAAGCAGTGCCATGATGTACCAACGGGGTCTAATTTTCATGGAGCTGCCAGTGCATCCTTATCCTTCTACCCACTCATGGTCTGCTACCTAGAGCATTATCAAGAAAAACCATTCCAAAACTTTATTGCTAACCTCAGGTTCTCACTAATGGCTGTGTTTGTTAAGTCAGTCTTTAATTTTGAGTTACCTTGGGAAATTTGTTTTCTGATGCTTGGACTCACACCAGACACATTAAGTAAGAATTTCTCAGGTATTGGCCTAAGCAATAGCACTTAAAAAAAAAGTCTTCATATTTGATTAAAGAATATTGTTCTAATCGATCCCCCAATGTCTCTTTCCAGCAAATAGATTTCATCTCTTAATCTTTTCAATGATATTGAGTTTAGAACACATAAATCCTTTGTTTTTTTCCCTGGACTCTTCATGAATTTACATGTTTCAACACTCATTTGAATCCCTCTTCAGTGTCAGAAATGAGATCACTGGTCCTGCCCATGCACAATTCCTTCAATTTTGTTCTTGAACAATTTATTTTTGTTTTCTGTATCCATTTGTCTTTGCTTCTGTTTCTTTCACTTTCTATCTCTGTATTTATAAGAGAGAGAGAGAGAGAGAGAGAGAGAGAGAGAGAGAGAGAGAGAGAGAGAGAATCTGTGTGCAGCCTCTATCCCATGCCTCCCTGGGTCTTTCTGTGACTTCATGCCCATATATGCAGTGCTCTGTATGTGTTCTTTACTATTTCTTTATGCTTCTTTGTCCTTTTTTCTATTTCTCTGTGTCTCTTTCTCATTGAATTGGTTTTCTGTCTCTGTTTCTATTTGTGTCTGCTTATCTCTCAATCTCTTCCTCTTCTTTCCTCTTCATTTTTTTTTCTATTTTCCTCTCATCTGTCTCTCCTTTGCTTTTACTGTTCCCCATTTCACATTTCTGTTTTTTTCTTCTTTGTCTGTCTCTTCCCAAACTTTGCATCTCTGTTTACTCTTTTTCTTTTTTTGAGGCAATGATACCAGGGAATGAACTCACTGGCACTCAACCACTGAACCACATCCCCAACCCTTTTTTGTATTTTATTTAGAGACAGGGTCTCACTGAGTTGCTTAGCACCTTGCTTGATGTGGCTGGCCTTGAACTCATGATGGTCCTGGGTCAGCCTCCTGAGCTGCTGGGATTATAGGCTTGAACCACCATGCCTGGCTCTCCGTTGGTCCTCTTTCTTAACCATGTAAATATACTTTTATCTCTTACATTAATAAAATGCTACAACTGTATTATTCTGAATCTTTTTCTAATTTATTCCCACATAAAATATTAGAAAGACTAACCTGACTATTCTATTTATTAAATTTCATTTAATTTTAAATAAAATGCCATGTGGATTTTATCCTTACTCTACCATTAGTTAATAGGATCAAATTTCTTGGGGAAGAAAATACCTTTTGACTTAATGAGTAGGTACATTTATTAGACTTAGTAATTAAAGGTTATTGACAAGCAGAATTAGAAGAGTTTATTGGTTCTCACTGAGTTGCTTAGGGCCTCACTAAATTGCTGAGTCTGACTTTGAATTTGTGATCGTGGAGTCACTGAAATTACAGATTTTTACCACCATGCCTGGGTAATCTCTACTTTTTAATGTTCTTTCTTCTGTTGGATTCCATGACATAATTCTTATGATTTCTCTCATATAACTCTTATTACTATTCATTGCAGGTTAACCTTCACTTTCTAGGAAATGTCAACACCAGATCCTTCTGTTCAGAATCATTGTATGATAAAAGACTGTATAGAAATACAGCCTAGTCAGCACAGGCATCTCACCTGAGAGCATCATCCAGGTAATGCAGAAGGTAAAAGTAGCCATATGAGTGAGCCCAGGTAAGAGTAGCCAAATAATCATTTACTTAACCCAGAATTTTTAAAAGTATCTTATTTTTGTTTTGATCCTTTAAGATATGAGATCTTTTATATGTAGTAATAAAAAGTGATAATTCTAGATTTCCTTGTGTGTTGTCAATTTCTCTTCACATTCTTAAATTCTCTTAGAATAACTCTTCAATATTCTAATTTCATTCTTTGTGTTTATACCTTACATATTTATTTTTCAGCTCTAACCCAAAGCTATCAATAATAAAATGTCTTTCAGTTACTTCTCAGAAATATAAAAACTGAATAATGTCATATATATATATATATATATATATATATATATATATATATATATACATATACACACACACACACACACACATTATAATTTATTTAATTGGTATCCTTACCCATCTACTTATCTAACTCAAAATTGTGGGTGAATCTTGCCACTTGTTCTTCAACTTCCTCAACTAATTATCTCCCAGGATATATTCAGCTATTACATTTTTCCTAAATAGCTCCCTTCTGTTCACCATTGCTGGTTCTCACTAGGAGGACATTTGCCACCTTTTGACTTTAGTAATTTATTGATAAGTTTCCCTGGTTTTTATCTCAGGCCCCTGTGAATTTTTACCTCATAGGAATAGAATCAAATTAGGCTCTATCTCTGTCTTTAAATTAATATGCAAAAATCTAATATGTGAGCTTGACATAAAACCCTTCAGTTTGATCCCTAACAACCTATCCAGCCTTACCATCTCTATTCCACATCTCCATAATATTTTGTGTATAAGGAATATTGAACCATACAAATATACATGCATAGGATGAAGTTTCAGAACTTGCACTTCCAATAATGCCTTTTTTGTCATGGGAAAAAATTTGTTAACCTGTTTGGGTTAGTCCTCTCAAGACGAAACTCAGGCATTAACTCCTCCAGCAAGTCTCCCGTAAACCTCTGCAGGCAGGTAAAGACATAATCTTCTGTGTTTTCCTATCACATTCTGTGCATTTATCTATCTCAGTGGACGCCATGGTGTATTGTAATTATCTGACTTCCCAGCTATCTAAATCTATAAACTCCTTGAGCACATCTTCCTCACCATTCCCAGTTTCTTGTTTAATCTCAGATTTAAAGATTCCTCAGTAGGAATTGGTTTAAGTTTTGTTTTGAATTCAGTTTTCTCAGCTATGATGTATGGTTAATATTTCTATCTATTATTATTTTTTTTAAATTTTTATTTGTTTTAATTAGTTATATATGACAGTAGAATGAACTTATATGCTTTGATATATCATACATAGATGGGATGTAATTTCTCATTTTTCTGAGTATACATATTGTAGAATCATATTGGACCTGTAGTCACATACATACATAAACTAATAATATCTGTTTCATTCTACTATCTTTCTTATCCCCACATCGCCTGGCTTCCCCACCTTTCACTTCCCTCTACCTAATCTAAGGTAACGCTATTCTTTTCTTTCTTTTTTTGCCTTTATACATGTACTTTGTTTTTCTTTGCATTACAGTTCTTAATACACATATATACCACAATTTTTGTATCTCTGTTTGTATATAAAGTATGTTGAATCCCAATTCAAGTCTTCATACATGTACTTTGTTTAATGATGTCCATCATTTTGTAAAGTAAAATTGACCACGTAAATATTGTGAAGGAAAACCTACAAAAAATATTAGCTTTTCTTCCCATCTCTCATAAACAAATGAAAAAGAAAGCCAATAGCTACAACAAAAGGGGGAAAACTAGGCACTCGGCTTCCTAGATAGAGGAACAAACTAATAATTTAAAAAGAATGCAGGTGGTATATGCTCCCCTGGGCACTATGATGTCTCTGAGACACTAGACAAATAGAAACAGATTATTTTGATACTCCTAGCTTTTGTAGTGATGTTGCAGGTCTCGTGCATCAAGAGCCAACATTCTACATAACTATAAGACTGGGTTTTTGAAAGGGGACCAAGAAAGGTTATACTAAGTCATATAGTTTTTTGGCTTTTAGATTTTCTTTCTCTGCTTTTTCTCTTATGTATAATACCTTCCTATTTCCTGTTATATAATTCAGATCTTGTGTCTCTCAAATTTTTAGATTTTCATTATATTTTTTAGATTTTGATTGTATTTTTAGATCTTGATTATATTTGTTTTTTCTTTTGGTTCTATTTTATTTTTAATTGACAAAAAATTGTATAAGCAAATTATATATACATATATAATGTATAATACATAATATTATAATATATAATATTTATTATAATATGTAATATACATAAATTATATATGTATAATTTATGAGGTACAATGTGATATTCTAATTCATGTATACATGTATACATGGTGGCATGATCAAATCAGGCTAATTAATGCATCTATCACCAGTCATATTTATTTCTTTGTAGTAAGAACATTTAAGATCCATATTAGCTATTTTGAAATACACACAAAAATATTGTTAACTGTAATCACCATGCTGTGCAATAGAACAATAGAATTATTTTGTCTAACTGAAACTTTGTATGTTTTCCCCACCCAGCCCCAATCCCCAGTTTCTGACAACCAATCACCTTTGACTTTCAGCTTTTATGAGTCTGGGATTTGGAGATTGTATACCTTAGCGGGCTCTGTCTCTGTACTTGGGTGAGGAAGAATTTCTTAACTGCTTCAAATAACCTTTTTTAAAGTTTTTTTTTTTTCGTTGTAGATGAACACAATACTTTTATTTATTTATCTTTGTGTGGTGCTGAGGATCAAACCCAGGGCCTCACACATGCTAGGTGAGTGCTCCACCACTGAGTCTTAACTGCAGCTCCTCAATCAACTTTTAATGTGTATCATCCTTAGCCTTGGAGGATCACATCTGGAGTTTTCCTCAGCTTTGGAAATCACATTCTAAGAGGAATCAAGAATAACAAGAATATATGCAAGTAAATGTGCCTAGAGTAAAAAATTAAGTGACTTTATTCACTAATTTCATAAATGTATTTCCTTTCTTTTTTATAAAAATATTGAACAGGATGGAATCAAGAACTGAGCCATGCAGGGGCCCATTCAGAGACAATTTTCCTGGTCTGATAATTTTTCTTAATATTCTTGATAACAGATTTTTAAAAATACTTACTGATTCACATGATTAGTAGTAAATCTCGCCCATTCTCCTCCATATACATTTTTTTCCTAGAGTTATATCATGAAAAAACTTAATGCTATATTAAATCCCATTAATAGCTGAAGTGCCATTTCTTATTTTTAATCAGTAATCCTTTTAAAATAAATGAATAAAAATGTCTTATTCTATGAGGATAGTTAGCTTGCTTATTTATTAAATCATTCTTGAATATCAGATATATGCTTTTCACTGATATGGATACTGATGGCATCAAAATTTGGTCTTTTTCCTCAACTTGTCTTATTCATGCAGCACTCAATTACATACAGAGCAACTGTTTCTGGGAAAAGCATTATAAATTTAAAAATAAAAACAATAACATTTTCCCCATTGCAATTAAAAGAAAATGAGAGAATTATTTTAGATAAATTAGGAAAATTTGAAAATCTAAGTGATAATAACTGCATGCACACAGGTACACATATGAACATGAGCACACACACACACAGGACAGGGAGAATGAGCAGTCAAGTCGGTGCTGGGAAAACGTAGTATTGAGCATCTGTCTTAGACTTGTCTTGTTGATAGTTGAGTATTAATTATCTAGTATCTTCTTTTTCATGAAAGGCTTTATGAACTTTTTAAATAACAAGAAGGAATTAGCAGTGTTATGTAACATTCAGATGTTAATATAATCAGAGTATGTGTAACTTTTTTGGTAAAAAATTTTGTCACTTTCCCATTTTTAGCTCATCTTATTATCCATGAATTCTCAAAGTTTATGTGAAATGAGTTATGATAGTAGTAAATAATTACCTGCAACTTTAACATCCATTTAAATAAATAGATCATTATTTTGGAATTTTGAGGACTACGTATAAATATTTCATCAAGATACTGAATATATTTCTAATACCTTAAATTTAATACTTCTGTATTTTTTAATCATCTTGGTAAAAACTGGGGTTTCAATTTGTAAGACATTGGGAAGTAAGCAAAAGCAAGTAGAGAAACAGAGAAATATAATTTTTGTTTCTAAAAAAATTTTACCAATAATATGAAGACATATGTCTTTTTACAAGACAACATAGACGGGTACACCACTACAGTTTAAAAACATCAAAGAACATTTGTTATTAACATGTTTTTTGAAATTGAGTAAATTGCATACAGTTGTCTGTATGAGGAACAATAAAATATCCTCTTCTATTTTCACCTGAAAATTAGATCCTCATATCATTCTGAACATAAAATGAATTGTTATTAATTTTTCTTTCTTTAGAAAATTATATTTTTTTTTATAAATCAACAAAAAAACAGCAGCCAAGGATTAGTGCTAAATAAGTAAGCCAGTTATCTTACATTAAGTTTGTATTTTAATTAGTTTCCATTTAGTACATGTTTCAAGCTATAAAAACTTTTTCTCCATTTAATTACATTTCAGCTTTATTTTTACAGAAATTTAAGTGCACCTTTCTCCTTAGTGTTTCCCTATTTACAAATGTTATCAAACCATTGCCCTTTAAGCAACCACTGAAAAATTGGCAACACTCCAACCTAATTTTGAACGTTTTAATTATTTTTCAAATTATTTTCTAAGAGTTGCTGTTTCTGAGTTAAAGGGAATATAGGTTTTATATCTAAAATATGCTTCAGTGAGGCATCTAAACCTGGAGTCAAGGCAACTGAGAGCAAAACCTTGCCACAAGCAACAGAAACTGAAGCAACAAAATCAGGATTTTCCAGGAGGGGAGAACTCATCTCCAATTTGCTTGTTATTAACACACCCAAGATATAATACATTTCCAAACATTCTCTGGATTGCTATCTGATTGCTCCCACCTTTTATATTGATTTAATTCCTACTCTCAAGAGAAAGGATTTTCTCAGCCATCATTGTTATTACCCATCATGATTTTGAAATTTTATAAACAATTTCATTTTATAAACAATGGTATTAGCTATAGGTCTTAAAGAAAGGCAATTCTTTCAAAATTAAATGAGATCAAGATGGCAATCATGACAATCATATAAGGACACAATCTAAGGTCCATTACTCCTAGGGTAGAGTAACATCAGTTACTAAAGATATAGAATTTACTATTTTTGTCTAAAATAAAACACACTCCAGAATAATATATTACTTTTCTCAAATAGTCATTCTTATAAAATAAAAAGACAATATAGAATTTTAAACACCTTTAAAGCTTGAAATAATACCCCCCATTTTTTTGAGTATTTTGGAATAATCACTACCAGTTAATTATAATTTTAACATCACTGTTACAAATGGATGTACATGATTTTTTTTAGTTTTTACCAGGAAATGCCATTTAATATTAGCAATCAGATACTCTAGCCATTTAAAAATGTTTTTATTATTGCTATATAGTTATATATAATAGTGGGGCTCATTTTGACATAATCATATATTCATGGAATATAATTTGCTCCACTTTAGTCCTCAGTACTTCCTCTTTCCTTCCCCCTATTCCCTTTCCTCTATTCTACTGGTCTTCCTTCTATTATTGATATGTAGACTTTAAATTAGTGCTTTAGAGATAAATATAAATGTGAAATTCACTGTGATATATTCATGCATGTACACAGCAAAATGCAGTCAATTTCCTTCTACACTTCCCTCCTTTCCCCTCTCCTTCTCCCTCAATTCCCTTTCTCTGCTCCACTGATCTCCCTTCTGGTTTCATGGGATTTCTCCTTCCCCCATTCTTTCCTTATTTTGATCTAGCTTCTGCAGTGTTTTTAAAAGTTGGAACTGCATTAGTTGAATATAATTAAACTATAAATAAACATACCTAAACTTAATGTTAAGAGAAAATGCAGTTTCTTAAAATGAAATGATGTCAGAAAAACAAAGATTATAAATGAGGAGATTGATATTATTCCTAAAAACAAAGCAATATAATTGAGTTTGAAAATTGCCAGAAGAAAGATAATTCTCATTTCTGATGTGAGAGTGGAAGAGGCCAAGGAAAGAAGTACTTGTTCCATTTGTTTGAATGATAAGTAGTCTTAATCCTCCTTGAGACCACCATCAAAATGTAGTTATTTGATTGTAGCACACAAATGAAACAATGATTTTACTATTAAATGTGACTATATTAAATATATTCAAATAAAATCATAACCAAAAGAATATGTTCCAGAAAAAATAGCTTTCATATAAGCATGGTGACTGGTTCCAGTTTTTCTATGAATATCTTCTTGCTTCTTGCTCATTCCCTTTTACCATCTGCTAGAACTTGCTATCAGGAAACTGGCAGAAGTAGCCATTTTTTTTTCTATACAGTTAACATTTTAATTGTGTATAAAGGATAAATAAGACTTAAATAGGAAGATTAGGGGACAGAGTAGTTGAATGGAGATAAGAAAAGGCATCATGATAAAATGTATTAATTGAATTAAGACAACATTCTGTAAAAGTAAACACAAAGTAAATTCTAAAGGTAGAAAATAAAACCATGTGG
The DNA here is from genome assembly GCF_021218885.2 of Marmota monax. Taxonomy (NCBI): domain Eukaryota; kingdom Metazoa; phylum Chordata; class Mammalia; order Rodentia; family Sciuridae; genus Marmota; species Marmota monax. Next base: position 147,087 of record NW_026694507.1, on the reverse strand, counting down.
AGAAGTTGACATTTTTTAAGATGAAAATTTAAGTAGAAAAAACTGAAACATTAAGATATTCTCTTCACTAAATATAATTACTGTGAATAGCCAAAGAGTGTCATTATTAGATTTATTGACAGATACGTAAAAATATTCTACATTTATTTTGACTTATAACTGCTACTAGGTAATCCCAAAATTTCTTAATTAACATTCAAAATTCATAGACCATTAAGATTAAAGTTGAAAACCTATTGTAATTTTACTTTATATTATGTTAACAAATCTTTAACTTTAAATAAATACTGCATAGGTATTGTAAGGAATTGGAGTTGAATTTGCATTCTAGCTCTTCCATTTGCTAGCTAATTGTTTTGAGACAGTTATGTAACATTTGTGAGATTCTGTGTCCTTTATCTGTATAATTATAATAATATCACACTTTATAATGCGTCCAAGTTCCCAACATTCTTGCTTGGGCACAAAAGCAGAATTCCCATGAAGCTAATTAAGAACTTCAAAGGAACCTTTCTCTAAAATTACCCCCACAAAAAGTGTTCACAAATTATATATTTTTGTAAAATTTTTGTAAGTAGAATAACTTGTATTTTTTTCATAATAAGAATTCTTAAATTTATGTTTCAGTTTGAGAATTAATATGGTTTTTATTGCAGTCTTATTATATCAATATGTTTTCTATTTTGCTAATCTGTGTTATTTATGTTTTCTGGGTATGAAATGCTATCTTGTTATGGTGGTGGTGTGGTCAACGGTTTTGTGTCTTCCTATTTTGCAGGGAGTTGAATACTGTGTCATATCATAACTAATTCTTGGACATTTGAGTTTTCTTTTCTGTGAATTTCTTGTTCAGAACCTCTGAATCTTTTCTCCTTTGAGTGTCAGCATTAGAGTTTATAAAATCTTGGTGCAAATTATCCATTTATGTTAGTTACATTATCTTTTATAATCTAAGAGTTACCATTTATCTTTATGGAATCAAAGGTATTGATTTTGAAAACTAAACTATCTTTTTCTTACTGTTTTACATGTGTTATTTATGTTTTCTGTGTAGAAATCTTTTTAGGTTTGTGCATTTATAATATTCTTCCAATATTGGACTTACTTCTTCACCATTTCTTTTTTCTTTTGATATATTATCAATAGACATTTTAATACTGATAAATAAGAAGTGTATATATTTATGGTACATATGGTTTCGAGATATGAGTGAATATGGTGGGTGATAATTCTCCGGTGGTATTTTTGCACACCTGAAATAAACCTTTATTTTAAATTTTTTCAAGAATGGATGGGAAACCACTCTGGGAGATGGAGCCAGTGCTTTCCTTTGGTGCAGAGGAATGATGTGCTTTCTGTCCAGGATAATAATAAATGTCTTCTTCTGGATAAAAGGTTGTTCACATGTGTTGGGGGAGCCTTCTTAGAAGATCAGAAGCTTTCTTACTTGGGTATCCATTCTTATAATACATCTTACTGCTTATACATACTTCATTCTATGAGACACATTGTTCTGCAGGACTGGGTAGCAGAGAATTGCTACAGTGATATTTTTCTATTGCTATAGTAGTAAATAATAAACTGTCTTCCCTCTTTGACACAGAAGCTTCTTGCCTACTGAGAGTTCTATTCATTTCTATTTTTAGTATTTTGAGACCTGGTTGTTTGATATATTCATATTTGAAATAAATAATTTGAGTTGATTGATTCTGTTATTTTTAAATGACTTTTTATCTCTTGCAATTTTTTTCATCTTTTTTTCTGTTTAGATATAACACCATATAGTTGACTTTTTAATGAAGCACAATCATTTTATTTATTTTTATATTAGTATATTAATACTGTTGACTTTGAATACAATCAATTTTTTACTTAACTAATGGTGTTACTTTTTTGCCTGTTTTTCTTTTATTTTATCAAATTTTAAATTATGTCTTTATTTTACAAATACAGGATAAAAATGGCTATCTTTTGAATGGTACATTGAGTAGAATACCTCATTAAGTTAAATCTGCCATTTTACTTTCTGCTTTTTTATGTTTCATTTTTTTCTTTTATGCATTTTTTTAAAAAATTGAACATTTTGATATTAATCTTTTCATTTATAATATTTAAAAAATAACATTTGGGTGTTTACATGAAAAATTACTATAAGTGATTTAATGAAATCCATTTTAACTTAGTTCTTTTAACACTCTCAACAATACAAGAACTCCAAAATGCTTTAATTTTTTGCTGCTTGCTTTTTAATTCTATGGTGGTCAGTTATTTTAATTATTCATAATTTTTAAATGCATACAAGACATTAATATTATTGTTTAATATACTCTGATAATTTTGATCTACCAAAAGATTAAATATTTGTCATTATTCCTTTCTAATTTCCAGTCTTCTACATGAGATTATTTTCCCTCTACCTTAAGTATTCCTGAAACATCTTTGTTAGTATGAATCCTTTAGTGACAAATTCCCCTAATTTTTATACATCTGAAAAGACCTTTATTTTACCTTCATTTATGCAGTACATTTTCACTGGGAACAGCATCCTATGCCCATGCCTTGTAACAGTTGAAAATTAAGTTGTATTTTCTGCTTCCATAATTCTATAGAAAAATCAGCTCTTGGTTCTGTGTTTTTACTTGTTGATAATTGGTACATTTATTCATTCCTACTTGCTTTTAAGATTTTCTTTTTATTTTTGGTGTGCCTATGGTTTACATAGGAGTTTTCTTTTTATTCATTTTGCATGAGTCTTATTGTACTTTTTGAATCCGTGTTTAATATATTTATCATTTGTGGAAGATCATCTGCTATTTTCTTTCTTGTGTGGCTGACACATTTTTTTCTTTTTATGTACTTTCCTTGTGTGACTCCTTGTTACAAGTCATATTAAGTATGTTGTAACACATCTTGTATGCCTCTTCTGTGCCTCAGTGTATTTTCCATTGACTCCACCCCCATCATAGCCTCTAAGAAACTATCTTCAATTTCATTAATCTGTTTATTTAAAAAAAACTAGAGGGAGGGAAAGTATTCTGTGAAATCTGTTACTAAACTAATAATTCACTGAGTTGTTTGATTTAGTTAATACTTCTGTTTGTATTTTTTTAATGAAAGTATTCTTTGCTGAATTTCTATGTCTTATGCATTGTAGTCAACATATTAGTTACTCTTATTACTAAGAATGCATCTAGTATTTCAATATCTGGACTGCTCTGGGTTTGTTTTTATTATCAGTTTTCTTTCTTTTTCCAATTTATTCTTAGTTCTCTGTTGAGTCTTTCCTAGGACACCACTAAAAAACTAGAGTACTTAATAAGGATGTCCTCCTTAGAACCCTGAGCTCCTCTTTTTGTCTTATGGAAGTGTGATAATGTCTATTCTGCTCAGCTTGTGAGCAATTGTTAAGGCAAAGGCAGATATTTGATTTGGATTAGAAATAATCAGTCTTGGTATATCTGCTATCTCTTTGTACACTTATACCTGAAATCTGTAAAAAGTATATCCACATTCTAAAAGAGAAAAAGAGAACAATGAGTTATGCTTGAAACTTGGATTAGCTTTCCTTCAAAGATACAGTTTTAGGACTGTGGTCTTAGGTTTGGCATGATTCTATTAATTATACATTTTATTTCTATTATTATCATCATAACTCCAACATGCAAAACCATTATTGCTTGTAAAATGTTTTAACAACAATCTTATAGGGGGTAATACAAATGTGAAAATGGGGAAGAAATCTGGAATAGTCTATATTACTACCTCAACTCATACAGATTTTTTAAAATAATAAATTTGCTTTTGACCTAGTTCTTAATAAAGTGAAAATTGCCTCTTGCTGCTCTGTATATTTTACTGGAAAGAGACTCAAGTATTCAAATCATAGCATTATTTTCTTTGGTTTACAAACAGGAAGTAATGTGGTCGACCCATATAATGTTAAAGATAAAATCAGAAAACATAAAGCATATTTTTAAATTTCTCTTTTAATACAGAATATGCAACTGTATTTACACCAATCATCTTCTGCAGAAGTTTGCCTTAAACTATATGATAAGGATTTGCCAGAAGTAATATTTATGGTATTTCTATTCTCCAACTATAGGAAACTATTTAGATGCTCAATAAATACCTACTGAAATAATAAATGACAAATGGACACAGAGTAATCTAAGACTACATTATTATTGAAAGGAAATTCAAAATAATTAACCACCACATAGTGTAATTTCTAGTGGCTGACTGTATCTTGGTCAATACTCTTATAAGTCAATGATTAAATATCAGTGTAACAACAAACTCTTATAGAAAGTTTTAGTATCCAATAGTGAGCAAGACCATGTTATTCATGAATACTGATAGAGTGAAAATATTAAATAAGACCTTCCATTGTATTAATTAGCAAAACAGATTTGAGATTATAGACCACTTACATGCAGTATTAATGAAACATTGGCATGATCTGAAACACTTCTTCAGGCAATACCTCAGGCTCAAAAGCAGTGGCTGGAGTGTCAGCACTGTGTATCAAGTGCGGATTCATTCCAGAGTGGATAGACACCAAAGTATACTTTTCTTTGACTTTTTGTTCATAGAGTAGCCTTATTAGTCTTTGATAATTTTACAAAAAAGCCGACACAATAATTATGATACCTTTGCAAACTTAGAAATCTATCTGCCATAGTTACCAATACGCCTTATCTATGTGTCATATGTACTGCTGTGACCTGTAGTACCATATGAGGAAATATGTTTTCTCTGGGCAGAGGTTGCTACTCGAGAGTATCCTGCCTGCATATTTAACAGTGCATAGTGGTAGACTTAGGATCTGATTCCAGCCCAACTATGCACTAGCTATGTGAATTCACAAAGCTCAGAAAGGAAGTATATGATCTTTCTTGTCAAAATTTTAAATTTCCAGTTTCTCTTTTCAGTACAGACTATGAATGTGCACTCATATTGCCTTATTTTTATGATACCACAAATATTTTCATGGGTATGTGTTTGTATTCTTTTTAGATTGGCCAATGATCACTATAGAACTCTAGTGACACTGAATTAATGAATGAAAAATGGACATAGAGTATTGAATGCTAGTCATTGATGTCTGAGACTACATTATTATTGAAAGGAAAGTCAAAATAGTTAACCACCACATAGTGTTATTTCCAGTGACTGTCTTTATCTTAGTCAATATTTTTATAGTTAAAGACTAAATGTCAATGCAATTTTATGTACCTACATATCTACAGATTCCTAAATAATTCCTAAGGGGTTGTGTTTTGTTCTGTCAATGCTTAAACATGTCCTTGTTCTCATTCTACCCTATAATATTGCAATTTATCAGATTTCTTCCTTTTTTCTAACTTTAAGAAAAATTTATGGGCTGTGATCAGGGACGAGACATTGAGAGATCAGAGGAAACACAAATGCTGCTATTTAACAATGCTTTAGTAATAATTCCTTAAATCTTGTCAGCATTTGGGAAAATTTTAAAACTATTATTTGTACTGTACAAAATGTGGTAAATTAAGAACAAATAACAATGAATATATTTAGATATACTCATAGCAGTTAGCATTGCAGTGTATAATTATTGGGAAAAATGATATAAACTATGAAGTAAATTGCTGTGTTATTTATAAGAAAGTCACAGTTTTGGTTACATTCAAATATTGAGGAATCATCAGTAATAGTGTTAATGCAAACGTAGGATATAAAGGAAATATCAGATACTTTAATTTCATTTACAAATAAATTTCTTTCTTTTTCTCCCAGTTATCTTCTGGGCCTGAGGCATAGCTATGAGCAGCATTATAATTGTGGGAAATAGTAACGCTAATACATTTTTTTCTTGATTTTATGAGGAAAGTAAGGAGGAAAGGAAGTGATCATTTTTAAAACATTGATTTTAATAATGTTAAAACTTTTAAATTGCTTTCTAATTAAAAAATCAAGCTATAGATTAGTCTGTTAATCCAATACAATTAAATTATAATGGAAAACACGGTTTCTGTTATTATTGATAATCTTACCTCACTGATATTAATCTAACTCACATGACCATTTCATGACAGCATTCACATAAACTTCAAGGCTTAGCAATTGATATTGATCATGGAAAGGCCAATTTAGGTACAGTGATTTGTACTGACTGCTAAAATAGTTGAAATCCTGTACTAGTCATGAATCTGATCAATTTTGCCTCTCTTCAGGCATAAAAAAGATGAGCTTGTCAGTATTTTTGAAATAATAGGAAGCCAATGACATCTTGATATTTTGGAGTAAAAATAAATAAAATTTAATAATACTATTTAAGTCCTGTTTTAGTCATCAATTTTCACCTTATTCCACATCACTTTATTTTTATAAATCACAGCTTCTAGCATACAGAGATATTGCAAGTATCAGTCTAGCATCTCATGAAGATCCCCCCATGAGCCAAAATTCCAGATTCCTATTTGGAAAATATTAATGAAAAAATATCTTCTTGATGTATATGTGCACATGCATGTTTCTTTCTGGTATTACATGGAAGAAGAAAAGAACTTCCACATAGCAATCGTGGTAGTGTTGTTGGTAGAGCTATCAAGAACTGAATCTGGCCTAGAGATCATTATTCTGCTCTGTCCATGCCAGGAGGTCTTGGAGCTGAGATAGAGTTCTACAGGAAATAAGGAAGGTGACAAAATTATTTAAGAATGAGGTAGATACTAATGTTAATTAAGCCAGAGGAATCTTAGACTAAGATCCCATGTGACTTCAAGATACCATCTGATCAATATGATTAGAAGTACAAAATATCATCAGTTCTGTAGCATTTTTATATCACATTGAAATCTTGGTAACTTCACATTTGCTTTTCCTTTCAGTTTCTCAGTGTTGTTTAACTCTGACAACTTTTGGAAGCAGTAAAGTGGTGCTAGAAGTTAGCTGGGAAATACAAAGAGCTCCCCAGCCATTCTCAAGAAAGGAGCAGCTCTGAGACACAGGGAAATACCAAAATTGAAGTTTTGAGGAATGAAGGAAGGAAACCATCCATCTTGAGAGCAAGGAAACCATCTATTTCTCACCAAAAACATCCAACAAGCCTAGAAAGAAAAGACATGGGACATATCAAGATAAAAATACACACAAAACTAATGAATCATCAGGGAAACTGCAAAATGAAAAGGGAACAAATCACAACCTCAAAACTAATTCCCAGATACAAGATGCTATAGATGATTAGGTGGAGCACTTGGAAGTCATGCACTCCTTCCTTTCAGGGGACAGCATTCTGTTTTTTTTTTTTTTAATTTCTTATAAATTTATTTATTTACTTATTTGCTTTTATTTGGTGCCACAGGATCGAACCCAGGGCCTTGCACATGCGAAGCAAGGGCTCTACCACTAAGCTATAACCCTGGGCCTGCATTCTGGTTTTTCAGGAAAGGAATTAGGGAAAGTTTGGTGTGTTCCATCAACACTCACTGATTTGAAAGGATTAGTGAAGGATGCAAAAGTGGCCACAGAATAAATGGACTATGTCAAACCTGGAGTTCCTTCCCACACCATGGAAAAGCAGAATTTACCAGTTCAGGAGACCTCTAAGGTAAAACATCAGATGGTTTATTGCCATTTTTCCTCTAAAGCATGTTCCTAAAAGCAGCAAGGTTTTACTTCAAGATAGAATATGACTGTCTAGTCCAGAGGAGTGGGGTCTGGAGACAAGAGCTCACCACCAACAGGATAATATACTTATTCTGGGAGAAATCAATGAAGCTGAATTCAATCTCACCATTGACAGTTGTAGTTTATGGACTTATTTATTATAGCTAGTATTATTTGCAGATATCATGATCATGTGCATTTAAAATCCAGGAATATTAGTATAAGATATGGAAACTAATGAATATTTCTTGGTTGAGGTTAAAGGCAAGATAAAAGCATAATTATAAAGAATTTAAAAAATTTTCACCAATAATTGCATAGAAAATATACATATAAGATTTTGTGTTATTTTATAATAATTGTAATGATAGACCTGGAAATATCTTTTAATAATAATTTGCATGAAAAGAAAGTATATACATTTCTTCCAAGGAAGAAGAAAAGAATAAATATAAATATGTTTTATTGGCCAGTTACAATATGTGTAACTGGCCAATAAAACATATTCTAAACTGGGTTTTGTGGCACATGCCTGTGATTCCAGCAATTTGGGAGGCTAAGGCAGGAGGATACATATGTCTATTATCTCCTAAACAAGAGATATATATTGCTAAATGGAAATTAAACTTTAGGATAATTTGGTTTGGGAATGTAGATCAGATCTCTTGCCAAATATGTGTAAGGTCCTCAGAGGAGAGAGAGAGAAAAAAAAAAGAGAATTTTAAATTACCTTAAGTTGACAAAAATTCAAATTGTTTTCATTTTTGTACTATACAATTATTTGAGACATCATCTACAAAATAAAACATGTCAAAATGCCTACAAAGTTTAATACAAAAAATAGTAGAGAGGGCTGGGGATGTGGCTCAAGCGGTACCGCGCTCGCCTGGCATGCGTGCGGCCCGGGTTCGATCCTCAGTACCACATACAAACAAAGATGTTGTGTCTGCCGAAAACTAAAAAATAAATATTAAAAAAAAAGAAAACCTTCTAAAAAAATAGTAGAGGAGAATTGACCTTGTTAAATTTTGAAGCATTTAAAACATTTATTTTACACAAGTCAGCCAGATGAAAAGTAGACTCATAAATAAAACTAAGTATAGAAAAGACTTGAATATATTTGAAATCTTAGGAAATAGGAGTTTTTCAGGATAGTGGGATGTTGAGAAATAAGTCAATAAATTTCACCTAGATAAGTGATTTGCCATATGTAAGTTAAAAAGTTATACCCTTTTCCTGTGTCACATGGAATATTCCCAGATAATGTCAAAGATATAATTTTTAAAAAATAAATAATTTCTATAATTTTGGTTGAAAAAATAAGATACAAAACTCAGAACAGAAGAAATTTTTATTATCTTTTCATTCTAAACAATCCCCTTCCATAATCTTTAGCTTTACCAAGAATGACAGCAATAATCTTTCTATGGAACTAAATAAAATCCAATAATTAAAAGACAGATTCCTATCTATTATATGTAAAGATTTCTTAAAATGTAAAAGAAAAAAATTAAAAGCACATGTTCAATCTCATTTTTAAAAAACAAAATATTGCTTTATAGTAGATGTGGAAGTGCTCAAAACATTGACACAGCAGTGATATTGAAAAGAAACTTCTAGGATGACAAACTATGTTCCTATTCTTTTAATGCCATACAAGATAGCCATTATGCTTATGTGGTTATTGAGATTTTGACATGTGAGAGTTGTGACTAAATAACTAAATTTTAATATTGTTTAATTTTTATTAATTAAAAGTTAAATGTGAACAGTACTCTATAGCTATTTCTACTTTACTGAACAGGGCAATTTTAATGTTTGTAATATCAGATTTTCAGTAAGAGTTAAACATACTATTGTTCAAGACATTTGGCCACGTGCCCCAAATTTTCTAAGTATATTCTGGTCTGAATCTTTCACAAGTAAATTTTTATTGTATGAAGATAGAATGGAAAGTACAAAAGCTTATATACTAGAATGATTATTGGGTTGGAAAAATTGGAGGCCATATAAATACCCAAAGTAGAGAAAACTTTAAATTGATCTGGTTCAACCAAGTCATAGTGGTGTCCACATAACATAATTTCCATGTTTTTTTTTTTTTTCTGTTCTGAGGTCATTGTCCTCCAGTTTTGATACACCAGGATGCAGTGACTAAGGGGCAATGCCCAGAAAAGTCATGTTATCCTTTATTTTATTCTGGAAACCACTCTGCTATTATTCATAACTCCTAAATGAATTCTTCTTCTGAATGAAAGCCAATAATAAATATGACTAAGTGATTATGATCTAAGTAATAACTAAAATTTGTACGCATTTATGTACACAATAAAGCAGCGAAATTCTGAATTTCATCATATCATGACATTAGACAGAAATTTTTATTTCTTTTCTGCCACTGAGCTCTAAATTCATTAAGAGTTTCTTAATTACATTCCCCAACATTAGTAGTCACACAATATGTGTTGAGTTGCATAAATAAATGACATATTCCCTTAGAGACTGCTTGTGTTTCAATGATCACCTCATTTCATGGGTAAAAATTTCTATACATCTGACCAATTACTTACTCAAATCTTATCTGATATGAGTATATGTGGTCTTTGGACATTTGATGTTGGAATTGTGACTCATAGGTATGAAAAGGGAATTATATATTTAAACATTTATTGAAACACTAAATGAATTAAATCCATGCCTTATTCTAAATCTTGGCTTATGTATCTTCTTAATTATCATGAACCATGCTTGGCCTTATGTTTTATGAGAATAACAATAATTTTATGAACATGCATTGCTCAAAAAGTAAATATATAAGACAAAGAGAATGCAGGCTTCGTTAACATTGCAAAATTTTATAATCTATTCTGATAATTTACCAGTAATTGCTTGTACAATTTTATTGGTTAAGCTATACATCAGTCTATCAAAAAATTTCCCTTGGGCTGGGGATGTGGCTCAAGTGGTAGCGCGCTCGCCTGGCATGTGTGCGGCCTGGGTTCGATACTCAGCACCACATACAAACAAAGATGTTGTGTCCGCCGAAATCTAAAAACAAAAACAAAAAATAAATAAATATTAAGGATAGGAAGGGCAGCAGAATAGAATAGACAATATGATTGATGTATGTACATACCATGTATGTATTATATATCAAAATGCATTCTACTGTCATGTATGACTAAAAAAATAAATAAAAATTTGAAAAAAATTTCCCTTGATGTTTTACTTGTGGGTTGCACATCCTTAAAACAGAAAAAAAAAAGTATCTCTTACAAAATTCTTTTTATATCTTTGGAAATATTTGTAAAATAAATCCCCTATTTTTAAATTAGTTTAAAAACTAATTTAAAGTTTTAAATGTTTTACTTGCCTTTCTTACCTGCTGATATTTTAGTAACAGTAATATTTGTAACCACATTGAAGTCATCAGAAAAATATGCCTTCTTTCAGAGGGAAAAACAGACAAAACAAAGACAAAATTAAAACGTAAGAAACATGAAGAAAGAAACCAGTCAAATCATTTTAGAACAGCTGCCACAGAAGGTTGAATGGAGCTCCCTCAGAGGGAGATTTAGACCGTTCATTTCATCTCCTCTTTTACTTTCTTTATATGTTTTCAACAACAGATGGATTAGGACTAGCTGTGTCCCCATGCATGAATGTTTTATATAGGAATGTGATGCTCATTTTGGCTTGGTACAACTGAGCCTGCCAGGTGTTCTTTAAAGTGACTTTTAAGTTTGACTTTCAAGTTGTCATGTTCTTGCCTATAATCGGAATCTGGGGTTATGAAAGGAAAAAATCACATTCCCTTGAAATTCAGTCTTGCCCTTGAACTCACTGTCTAAAGACTTGTAGTTACCAGAATGTTGGCCTTGCTCCCCCACTCCCTTAAAAACTTAAAGAATTTAACTCTTAAAAGTATCAGGGAACCAGTATTGCCTCTTCACAAAACGGAAGTTGCTGGGGGAACTAACTAGCCAGCATTGTGTCTTCTTTCTAAATGTACAGTTTCATAGTCACCAACATTGTAACAATTTGATATCTCCAAAATAGATGTACTTTTAAGTATTTCCCTTCCTAGAGCCTTTTATTTTTTATTTTTACCTTTATTTTGTTTATTTATTTATTTATTTTTGTATGTGGTGCTGAGGATGGAACCCAGTGCCTCACATGTTCCAGGTAAGTGCTGTATCGCTAAGCCACAACCCCAGCCCCCTAGTGCCTTTTATAACACTGTTTTTATTGATTATTTTGGAGATCAATGGTGGTATTGTTTTTTCTGTTTGTGACAGATTCACATTGTGTTTTATATTGTTTTTCTAATAAATTTATATCTAATTTGGTCCAAATAATTATCTTAGCTCCCACTTTTAAAAAGTTGTTATCTGAAAAAAAAAGAGCTTTATTTTTGACTTTCAGAACTTAGAAATTTTTCAGAACTTGGAAGGAGTACAGTGGAACTGCAGCTTAAATGAGTCAAATGGAGTTTAATCTGAGCATCTCTTGCCCAGGTATAGTAGAGTCTTCATGATAAAACCCAACACCTGGGAAATCATTCCATATGGTCCTTCACTATCTGTTATGGAACTCAGTTATCAGTCTACACAGTCACAAGTATTTTCAGCTGCACTCTATATTAAATGTTATCTTTAGCTTATATTAAATGGTTTACACATATACACAGTCAACTGCTAAATCTTTTATTTTGTTTCCCTGTTATGCTTTTGCCTGGATAGCTTTAACTCTTGTATTTAGGCATCTCTAGTAGTGTGCATATTGTGGCATATACATCCTAAGGTGACTTCCAGGAAATCCTATACTTGAATGTGGTTGGAACCTGCGACTTGCTTCCACCCAACAGAACATACCAGTGGCAGTGGAGAGCCAGTTCCTTGATATCATTGCTTTATATGGCAGAGACTGTGATGACCTTGATTGTGTTTCATTGTAGAAGACTGTGTGAGCCCACCACTGGGAGATACATTCTCCTGCTGACCTTGAGTGGGCACATCATCTCAGGGAACACAGTGAGTGTCTTTCCAACCTGACAAAGGCTTCCATCTGACACTAAGAAGTGGGTACTTCAGTCATAGGATCAAAAGGAAATGAATTCTGGCACCAACCTAAAAATGCTTGGAAGCAGATTGTTGTGTAGTCATCCTCCCAATGAAAAGATAGTCCAATGATATCTCAGCCTTGCAAGACGTGAGAAAAATTCAGCCAGATTCTGTTCAGATTTCATAAGTCTGGGAATTAATGTTTGTGTTTTATTAAAGTAGCTAAGTCTCTGGTAATTTCTTGTACAATGAGACAAAACTAATAAAAAAATTACACCATTTTCCAGATGACACTGAGCATATTTCACTAGGTTTTTCAATACTTTGACATTTTTATTGGAATCATATGTAAGATACAAGTTATTTTTACATAAGTATTGGGGATTTTTCTTAAATCCTAAACTACATTTTTTTGATTCTAGTGATTTCTTTAGTAAAAAAAAAATTAATTGATTAGATGATTATGTCATCTTTTCATATTAATGTATTGAAATTATTTATTAGATTAGTAATATTAAATAATTACATCATTCTTACATAGAGTGCAAAAAGTCATATTGTGTCACTCTTAAAATATATGACCAAAGTCAGTTTACTCATATTTCTCTTTATTATTTCTGCATCTAACTGGAAAATATCATTAGTAAATACTATTGTTTTTCTTAACTTGGCCAGTTTTGGTATGTATTGAACTAAATTATTGTTTTTTTAATATTAAAGCACAGCTTTTGTAGCATGAGAACTAACTTCTTTTAACATTTGATTTGATTGTAAAAGGTTACCTTACAACATCTAATCCCATTGCTTTTCTTTCAGAAAATTTAACATTCTTTGTTTATTTAACTCTTGTTTTTATATCTGATCAGATTTGATTAATTACAATTTGTTATGGTTTGAATGTGATGTGTCTCCCAAAAGCTCATGTGTGAGACAATTCAAGAAAGTTTAGAGGAAAAATGATTGGGTTATGATAGCCTTAACCCAATCAGTGAATTAATCCCCCTGATGAGTTTAATTCATGAGTTGGTAGGGTGTGGCTGGAGGAGACTGGGTATTGGGGTGTGCCTTTAGGGAATATATTTTTTTATCTGGTGAGTGGATTGTCTCTGCTTCTGATCATTATGTGAGCTGCTTCCCTTGGCCATGATGTTCTGCCTCAGTTAAAACCCCAAGGCATGTAGCCACCTGTCCTATGGACTGAGACCTCTGAAACTGTGAACCCCCAAATAAACTTCCTCCTCTGTTGTTGTTCTGGTCAGATCTTTTAGTCACAGCAGAAAAAAGCTGACTAAAATTATAGAAAAATGTTTACTTCATGGAGAGTGTCAACTATATTAGAATAGATATAAATCGCAATCCTTTTTTTTTATTTGAAAACTCCATATTTGAGAATATGTTGACTGATTAATTTATATTTCATATATTTTGGCTTTCTTTCTTTTTTCATTTAAATACATTGTCTCAGTTTTTTTCTTTCTTTGAGTGTGTGAGCATATGTATTTAAAAAGCAGATTGCTTGAACTGTATTTAACCTTTTCTATTTATTTCCTGTTTTTAAATTTATGCATATTAATAGTTTCTCTCTCTTTCACTTGTTTATAATGATTAATACCTGCTTTTTTTTTGGTAGTGGCAATTAGATCCAGGGGCTCTTCACCTCTGAGTTGCACCCCCAGCATTCCCAGTCCTTTCTAAAAAAAATATTTTATTTAAAATTTTTATGATGAGACAGGGCCTTGCTAAGTTGCTAAGGCTAGCCTTGAACTTGCAGTCCTCCTGACTCAGCCTCCAGAGTCACTGGGATTACAGATATGTGCTACCACATGAAGCCTGATTAATTACATATTTGCTACCTAAAGAATGCTTATAACCTTGAATTAATAGAAACATAATGAATTTTTAGCTAACTTTAATTAATCTCAAATTTTATTGCATTGGATTTTATTTGTTGTGATTTGCAGACTGTAGCTGACAATGCTAAATGTGCATTCATGCAGACTTATTTTAATTGACTGACTTTGGGATGTGATGAACCATTTCTTCTGACTACAAAAACCTTGTTTTTTTCTTTTTAGAGATCTTTGTTTCTATTTGAATTTTAACTATATCTTTCTTCCAATTGTCTGACATTTTGGCACATTAATTAATTGTTTTCTGACTCTCTAGTTCCCTTTCTTTCAAATGAATCTTCTTTAGTCCTGTGTTTGTATTTTTGTAATCTTTCCTTTGATTCCTATAAGAATGACTTCAAGTGTCACTTCGCACAAAAACCATATTTTTTATTTATTTGATTTTTTCCTCTCATATTATTTATGATATTCTCTATCACTACTACCATTAAGTATTGATGTCTAGTTTATTCCCACTTCTCATAGTGATAGATCAGCTGGTTAGAACAGACTCTCCTGTGGAGATTAAAGCCCCACAAAGAACTTCCAAGTCACTAAGGATGAGGAGTGATTGGAAGCACCAGAAAAAAGACCAAGGAATAGGGTCAACTCTTTTCTTCCTGTGAGTTGCTGATTTTGAAACAAATGGCTAAGAGCAGATGTTTTGATTGACAAATAGATCTGCACAGGGAAGAATATGGGCTTCGTGTCAATCAAGTAGGACAAACCCTGGCAAAAAACCAAAAACAAACAAAAAACAAACAACAACAACAACAAAAACAACAAACGCATGGCTTTCTGTTGGCAGCTTAAAAACCAAACAAATGAGAGTGAATATGAAATCATTCAAAAGAACTGAAACTCAACTTTATATTACCTCAATCCCTGAAAGAATTAAGAGGCTATGCATTTAATAAAGCCATAAGAAATAATGTATTCTCTGTACTTTGGTGTAACCAAATAAATTTTAACAATACACAATGACCCAATAATTTCACATGAAAGGAATGTAAATATAGAGAAAGATGAAGAAAAAATGTTAAGAGCAGCATTATTTTTAGTAGCCCAATTCATTGCTTACAGGTCAATATGAAATAGTTAATAATCAAAAGTCGTTATGCCAATATCATCTAAAAGCAAAGATTGCAATACAATTTCTATATTGCCAAAAAATAAAGGCTTAAAATCAGACCTAACTTCTAGTCTCCGTTCTGTATTGAGAATTTAAGGATAACTCATATTTTTGGCATCATATTTTCCTCTTGTTAAATTATATGTACACACACACACACACACACACACTAATAGTGAGCAATGACTTTTTAAAATCAAAATCCTAGGGTCATGGGAAGACCCTATAGGAATATTTTTTCATCTAACCACAGATCAGAAGACCGTTCTTATCTGTTTTTATTTGCTTCAGTTTCTCTGTATTTGGCATGGGCGAGGCTTATTCTATCTTTGAACAAGTCTGTCTTTACAATCATAATTCTCTTGTTTTACATTAAATGGAAAGAGTTCTAAATCCAAATGGCTTGGACTCAAACCTCAGATCTGATACTTACTAGTTGTTTGACCTTAGACATATATATGATATATAAGATTACTGTTTCAATTTCTTCATCTGAAAACTGAGGATGATCATCAATTTTACCACATAAAGTTGCTTCAAGGTTTGAAACAGTTATATGTGTAATGTGTTTAAAGTTATACCTCATATATACTGTCATTTGTGTGGTAGTCATTAATAATAATAACTAATATTATTATTTAACTATTAGTCTGTTACTCTATTCCCTTTGATCAGAGGTGTCTTAGTCATTTTATATTGCTCTTAGATTTCCCCCTGAGCCAGTCTCCTTTGTAGTTTCAAATATAAATCTCTTCCTTCTTTTCATTCTTATTACAATGTGAATGGGTGAAAAATACACCTATGTCTCTCCATCATATATTCCTCCTCAGCTTTTCATTACGCACTTAGTGTGGAGCATAAGAACAGTTTGAATGTAGAAATAAAATATACAGAAATAATATTTCCTATAATGAAAATCAGTAGTTTTATTTTATACTAAAATGGAATGAAGTTTTTAACTAATCTATGGAATATGATTAAACTTCCTTATAAATCACAGGTAGCAAAACACAGTTAGATGGAAATCACAAGTTCTAGTGTTCTGCAACACAGTGGGATGATACAGTTCACAGTAGCTATCATCTATTTTATGAAGATCTAGAACAGCTTGAAGGATCCAGATATAAAGAAATGATATGGAGATGGAAATATTAGTTATTTTGTTTTGATCAGTACATCCTATATGCATGTGTTACCACACCATACTCTATAAATATGTGTACAGTTACTATATGTTAATTGTAAGTAAATACATACAATATGCATATTTTTTTTTTTAAATGAAGTCCATGAATTTCAGCATGTGCTGGAGAAGTCCTCACACAGTGCCAGTCCAGTCCCTCCTAACAATTCCCTTTTCACTACATTTCCAAAAATCATACATCCATCTTTGGTGGCCTGAGCATTATCCACCTGTTTAATTGGGACAATGTGCTATTGTCCTGGTGTGATGATTAACAACATTCCTTTCCCATCTCAAAACTGTCTGAGCTTGGATGATATTCATTTGTTCACACTAGTCAAAGTGAAATCTCCAACTCATTGTCTTCTAAGTCCAATAAAACCTAGTAGGAAGGAGAAATAGGGTTTCATTACTTTCTTATTGCTACTTGGATTTTTTTTTTTAAATTTGTTTCTTTTTTCTTCCCAGAACTTTTGAGTCAGTGTCACTTCCCTATCTTACTGCAACTCTGTCTGCATACTCTGAAGAGAGTTCCTCCTTATGATCTACCAGGAGGCATCAGCATTGCAAATGTAGTATTACAGGTATGTACATATTTTTAAATAAATTCTCAAATATTTATAATATTTTTCTGTGATTAGGATACTGTTTAACTTTTACTATATTTTTACTCTTAAAAACATTTTCTCTTGGATCTGATATCTTCAATAAAGATGCATGTATAGAAATTTTGAGAATTAGAATTTTTATCGACAGGATATAGTTTGTTTGCTACATAACATATTTGAAAACATAAATTTTAACAATGATCTGAATCACACATTAGTTGACTTACATTCATCATACTAGGGCCAATTTTGAAATTTTGTGATATCACCATAGAGAATATGAGAAATATATCTTTTCTAGCTGAGAAATGACAGAAGTCAGTAATCATTAAAATAGAAGACACTATGGGGTCAGTAAGAAACAGGTCAGAAGTTTCTTTAATAAAGAAAATATATTTTATAGTACATTTTTTCAATATTTAAAAATAAGTGGGGAATAGTGTTATAAAAGGAGATATAAGCAATGCCACTGATAGAGATGTAAAAGATTTAAAATGTTGAAAAATTAAAAAAAAAATTAAAACTCGTATTAAGAATAAAGAATGGAAAACACATTTGATTTTGTAGCCAATGATTTTGTTGAATATTTGTAGAATTGATTTTAGGAAAAAAGATGACTTTTTATTCCTACCTTGTAGCTTGAAATGACTTCATCACTAAACCATGTGATGAAAGTACTTTCATAAGATGCATTCAAAAATAGCAGCTCTTACAAAAATATAAGAACCAGTAATGGAGAATGTAGTACACAACACAGCTGTCCCAGTTCTCATTTCTGGCTCTCACAGAGATATGGAATATATGCTTTCTGTACCCCAAACAATGATCAGTGTGCATTTAAGATTTAGGCACCAATTGAAGGTAGTATAACAAAGTGAGGAAATCAAACACTTAAAATATTGAAATATATAAATGACTATTTTAGATCAGTAATAGTTAGCATTTAGTTAAATAGCATATAACAAATACAGTATTCTCTACCTAGTTACTGATTCCAACTAGACAAGACTCAAAACGACAGAAGGAGGCAGAATCTATATTTGAACCTAAAATATACAGCCCAGGATAACATCCTGTCAAATATAAGATGACAGATAATTTCTCTTCCACCAAGTGAATGTAGTAATGAGTTTAAGTCTGACTGAAATAGGGCCATATCCCAAAATAGTTATAAAATCTGTAGCAAGAAATGGGGGCAGCAACAATATTTTATACCTGCTATATAACAGAAAATTAGATCTACAATGTTATACTAATGAATTGCTAGACCTCTTTTTATTTCTAAAGTATAATTTTATAAGTGTATATTTTAATTATTTATGTTACACTTAAGACATAATAATTCTAAAGAATAAATATAAATAACCTAAAATATTTGTTTGCATATATGATATATATTAATTTTAAATTTCTTCCTATTTGAAACTGCTCAAGTTTTTCATGTTTAGAAAGGTTTATTCAATTGCCAACTAAAAGAAATGCCTTTTGAAAATTTAATATGCCCATTCATTTAGTAGAACTTAATGATTACCATCATTTGTGTTGATCTGCATTAGGTTCTTATTGTTAGGGTTTTACATAAATCTTTATAAGAACAAAATTATTAGTTTTGTTTTTATAAGAACTCAGATCACATTACTAAATGCATTACATATCTAGTTTTGCAAATACTTCCAGAGGATTTTTGTTTGGAATTAATTAAATTTTTTTCCTTTTAGGCATCTTTTTGAGCTCTTATTCAGGAAGGACATTTCAACACTATTCTTTCATCAGACTAGTTCAGTCTCATCCTTGTCTTCTTTTAATCCCACATTGATTTGTGTCCATTCATGATGGAATGACTCTTTGTAATAAGTGATCAATTTGCTGTTGAGATCTTAGTATCTTAAGGTATAATTGCTCAATATTTTTAAAATATTAGGTAAAGACTGGGTCCAGAATGTTGGTCAGGTTCTTCTTCCTCCTCCTGTACTTACTTTGTCCTTCTTCCTTCTTTGTTCTTTTTTTCTTCTTTCTTCTTCTTTTAGCAATATTTCATTCTTTCTATTTTCTTTTTTAAAAAAGCAGAACCAAGAAAAATGCTAGAGATTAGGAAAATGCAGGCTATCAACCAACATTTGCACTTTAATTATGCAGTGCAGCTGCTTGGGAATGTATTCATCTCCAGGATTCAGCATTATATATGGGCTAACTAGCTAATTTGGCATTTTTTTTTCAGAGAAGATAATTTTTGACCTGATGGGTATTTACACAGTCTTCACCTGCTATAAAAATTAAGCAAACAATAAAATTATATCCATGCTGTGATTGCTCTTGAATTTTTAACATGTGACATTAACCAACATTAATTCATATTTAGATGTCAAATAAGGTAGGGTGCCTCCATGTGTAATATGTTTACCATAATTAACTCTGGGAAACAGAATCGGTCAATAAAGATCAGAAGAAATTAACTAATTACTTGCTACTTTTTTACATATACGTTCACTAAGTACAATAGCTATCGATTGTCTGTCTTATATATTGGCAGTAGCATTTATTCATGTATTATTTCTAATTCTAGCAATTTTTAAAATTAATTTCTATTATGTTTTTATGAGAGAACTGATAGAGGGATTAAGTGACTCCAACTCCTTTATTCATTTGACAAGTATCAGTTACCCCGTTTATATCAGGAATGTTAATTGGTGCTGGATACATGGTAGTCCCTGGCCCTTCTGGAGCTCCAATTGTAATATTGTATGTGACTGTATCAACAAGACTGAGTCCATCTCTATCCCTGCTCTTCTCTAATTTAATGCTGTTTTCTAGTTATATACCACTTTCCAGTTGTGTGCAGTTTACTAGGTGGTCAAGTTTAAATTTGTAAACAATCAGTTTATGCACCTGTAAAATGAGTATTGCATTATAAAGATTTCATGAGATTTGATGGAGTTAACGAGTCTTCATCATTTAGTAAGTAACTGGTCCATTATCATGCTCAATAAAATAAAAATATATATCTTCTGAAATCCTATATAATTTTGGAGAACATGAAACCTAGCTTATTGTACAATCTTGAATAAAGTGTATTCCTCAGCTTACACTGTGTTCCGTAATGGGCTCTGAAACTTCCAAAGCCCAGTAGGAAAGAATGTAAGGTTATACTTTCAAATTTCAAGTATATGCCATGAATGTAATAAAGCACTTCCATTGAAGCCCCACTTGTCAAAAGCTGGTTATGTGGCCATTCCCTAACTGCAGAAAATTTGATAAATATAGTCTAAAAATGAGAAAGTAAAGTATGTGAGATTTGAAACTAGCTGCAATCTAACCACTGAGCCTGCCATAGTTTCATAGATGCTGGCAGAAAACAAGAGACTATGGAAAAAGGCAAAGTATTTTATTACATGTAGCAGAGCAGCAGCATAGCCTAATGCACATGTTCATTTTTCTCCCTTCCCAATCCCCTGGGCTCACATAGATTTGGGTCCGGGTGGATGCCATGTACACAGTGGGTCCTGGTCACAGCTGAGGAAACCTGAGCTTAGAACACTCCATGCCTTTTAAGGGGACTTGCAGCAGGCCTGCACAAAGATTGCCCTGAAGGAAGACATTACTTTTATTATTTTGGGAAACAAATCTGTCCTTTATTTGGAGGGAGATACTATGTCTATTTTCCAGTTATTGGCTACAGACACTGAAAAATAATATAAATAATGCTCACATGCCCCACCTTATTTTACTTTTTAAATTTTGCACTTTCATTAGGACACAAAATGTTATCCTGGAACGAAAGATGTTCATAAATATGTACATGTAAGAAACATGGCAAATTGTCTTATATTTTAGGGAATTATGTGTTCAACAAAAAATAAGGATCATCTGATTAAAATGCTAAGGAAGATTGGAAAATTAGTTCTTGGGGAAAACTGATAGAAAATGCCATGTCCCAACAAGAAGGTTTAAGTCATGTCCTTATAAATCTGTTTCAGAAAAATTGATCTTTTCATTGTATATATTTCTCCAGTTCTTGTATGCATTCCTACTTTTGCATCAGACTTTATGTCTTTTCCTAATTTGGAATTTCTATCTAAGGATCATGTACCAAATACCTGCCAAGTTCCCAGCAAGTTCAATATTTAGGTTTAGAAAATCATAATAAATGAAATATAGGCTTATTATCTGTCTCAAGCAATATAATTTGGTCAATAGAATTTGCTTAGATGCACAATTAGAAATTATTTCGATTGTGGTCTCTAGTTCTGGTCTATTCATGCCTTTCCTTGACAGTCATGTGGGTGCTGGATCTTTTTACAGTTAAGATCTACACATCTCATTTCCATTTTGTTGGAGTTGTTCAGTGTCTTTGTACACATTATCTCCTGATAAAATTCATTCTTACCTCTGCCTGTTCCTGATGAGGGAACTTGGACTAACCTATTCCCTTTTCATATGCAGCTGGTGCAGCTCTTATTTGACCACACAGTAAGGAAGTTGTGGGCTCCATTTGGATAATACTTAAAAACTGAAACCTGTTTCTTCCATATGTATTTAAGGTTTGTTCACTATTTCCTATTTATCATCTAATTTATTGACAAAAACGTCTTTCTAGATTATGTGCTATATATTCTAATTTCTGTGCCTCTTCCTAGGTCACATTTTATTGGTTCAACCCTTTCTGCTGGTGTAGCTGACTATTTCTGACTCTGGGCTCTTCTTCTCTTTTCTTCTAGTGTGGTCTCAGTTTCTCCTGCCCTCCTGCTCCTACCAACTCACACCTTTGAAGTTTTGAAAGAATATCTAGACACTGAAAAATAATATAAATAATTCTCACATGCCCCACCTTATTTTACTTTTTAAATTTTGCACTTTCATTAGGACAGAAAATTTGAAGTCAGATTGAATAACATTTCAGAGAAAAATGTAACTTTTTAAGTGTGTTTTGATAAACTTGGAATAGGAAAATATTTAAGAGAAAAAAAAGCCTATAGCTTTGGGCTCTACTAAAAGATATACTACTGGGAGTATTAGATTCCCCAGTCTTAGATAGGAGCAAGTGACATGCCCATTGGGAAAGAGGTGGGGCTCCTCCTTCCATCCTTTTCACCATTTGTTCCAAATATTTCTGTGTAAGCCCTGCAGGGAAGACAAAAACTGGATGGTTTGTAAGAAAAACTGGAAAGGCAAAAAGAAATGGGAGCCTTTAATTACTTCAATAGGAAAATACATATTTTAATTTGTTTATCCAAAAGTTTACAAAGCAGTTTTAATGTAGCTTACATTTGTAAATACAGTAAAATAGGCATGACCATCATTAAGGGATTAAATTAAGAACAATGGAGTTCTGTCATCTTCATGTTACTTATGGAAAGAAGATGGATTTTCAAATCAAAGCAGGTTGTCAAGAAGTATATTACTCATAAAGGAACTCAAGGAATGGGACTCCCTGATGCCAGCCAGCTGGAACAATGTTGCTCTAGATTTGAACAATGGCTGAAGATATTGCTCTGACTGGGCAAGAGACTCAATCTTGTGGTTCTGACTATTTGAACCACTTTCAATCACACTACTCTTTGTTTCTGTTTTATTTGGCTCAGAACAAACTCCAGTTAATTTCCCTTTAGGTTTAAATAAAATTTTGCCTATGTAAGCTTTCCACTGCTTGTTATTATTTTGCATTGTAAAATTTATAATGAAATTTTAAAAGAAAGCATGTATATTCATGTATTTTATAAAAATCGAGCCAACTCAAATCTCTTTTCTTAGCAACTGAAGTATGTTTCAATATAAAAAAAAATACTCAGAACATTGTGGAAACCTGAGTATTAATTTAATGAAACTAACAAAATTTACCTTTGATATACTTTGACTTAATACCATTGAAAAGTAGAAAAGATTTATTTTAGCTCCTGGTTTCAGAGGTTTTAGTCCATGGTCACTTAGACCTTGCTTTGGGCCTCTGGTGAGATCATGGCCTGTAGCAATGGTGACAGAGGTCTGTTCACCTCACAGTGGCCAGGGCAGAGAAAGAGGAGGGGGTTAGGGTTCCAGTATAACCTTCCAGAACACACCTTGATGTTCTAACTTCCTTCCACTAAGACCCATCTTCCAAACCTGCTAACACTGCCATCAACTGGAGATCAAGCCTTTGACACATAGGCCATTGGAAAAACATTTAAGATCTAACCATAACATGGATATAGGAAAATTTAACAATTTTAAAATTTGGGAAATTATTAAAAACACTAATAATTTCTAATTCATTATTTTAAATAATATTTTAGTAGATGTTGCTATATTGTGTATACATTTAGGACCTGGGTGTAGTCATCTTACTTTGGGTAATTCATGACAGGTGAGTTAACTTCTGAATAGTGTAATATTTTAAAATTTAATATGTATTACTTTAAAACTAAACTTCTGCATGGTTAAAATTAGACTCATGCTTAATCTATAATTTATCCACGGTACTACAGTACTCCATCAAGGGGCTAATTATTTCATTTCTAGTGGCTGGTCAGGAGCAGATGTATAAATTCTTAGCTACAGGGTAGAAATTAGATTGTTCATTTTATTTACTTAATATTTCCACATATTAAACAAGCCTCTTCTTTGAAATCCTTTGAGGGCACATGCACAAATAAATTCAATCTAAATGACATTTAATCTACAAAACTAATTTAAAATCCTTCCCCTCTAGTAGGAAGATTGAGACAGAGACAAAGAGCTAAAAAACTACCCTCCTACACTGGCACAGGAGGGTTGTTCTTGGTGGTGGTGTACTGACTCAGGAGGTGGGGAGCGCTGTACACCCTTATTTGAGCTTGCATCTGCAGTTCTCTTTAGCCCCTCCTCATTACCTGAGTGGTGAAATTCTTTAATTCTCTGACCATACACCTCCCGCTTGATCTATCTTTGCCAGACTCTTGCTGGAAAAGTTTAGACTGACTCATAACCATAATGACTCAATTGTTGCACATATTTCTATTTACCACCTGCTAACATTGTCATTAAACCTTTGAGCATCTCCTCAAAAGAGAAGCTGACTTTTCCCCCTAGGAGATACTTTGGTACAGGCAAAAGTGTTGTCAGTGAACTTGCCCAAACAAGTAAGCTTTACACACACAGACAATGCACCAGTATTTAGGGGAGTGAATTTTTCTTTTGCTTTCTGTATTTTCCTCCCTCTCTACCTTTCTTATTTTATTTTTTCTTATTATATAAATAAACAAATTAAAAATCCAAACAATATAGCTATTCTTCATTTAAAAATATTTATTGAGTACTTACCATGTGCAGTGCTGGACAGTAAAGGTACCAGTAGTGAATACAATATGGTATTTCCTGTGTACAGAGAATGAGGAAGAAAAATGAGCTAAATAATTATATTAACTTTCATCAAAACTACAGACCAATATCTCTAATGAACATAGATGCAAAAATTCTCAATAAAATCCTGGCGAATCGAATACAAAAGCATATCAAAAAAATTGTGCACCATGATCAAGTAGGATTCATCCCTGGGATGCAAGGTTGGTTCAATATACGGAAATCAATAAATGTTATTCACCACATCAATAGACTTAAAGATAAGAACCATATGATCGTCTCGATAGATGCAGAAAAAGCATTCGACAAAGTACAGCATCCCTTTATGTTCAAAACACTAGAAAACACTAGGGATAACAGGAACTTACCTCAACATTGTAAAAGCTATATATGCTAAGCCTCAGGCTAACATCATTCTAAATGGAGAAAAACTGAAGGCATTTCCTCTAAAATCTGGAACAAGACAGGGATGCCCTCTCTCACCACTTCTATTTAATTTAGTCCTTGAAATACTAGCCAGAGCAATTAGACAGTCAAAAGAAATTAAAGGCATAAAAATAGGAAAAGAAGAACTTAAAATATCACTATTTGCGGGAGACATGATCCTATACCTAGAAGACCCAAAAGGGTCCACAAAGAAACTACTAGAACTAATAAATGAATTCAGCAAAGTGGCAGGATATAAAATCAACACGCATAAATCAAAGGCATCCTGTATATCAGCAACAAAACTTCTGAAATGGAAATGAGGAAAACCACCCCATTCACAATATCCTCAAAAAAAAAAAATACTTGGGAATCAACCTAATAAAAGAGGTGAAAGATTTATACAATGAAAACTACAGAACCCTAAAGAGAGAGATAGAAGAAGATCTTAGAAGATGGAAAAATGTACCCTGTTCATGGATAGGCAGAACCAACATCATCAAAATGGCGATATAACCCAAAGTTCTCTACAGGTTCAACGCAATGCCAATCAAAATTCCAATGGCATTTCTTGTAGAAATAGATAAAGCTATCATGAAATTCAAATGGAAAAACAAAAGACCCAGAATAGCAAAAGCAATTCTAAGCAGGAAGTGTGAATCGGGAGGTATAGCAATACCAGATTTCAAACTGTACTACAGAGCAATAGTAACAAAAACAGCATGGTACTGGTACCAAAACAGGCAGGTGGACCAATGGTACAGAATAGAGGACACAGAGACCAATCCACAAAATTACAACTTTCTTATATTTGATAAAGGCGCTAAAAGCATGCAATGGAGAAAGGATAGCATCTTCAACAAATGGTCCTGGGAAAACTGGAAATCCATATGCAACAAAATGAAGCTGAACCCCTTTCTCTCGCCATGCACAAAAGTTAATTCAAAATGGATCAAAGAGCTTGATATCAAATCAGAGACTCTGCGCCTGATAGAAGAAAAAGTTGGCTCCGATCTACATATTGTGGGGTCGGGCTCCAAATTCCTTAATAGGACGCCCATAGCCCAAGAGTTAAATACAAGAATAAACAAATGGGACTTATTTAAACTAAAAAGTTTTTTCTCAGCAAGAGAAACAATAAGAGAGGTAAATAGGGAACCTACATCCTGGGAACAAATTTTTACTCCTCACACTTCAGATAGAGCCCTAATATCCAGAATATACAAAGAACTCAAAAAATTAAACAATAAGATAACAAATAACCCTATTAACAAATGGGCCAAGGACCTGAACAGACACTTCTCAGAGGAGGACATACAATCAATCAATAAGTACATGAAAAAATGCTCACCATCTCTAGCAGTCAGAGAAATGCAAATCAAAACCACCCTAAGATACCATCTCACTCCAGTAAGATTGGCAGCCATTATGAAGTCAAACAACAATAAGTGCTGGCTAGGATGTGGGGAAAAGGGTACACTTGTACATTGCTGGTGGGACTGCAAACTGGTGCAGCCAATATGGAAAGCAGTATGGAGATTCCTGGGAAAGCTGGGAATGGAAACACCATTTGACCCAGCTATCACCCTTCTCGGTTTATTCCCTGAGGACCTTAAAAGGGCATACTATAGGGATACTGCCACATCAGTGATCATAGCAGCACAATTCACAATAGCTAGACTCTGGAATCAACCTAGATACCCTTCAATAGATGAATGGATAAAAAAAAAAGTGGCATTTATATACAATGGAGTATTACACAGCACTAAAAAACGACAAAATCTTCAACAAATGGTGCTGGGAAAACTGGAAATCCATATGCAACAAAATGATTTTGGATTTTGCAGGGAAATGGATGGCATTAGAGCAGATTATGCTAAGTGAAGCTAGCCAATCCTTAAAAAACAAATGCCAAATGTCTTCTTTGATATAAAGAGAGCAACTAAGAACAGAACAGGGAAGAAGAGCATGAGGAAAAGATTAACATTAAACAGAGACGAGTGGGGGGAGAGAAAGGGAGAGACAAGGGAAACTGTATGGAAATGGAAGGAGACCCTCATTGTTACACAAAATTACATATAAGAGTTTGTGAGGGGAAAGGGAAAAAAAAAACAAGGGAGAGAATTAAACAACAGCAGATGGGGTAGAGAGGGAAGATGAGAGGGAAGGGGAGGGGGATAGTAGGGGATAGGAAAGGTAGCAGAATACAGCAGTCATTAATATGGTATTATGTAAAAATGTGGATGTGTAACCGATGTGATTCTGCAACTTGTATTTGGGGCAAAAATGGGAGTTCATAACCCACTTGAATCAAATGTATGAAAGATGATATGTCATGAGCTTTGTAATGTTTTGAACAACCAATAAAAAAAACTTTCATCATTCATGTGGGGCCATTTAATAAGTAATAAATTAGGCTCTTTATAACATTAATGTGCCATTTATATTCAAGAAAGAAAGCCATTGCTTTGCTCTTGTGTTGCCAGTACACATAATTCAACAGGAGATCTGAGGCACAAATGTGAAATTTTAACATGTAAGAATATTTAATTATGTACAGTTTCTGAATTAATAGCAGGATTTCAGTAAGTGACAGTATGACAGTAAACAGTAGCTATTTTGATTTCACCAGAGCTGTGTAGCACTCTGCACACAATCTCCCACTAAGCCACTGTACCACCTTCCCATCATGTATGACAGACCAGAAGCTTCAACAGAAATCTTACTGTTGTTGGTAGCTAGCTAGCACTCAAAAGAACGTCCAAAATCCTTCTATGATTGAAAAACAACTGATAAGTCTATCTTTGTGTATGACTAAAAGACCTGGATATTATCTAATTTTTACTTTAATGAAATATATATTAAGCATAATTAGGCAGAAATGCTGTATCTATCTGATGTGAGAGTTGGAACTGGTATCTGAAGAACATGGACATCTAGTCAGATTCATTCATGATGAGTTTTCTTTCTTTAATGGAAGAGGAAATTTTCTCCAGTAGGTAGATAAATTGTCTTAATTTTCCATTTCACTTTGCCTATTTAGACATACCTATGCTTGTAATACCCTGGCAGGTTTGGGAGTGCAAAAATCCTATCTTTCTTTTATTAATTTCTGATAATTTTAAGCATGACAGCCCTTTCCACAAGAGAATATTTAATAAAAATATATCTGTCTGAATCTAGAATCTATGAGGTCTCTGTGGCAAAAGGTAAAGAATCTGCAGTGCAGACTCCTTACTGATTTGTGTGTATCCTGTCTCCTGTTTCCATCGCTGCTTTAGGATTTCCACACTCACAGCATTAGTAAGAAAAAAAGCACAGCATTGGGCATTCAACCAAAGCTCACGTGCCATTATTGCAGCTGAACCTCCTGTGAAAAATGATTTTTTTTTAACCTCAGTGCAGATGCTTAAATTGTCAGGCTGCCTTTTTACATTGGTTGATTACTTATGCTCTTTAAATTTATTTGTAACAAGAGCTGAGATGTAGCTCAGTGGCAAAGCATCTGCCTTGCATTCGCAAAGCCCTGGGTTCGACCCCCAGTTCCAAAAAAGAAAAAAAAAAAAACCTCACCCCCCAAAAAATAAGATTAAATTTATTTGTAACAATATGTATAATCATTAATGGTGTGTGACTATTTATTTATTTATTCATTTATTTTTTTAAGTTAGAAAAATAATTTATTGAAATGACATTACTTTTGCATTGAATCAACCTCTTTAACTCCATGCACTAAGCTAATAATGACTGTTTTCCTTTGACCTTTATGTTTAGCCATGTAACCAGTTTTCTTAGGAGGACACAAAAAGCAATCAGTAAAACTGTACATCTCCCTGCTCTGTATGAACTAAATTTCTTTTCTAATTAAAATACGGTGTCTCTTAGATTTCTTCAGATGAGAAAAGTGTTAGAAAAACTCCATTTAGAATATAAAACTGAGAAAATGTGACTCATTTAGTGAGGCATTTTTCACCCCAGGAATCTTTATATGATGTCAGAAACCAATAATAAGATGACTTGCTATTCATTTCATATTGGGATAAATATTAAAATAATTTTCAGGTCTTCTTAAAGTAACACATTAATTAGCTTCAAACACACACACACACACACACACACACACACACACCTTGAAGAATCACAGGTGTCTGCCAAGCTCTACCCTCTGAAGTTTTCAAAGGCATTCAATGATGTCAGCTTTAACTTCTAAGGTCATTGTATACCTACTAGGAAGGAATAGTTGGTTGAATTATAAAATGACAAAAATTATATTATGTTTCTCAAAAATCTTAATGAAATCTTACTGGCAATTTGACAATTTTTGAAGCTGTTTCATTTTTCAAGATGAAATTATTTAGACTGATTTATATGCTATTTCATTGCTGGAACATAGGACCCTTCTCTGCATTTTAGTCTGGCATTACTGACTTGGGGAATCTTTCTGTCTCCTTATTGTCTGATGTAGTTCATTTTTTTTTTAAAAATCTTTACAGAAATGGCTGATGATACTATATTCTAATTAATAAAAATCCAAAGACAAGACCTTTACTTAAATGGATATTTTTTGCTTTTTTACCTTGTTCATTTTTAATAATCCTCTGGGCAGAATTGGTTTACTTCCCATGTTTTCGTACATTTCTTTATCCTGCTTTCCCACTTTGTAAATCTTACTTAAGGAAATAGCCACCTTTTTGGTTATAAAGAATCTTGTAACATAATCATTCAGTACTGTTACTGTGCACTGATTCTCCTTTCCTGTTCTTATAAATTACTAATTCTTTAGGTCCTAATCAGCTTTTCTTAATTTGTCTACTTGACTTTATATAAAAAGCATTGCTGCCTACCTGTACAACTAAATTATATTTTTCATCATAGTGTATCTTTTTATATTCTTATATGGAAACAGTAAATGAGATTTCTATTGTTTTTATTCAGACAAAATTACCATAACATTTCTATTTTATAAATATCCATCTCATTCTTGTTATTCTTTCTTTTGACCCACATAATATTCCTCTCATTTACAATTTCTTGAGAATCTGCTTATTTGAGATGCACATAGAGTAAAATAAACCTGTAAAATTTAAAAATATCAATCCTTTACAATTAATAATGAGTCATAAAGTAGAAAAACTACAATCTTATTTTTGCTCTGTGAGTCATCCTTATCAGCAACTGAACGGTTATGGTCCAAGAATAAAGTAATTTTCAGTATGAAAATATAAAGCTTGTTTCTTTACTGTCTTTCGTTCACTATAATATGTGATTATTGAAGTGGAGACACCTTCCTACTCTGCTCTCAGGGGTTCCTTATTGGAAAGGGGAAAAGTACATAACAAGAAGAAGAAAGGATCTTTTGTCTTACTTTGTCCTGTGGACATTGCTCTGATACTCATCACAGAATGAGAGCCAGTAACACCTTACTTACAAAGGAAAGAGAGGCAGCTGAGCTACAAACATCTCTATGTGACATGCAATTGAGTCCAGCACTTGTGAGTAGTTTGATGAACGAATCCTTTTTCTCATGCAGTTATTAAAAAAGCCAAGATTTTTACTTCATTCTAGTAAATGAATGGAATGGCTGCTACTGTAAGTTGATGACCATGCTGCTGAGATACCAGGGTGAGGCAAGGAGCAGATGTAGTTGAGATGGAGTGGATGCATAAACCCATCTCTGACACCCTAACTATGTTAATGGGATCTGTCATTGGTCATATAACCTCTATGTTCTTAAGCCACGGAAGTGCCAATGTCAGTGGATTCTGGCTTAGCTAGAGGCTTCTGCAGGACTTCCATAGAAAGCAAGTACTCACAGCCAGGCAAATTATGCAAATTTGCTTTTATATGCTTTTGTTTTTCTTAATATCTCTATAAGTTCAAATCTTCTTTTGCTTAATG
Organism: Marmota monax; assembly: GCF_021218885.2. Classification (NCBI taxonomy): domain Eukaryota; kingdom Metazoa; phylum Chordata; class Mammalia; order Rodentia; family Sciuridae; genus Marmota; species Marmota monax. The sequence continues at coordinate 115,924 of NW_026694507.1, read as the reverse complement.
GTAATACTGAAAGTGTTTATAGATTTCTTTTAGGGATAAATAAGGTAATAAGGGAGTTCTTCCTAGGATATATAAGACATTGGGAATATTATTATTATTATCTAAAGTATGGATTGAAATTAGAAATAGATGATTTTTGTGTGATATTTCAATTAAGGAGAAAATATAAGAAATTTCTACCCACGATTATGATATTATCATTAGCCCAAAATTTATCCCACACTTTACTTTTTTGTTGTTGTGGTGGTTTAATTTGCTTATATTTGTTACTTTCCTACTGTGTCACTGACACCATTTCATTAGAAATAAAATGTCAAATTTAAAAAATCTCCTAAAAACATGAATGATATTTGTTAATATTTCATTTTATTCTGCTTTAACCTGAATAAACATTACATATTTCACAAAAAATATATTTTATAAAAATGGCTGGTGATACTATATTCTTATTAATAAAATCCTAAATGGATGTTTTCTACTTTATTACCTTGTACACATTTATGTATATCTAGAATCATATTACACATTCATATATATGTATATGTGTTTAGATATCTTCAATAACTTATTTCTACTAACAAAATTTATTAATTTACCTCAGTAGTTATTAATACTTTTATAAATTTAATTTATTTTTGGTATATATAGCTTTTTTGTGTGTGATACTAGGGATTGAACCCAGGGACATTTCACCACTGAACTACCTCCTCAGCCCCTATTATATTTTATTTTGAGAGATAGGCCTCACTCATTTTCTGAGGCTGGCCTCAAACTTGTGATTTTCCTGCCTCAGCCTCATGAGTCAGTGGCATTACAGGCTCTCTAAAATATACTATAAAAATAAGATATGCCTAAGTATAATAAAAGAGGGAATTAAAAGAAGAGAAAAGATGCAGTAATTCTATGAAAAACTGGATGCCACTTAATTAAATAACTCAAATAAATTCCTAGAAAAGCAAAAACTATTCAAGAAAATATAGAACATTTGAATACATCCACAAAAACAAACAGATTGAATTAAAAATTTTAAAGTTTTCCACAAGGAAAAGCCTATGTCCAGATGACTTTATTGATAAATTCTTTTAAATATTTAAGTAAGAGTTCATGCCAATTTTTCATGTATATCTAAAATAAATAAATAAATAAATAAAAAGAAAAAGAAAGAAAGCAAAGATGAGGAAAAGATACTTTCTAACTCATTCTGCGAGACCAGTATTATTATGATCCCAAAAGACACAGCATTACAGGCAATGCGATGCTTATATAAAAAACAGACATATACATACAGCCTATGCTGGAGCACCTGAATAAAGTGTATACTAACCAAACTGAAGGGAGAAACTGACAGCAATACAACAATAGCAGGGGATTTCAATAACCCACTTTCAACAAAGTATAGATCATCCAGGCAGAAAATCAATAGTGAAACTGTGAACTTGACTAACACTATAGACAAAGTGGATCTCATAGACATATTCAGAACTATATGTTCCCACAAACAGCAGCAGATTACACAACTTCTCAAACACACTGCAAATGTTCTCCAGGGTCAGGCATATGTTGGGTTGCAAAGCAAAACTTAACAAATTTCAGAGGATAGAAATTGAAAAGAGGAATACTTTGGAAAGTTCACAAATACATGGAAATCAATGATATGCTACTACTCAACCAGTGTTTTAGATAAATTAAAATATATATGGAGGCAGATAAAATAAAAAGACAATATTCTCAAACTTATGAGATGCAGCAAAAATTGTTAGAACTAATAAATGGATTCAGTAATATTCCCACAAAGAATATCAATATACTAAAACTAGTTGCATTTCTTTGCAATAAGAATGAAATATCTGAAAAAAAAATTAAGAAAATAATTCCACTTACAATAGCATAAAAAGGAGTAAAATACTTAGGAATAGGAGAGTTTCAAGATGGCGGAACAGAGGGAGGCAGCTTTCTGTGTTGCTCTGTGATCCAGATCTCACCTAGTGGAAATACTGCAACTCTGAGAGTGTTAGAGGACCCCTATACAGCTGCTTTATGCAGAAATCACTAGCACTGTGACCCCAGGTAGGGCTCTGGGCCTTGGTGTTTGAGTAGGTCCCAAAGCCTGAAGTTTCAGTTTAGGCAAGACTCAGGGAGCACCTCAGCAGAATCACCTATCAACCACATCTGCAGATCATCAAGACTTCGCTCCACTCCCACACAGGTCACTCAGCTGCTACCTACCCATAGCACAACACCATTGCCTGGCTCCCCCCACCTCACCAGACACACTCGGGTGCTGAAAGTAGACGGCCGCCATCTTGGCTCAATATTCTCACCATATTAGGTAGGGGCAGCTCCCAGATTGGATCTCCAGGGGCTGGTGGATTTTTGTAGAAATCACCAGCACTGTGACCACCCATGCAGAAATCAGAGTCTCTGGGCTTGAGTAGTCTCCGGACTCCGAGCCCGCAGTTCTAGCTCATGCATGGCTCACAAGCAGCTTTGCAGAAACACCTATCAACACCTCTGCAGAATTCCAGACTGCGCTCTGCTCCCACACAGGTCACTCGCTACTACCTACCCACAGCACAAGGCCATCATCCAGCTCCCTCCACATCACCAGACACCTAGGTTCTGGAAGCAGACTGACTCCATCTTGGAAAAATTTCCTTGATATTTTGTGGTGGGCGTGGCTATCAGATCAAATCACCCTTTGACCAGGTACCTTATTTCCAATTCCTCCCCCCCTCCCCAATGGCGTTAACTTGGCACAGTGATCACCCAACACAGGAACAGCTCTCAGTTGGACAGGAGTGCAGTGTGAACAGGGCACCGCCTACCTGGTGTTAGCCTGGAAGTGAGAGGTCCCGCAATTGGGACCTGATAAATAAGATAGGGGAGGGGACTAAAGTCTAGAGCATAACAGAGAGATCAAGATTTGGGAAATCTCCAGGAAATAGAGGGAGACATTACCCGGCGCTCAAGTCAGATGAGAGGTCACAAAAAAACAAAACAAAACAACAACAACAACAAAAACTGTGAGGCACTATTTCCCTGCTGAGACTGGTGGGAGGCACTCCCTGATTCCAGATACTCCACATCAGGTCCAGTCTTCACACCCTGGTTGCCTACACCATCCTGAGGGCAGAGACACCTACTGAATGGGCCAACCCCACCTACTGGGTGAGAAGAGAAAGAAATGGATCTCTAAGAGTCTTTTTTCTTCTTCTTCTCTTTCTTCTACCCTTCTATCCTCTGGCCCTCACATCCCCAACATATGTATGAAACTTTGCATGAAATAGGACTTTGACGACTGAGTCACCTGAATAATATAATGTAGAGAAATTGCATAAGCCCTTTTTTGTTTTCTTTTTTCTTTCTTTTTCTTCTCTCTTTTTTTCTTTCTTTCTTTCCTTTTATTCTCTTTCTTCTTCCTTCACCCTCCAAATTATACTATTTTAACATCCTGTATTTTTCTAAAACCATATATGTGTTTGTTTTATGTACTGTAGTGTCTTCCCACATAATTGTCTACCCCAAATTACCTTCTATCTATTCTCCTGCTACTAACCCTCTTCACTAGATTTCTCCTTCATATTTCCTAAGATATATTAACTATATACCCTCACATCTTCTCCCCTCAACATATTGTCCTACACCTGACCCCCAGTTCATTGTCCACTGGCAGAAACTGTGAACCTTTTAATGAAACCATTGATTATATTTTAAATAATAATAGAATCCAACATTTCTGGACATTGAGACTAAACTGTAAATGTCTTAACAACAACAATTTGTTCATAGGTGATGTATTGTTGATATTGGGATCTGTTAACATTGTCCTTCCCCACAAAGGAGAGATCTTGGAACCCTATAAGAGCACTATAAATCTATAGGGTAAAAACAATAAAACACCAGATCCACAGAGCTGGAAAGGAAGACACATGAGCAACATGAAAATATAAGGGAATAAAGTACCACAAGCAAATCAAAACAACACATCATTAGAAGCATTGGCAACTACAGCAGAAAAAATGACAGAGAAAGATTTCAGGATATACATGGCTTAAATGTTTGGGGATCACAAAGAAGACACAAGGGAACAAACACAGGCAATGAAAGATCACTTCGACAATGAGCTACATAAACAAATCCAAGAAGCAAAAGATCACCTCAACAGGGAGATAGAAGTTATACAAAAACCCAAACAGAAATCCTTGAAATGAAAGAAAGAATACATAAAATCAAAAACTCAAAGCATCACCAACAGAGTAGACCACTAAAAAGATAGGACATTAGACAATAAAGATAAAATAAATCATCTTGAAATGAACATAGACCACAGAGCAAAATAATAAGAAACCACGAGCAGAACATTCAAGAAATATGGATAAAATAAAAAGACCAAATTTAAGAGTTATTGGGATAGAGGAAGGCATAGAGGTCCAAACCAAAGGAATGAACAATTTATTCAATGAAATAATATCAGGAAAACATAAAGAATGAATTGGAAATCCAAATTCAAGAAGCCTACAGGATGCTGAATGTACAAAATCAAAACATACCCAAACCAAGTCACATTATAATGAAAATGTCCAACATACAGAATAAGGAGAGAATTTTAAAAGCCACAAGAGAAAGGAATCAGATTACATATAAGGGAAAACCAATTAGGATAACGGCAGATTTTTCAAAACAGACCCTGAAAGCTAGAAAATCCTGGAAAAACATATATCAAGCTCTGAAAGATAATGGGTGCCAACCAAGAATCTTGTATCCAGCAAAATTAAGCTTTAGATTTGAAGATGAAATAAAAACCTTCTACGATAAAATAAAGTTAAAAGAATTCATAGCCAGGAAACCAGCACTACAAAACATCCTTGGCAAAATATTTCATGAAGAGGAAATGAAAAACAGCAATGAAAATTAGCAGAGGGAGGTAGTACTCTAAAGTAAAAACTAATCAAAGAGGAAAACCAATTCAAGTAAAATATCAAAAATAAACAAATATGGCTGGAAATACAAACCATGTCTCAATAGTAACCCTAAATGTTAATGGCTTAAACTCACCAATAAAAAGATATAGGCTAGCAGATTGGATTAAAAAAAAAGACCCCAAAATATGCTGCGTTCAGGAGATTCATCTGATAGAAAAAGACATACACAGACTGAAGGTGAAATGTTGGGAAAAATCATACCACTCACATGGACTGCGAATGCAAGCAGGGGTTTCCATACTCATCTCAAATAAAGTAGATTTCAAGCCAAAGTTAATCAAAAGGGATAAAGATGGACATTGCATACTGCTCAAGTAAACCATACACCAACAAGACATAACAATCATAAATATATATGCCTCAAACAATGGTGCAGCTATGTTCATCAAATAAACTCTACTCATGTTCAAGAGTAAAATTGAACACAACACAATAATCTTGGATGATTTTAACACACCTCTCTCACCACTGGATAGATCTTCCAAATGAAAGTTGAATAAAGAAACTATAGAACACAATAATACAATCAATAACTTAGACTTAACTTACATATATAGAATATTTTAATCTGCATCAAGCAGATACACTTTCTTCTCAGCAGCACACGGATCCTTCTGTAAAATAGACCATATATTTTGCCATTAAGCAACTCTTAGCAAATACAAAAAAGTAGAGATACTACCATGCATTTTGTCAGAACATAATGGAATGAAATTGGAAATTAATGACAAAATAAAAAAATAAAATTTCTCCATCACCTAGAGACTAAAAAATAAGCTACTGAATGAACAATGGGTCACAGAAGACATCAAGGAGGAGATTTAAAAATTCCTAGAGGTAAATGAGAACATAGACACAACATATCGAAATCTCTGAGACAGTATGAAAGCAATACTAAGAGGAAAATTCATTGCATGGAGTTCATTCCTTAAAAGAATAAAAAGTTAACAAATAAATGACCTCACACTACATCTCAAAGCCCTAGAAAAAGAAGAACAAACCAGAAACAAAAGCAGTAGAAGGCAAGAAATCATTAAAATTAGAGCTGAAATCAATGAGATAGAAACAAAAGAAATAATTGAAAAAATTGATAAAAAAGTTGGTTCTTTGAAAAAATAAATAAAATTCACAGATCCTGGGCCATGCTAACAAAAAGAAGAGAGAGAACTCAAATTACCAGCATACATGATAGAAAAGGTAATATCACAACAGACACTACAGAAATACAGAGGATAATTAGAAATTATTTTGAAATCTTATACTCCAAAAAATTGAAGACATTGACAAATTTCTGAAGTCATACGATTTGCCCAGATTGAGTCAGAAAGATATACTCAATTTAAACAGACCAATATCAAGTGAGGAAATAGAAGAAGCCATCAAAAGCTTACCAACCAAGAGATGCCCAGGACTGGATGGACACACAGCTGAGTTCTACAAGACCTTTAAAGAAGAACTAATAACAATGCTCTTCAATTTATTTGAGGAAATAGAAAAAGAGGCAGTAATTCCAAACTCATTCTATGAGGCCAATAGCACCCTGATCCCCAAACCAGGCAAAGACACATCAAAGAAAGAAAACTTCAGACCAATAACTCTAATGAACATAGATGCAAAAATTCTCAATAAAATTCTGGCAAATCGAATATAAAAACATATCAAAAAGATTGTGCACCATAATTAAGTGGGATTCATCCCAGGGATGCAAATTTTGTTCAACATATAGAATATTGAATTAATAAATATAATTCATCACATCAATAGACTTAAATATAAGAATCATATGATCATCTGAATACATTCAGAAAAAGAGTTTGACAAAATACAGCACCCCTTTATGTTCAAAATACTATAAAAACTAGGAATAACAGGAATATATCTCAATATTATAAATGCTATCTAAGTGAAGCCTCAGGGCAACATCATTCTAAATGAAGAAAAATTGAAGGCATTTTTTCTAACAACTGGAACAAGACAGGGATGCCCTCATTCATCACTTCTATTCAACATAGTTCTTGAAATACTTGCCAGAGCAATTAGATGAAAGAAATCAAAGGGATATATATAGGAAAAGAAGAACATAAATTAGCAATATTTGTTGATAATGATTCTATACTTAAAAGACCCAAAAACCTCCACCAGAAAGCTTCTAGAACTTATAAATGAATTCATCAAAGCAGCAGGATATAAAATCAACACCCATAAATCAAAAGCATTTCTGTATATCAGTGACAAAGCCTGTGAGAAGGAAATGAGGAAAACTACCCCATTCACAATAACCTCAAAAAAAAAAAAAAAGATACTTGGGAATCAACAAAAGAGGTGAAAGATCTATACAATGAAAACTATAGAACCCTAAAGAGAGAAATCAAATAAGACTTCAAAAGATGAAAACATCTAACTTGCTCTTGGATAGGCAGAATTAATATAATCAAATGACCATACTACCAAAAGCACTATGCAGATTTAATGCAATTCTGATCAAAATCCTGTTGGCATTTCTCATACAAATTGAAAATGCAATTATGAAATTCATCTGAAAAAATAAGAGATCCAGAATAGCTAAAGCAATCCTTAGCAGGAAGAATAAAGCAGATGGCATCCCTAAACCAGTCCTTAAACTATACTACAGAACAATAGTAACAAAAACAGCATGGTATTGGCACCAAAACAGACTGGTAAACCAATGGTAAAGAATAGAGGACACAGTGACTAACCCACAAAATCACAATTATCTTCTTTTAGACAAAGGTGCCAAGAACATGCACTGAAGAAAAGATAGCATTTTCAACAAATGGTACTGGGAAAATTGGAAATCCATATGCAACAAAATTAAATTAAACCCATATCTCTCACCATGCACAAAACTCAACTCAAAATGGATCAAGGACCTGGGAATTAAACCAGAGACTCTGCATCTAATAGAAGAAAAAGTAGGCCCTAATCTCCATCATGTGGGATTAGGCCCCAACTTCCTTAATAGGACTCCTATAGCGCAAGAGTTAAAATCAAGAATCAATAAATGGGATGGAATCAAACTAAAAAGTTTTTTCTCAGCAAAAGAAACAATCTGTGAGGTGAACAGAGAGCCTACATCCTGGGAGCAAATCTTTACCCCTCACACATCAAATAGAGCACTAATCTATAGGGTATATAAAGAACTCAAAAAGCTAAGCAATGAAAAAACAAATAACCCAATCAACAAATGGGTCAAGGACCTGAACAGACACTTCTCAGAAGAGGATATACAATCAATCAACAAATATATGAAAAAATGCTCATGATCTTTAGCAATTAGAGAAATGCAAATCAAAACTACTCTAAGATATCATCTCACTCCAGTCAGAATGGCAGTTATTATGAAGACAAACAAAAATAAGTGTTGGCTAGGATGCAGGGAAAAGGGTACGTTCATACATTGCTGGTGGGACTGCAAATTGGTATAGCCAATATGGAGATTTCTTAAAAATCTGGGAATGGAACCACCATTTGACCCAGCTATCCCTCTCCTCATACTATATCCAAAGGACTTAAAAACAGAATACCTCAGGGACACAACAACATCAATGATAGCAGCAAAATTCACAATAGCTAAACTGTGGAGCCAACCTAGATGACCTTCAGTGGATGAATGGATAAAAAGAATGTGGTATATATACACAATGGAATTGTACTCAACAATAAAAGAGAATAAAATCATGGAATTTGCAGGTAAATGGATGGCGTTGGAGAAGATAATGTTAAGTGAAGTTAGCCAATCCCCCCAAACAAATGCTGAATGTTTTCTCTGATATAAGGAGGCTGACTCATAGTGGCATAGGGAGGGGGAACATGGGAGGAATAGATGAATTCTAGATAGGAAAGAGGGGAGGGAGAGAAAAGGAGGAGGCAGAGGATTAGCAAGGATGGTGGAACATGATGGATATCATTATCCAAAGTACATGTATGAAGACACGAATTGGGTGTCCACCTAATTTATATACAAACAGAGATATGAACAATTGTGCTCTATGTGTAATAAGAATTGTAATACATTCCACTGTTATGTATTTAAAAAAATAAAATCAATTAAAACAAAAGGAAGTACTGGGGAATGAATTAGAACAAATTATATATTTCATGCTTTTATAATTATGTCATAATGAATCCTATTTTTATGTAAAAATAAAAAGAACCAATAAAAATTTAATAATAATATTAAAATAAAAATGGGTGAAGACAAAAAAGTACTTAGGAGTAAAGTTAAAATGGAGAAAAATCTTTACATTGATGAGTAAAACATTGATAAAGGAAATTGTAGAGCACACAAAGATATCCCAAGTTCGTGAACTGGGAAAATTAACACTGTTAAAATGTAACAATAACTACCAAAAATAACTACCCAAAGTGATCTACAGATTCAATGTAATTTTTATCAAAAATTTAATTTCATTTTTCACAGAAATAGGGTAAAAAAAGCCCTAAAATTTATGTAAAACCCAAAACACCCCAATAACCAAAGCAATCTTGAGGAAAAAGAAAAATGATAAAGTATTCACAGTACCTAATTTCAAACTTGTTACCAAAATTATTAATCAACAACAATATGGTTTTGTCTTAAAAATCAACATGTAGACAAATGGAACAGGATAGTCCAGGTATAAACCCATGCATAAGTTGTTAACTATGACAAAGTTGCCAAGAATACTCACTGGGAAAAGGAAACACCTTCAGTAACGATGTTGAGAATATTCAAATGAAAAAGAATGAAAAGGAATCTTCTCTTTTACTATAAGAAAAAATTCATGGTGAATTAAAGACAAATGTAAACTCTGGAACCTTGAAAATTCTAACAGAACATATAAGGAACAAACTCCTTGGCCTCAATCTTGTCAAATATTTTTTTTTTGTATATAATATCAAAAGCACAGTCAACAGAAGAAAAATAAACAGCAGTACCTCAAATTAAAAATCTTTTCCTGAGCAGAATGATAATACCTCAAGAAATAAGAGCAAGCCTCAATAAATTAAATGGTATCAAATTTAAAAAAGCTTTTGCATAGCACAGGAAACAATTAACATAATAAAGAAAAGATCAACAGAATGGGAAAAAAAATCTATGCCAGTTACCTCTTTGACAGATGATTAATGTCCAAAATGTAAAAAAACTAAACAACAACAACAACAACAACAAACCTTAACAGTAATAAAATAACCCAATCAATAAAGGAGCAAATGAACTGAGCATAAATTTTTCAGGAAGTACAAATGGACAACAACTATATGAAAAATGTTCAACACCTTTAGTCACCAGGGAAATGCAAAATCAAAACTATAATGAAATTCCACCTGACTCCAGTTGGAATGGTGACCATCAAGAATACAAACAACAGTAAATACTGGTGAGGATGGGGCGGGGGAAAGGAACTCTTACATACTATTGGTTGGAATATAAGTTAGTACAGCCATTACGGATATCAGTATGGAAGGTCCTTAGAAAGCTGAAAATCGAGCTACCATGTAATCAAGCAATACTTGTAGTGGTTTATCCAGAAGAATTAAAGTCAGCAAATTTAGATTCTTTCATATCCATGTTTATCACAGAACAACTCACAAGGCCAAGTTATGGAACCAACCTAGGTCCTTAGATAGATGAATGGAAATGAAAAGTTGGTCTATATACAATGGAGTTTTATTTAACCATAAAGAAAATGAAATTATGTCATTCGTAAGAAAATGGATGGAACTGGAGACCACATAATTTTGAGCTTAATAAGTCAGACTCAGAAAGGAAATTATTATATGTTTTCTCTTATATGTGTAAGGTACAGGGAACAAATAGGAAAACCAAAGGTTGTCTTTTCAGTTTATGTAACCATTTATTGATTTGGTTATTTGTTTTTTAATATTAACTTAGTTTCGTTCTTTATATATTTGCTGTTAGCCCTCTGTTGGAGGAGAAGCTGGCAAAAGATTTTTCTCTCATTCTGTGGGTTGTCTCTTCGCTCTGTTAATTGTTTCCTGTGCAGTGCAGAGGCTTTTTAATTCGATGCTATCCTGTTTATTGATTCTAGTTCTTATTCTCTGAGCTACAGGGGTTCTATTCAGGAAATCCTTGACTGTGACTGTATGTTGAAATGTTCCCCCAATATGCAAAGATCCTAGTCTTATTGTTAGGTCTTTTATACAATTTGAGTTGACTTTTGCAGGGTGGGAGAACAAGTATCAGTTTTCTCTTCTCTCTTAGGTGGATTCTTGGAGAAGAAAGCAAGGAAATCACTTAGTGTTTGTATTTTAGGTATTGTATTTAGGTTTGTATACATCATATCAAAATACATCATATCAAAGCTCTTACCTTGGGCATTTTCTATGGGAATGTAGGCTAAATTTAGAGCTAAAAGAAGGGAACATTTTCTCTCTGAAAATACTGGAGTTTTATGCATATCTTCTCAGATAAGGCAGCAGAGGAGGCTCCTCTGCACCCTGGAGTAGGGCTGGGTCTCCACAGTGATGCCTTTTGGCAGGAAAAGGGAGGTGGGTAGACAGATCAGACTTGAGGGCTCAACCCTGTAGCTTTAGACCTGGGACCTGCATTCCCCCTCCTGTTTTGTTGGGTTGTTTCAGAATTGCCTGGATCAGAAAACTTGAACTTACTGTGAGGCTTCAAGGAATTCACTGAAAAAATGAAATACTACTAACTCAATGTATACCCTGAGTTCATGGAGATTATTCATTCTGGTTATAGAAACAAAATATATATTTTTAAATGTCTAATTCAAATAAAATAATAGATGAAAAGTATAATGTAAGCAGTAGCCATTTTAATAAGGGGAATTTTAAAAGATAGTATTCTTTCTTATTTGACTTAAAACCCTACTATTAATCATTTTTTCCTCAACTTCTTCACCAATTTTAGATAAAACAGAAGAAGAAGAATATAGAAAAGGACTTAGTTCACAGTTATTGTTTTAATTGTTTGTATTTGGATGCACTATACCACTGTTTCTTGTTCTTAGGAAATATGAACTAGAAATAGACTGGGTGTGTAATAACAGATACTCTATAGACTAAGGCCAGAGGAGCACAAGCTTGAAGCCAGCTTCAGCAACTTAGTGAGATCCTGCCTCAAAATAAAAAACCAAAAAGGTCTGGGGATGTAGTTCAGTGGTAAAGCAAACCTCAATTCAATCCTCAGTACAAAAAAAAAATTATTGACTATTACAAGCAAATCTCTATAACTCGGGAACTAATTATTAATAATTTGTTCAGATTTTTCCAAAAGAGCTATGTATGTAGCCCTTTTTAAATTTTTTTTGATACATGCTCTTGCTAAATTACTAAGGGTGGCCTTAAATTTGAAATGCTCCTGCTTTAGCCCCCCAAATTGCTAGAATTAGGTGTACACCACCACACCTGGTATCTCTTGGAGCTGGGAGTTTTAACTCCTCTTTTTCATGCTTGGGATCTCAAAATGTAGGATTTAATTTTTTTTTTACAATTTAAAATTAAATATGATTTTAAAATGTTTAAAAGTAACTACTTCGTAGCCAAAAAATTAAAAACCTTACAGTTCAGCCATTCAGTATCATTGAAGCACTGTGTGTATTAACACCACCTACAGTAGTTTCTAGGATGTGGAAAAATTACATATCTGAAAACTGATGCAAAAGACATAAATTTAAATATAGCTCTTCAATTCTTCTTTAGGAATATTTTGTAGCAACAACTTTATGACGCTCACGCTGTTAATTAAGAATTTATATTAAGAATATTTTTGAAAATATTTGATGTCAAATATAAAGTACTACATTTGACTAATTGCATGTTTGTGTGCTGTTCCTCAGAATATTCTCTATTTTCCATACGAAAATCTAATCATATTCTCAGCTTTCAGCCCTGAGTTTGCAATTTTAAAGGGCCTTCAAAATGTGGATATTTTTTCTCAGAAAACCACTTCCTAAATAGAGTCATTTCAGCTGCAAATTACCTATTATGAACAAATGAATACACCCTTTTGAGCAAATGATGAGCGCCATAGAAATAGATGTTTCTAAGTAAGAATATTTGCTTTATACAACATGTAAGCACCACCATCAAATTACATGTGTATATATAATACTTTTTCATATCTAATTTCTTTTTCTATACTTAAAATTTACTTTCATTGGAGGTCAATGCCCAAATTTGCTTTGTATGTAGGTTCCAAAAAGAGATGTGTGTCTAATTCATTATTCTAGAATATTGTATCATTTCATAGTTCACAGAGTAACAAATTTGATTTTATAGCTCAAGAAACTATAATTCCATTCAGGTTGTAGCTTTGACTTCTTTGTGATTGTCTGTCGAGACATTTCAAACTCTTTCAGTCTTTTGCTATGATTTATGAAGTGTATAGAGCATTGACATATTATGTGCAATATTAATTATATTTTGATACAGACTAAACTACTCTTAAGATAATAATGCCTGTTTTAAGTTTGAAACAAATGAAATAATAAAATGCAAAATATATTAGGAAAAATGTTACCTAAGTTTTACATTGTTTAACTTGCAAAAAATGAGTAAAGCTGCATGTATAGAACCAGAACTGTAGAGGCCATTTAAGTGTGTGTGTGTGTATGTGCGTACGCACACATACAAGTGTGCAAGAATGCATGCACATGTGTTTCTAGACAGAAGAAGTGTTTTATAAAATCAAATCATTTGCGTTGACAAAGTAGCCCCTTCAAATACTGCCTGACTTTGGCCAATTTATTTGATGATTCTCTTCCTCAGACTGGTAATTCTTAAAACATGAAGAATAATACCTGTTTTTTACAGTTGTATTAAGACTTAAGCAGTATAAATATTTCCAAACGCATGTTTTTATGGAAACCTACATTTTAATACAGAAATATAACATCTGTGCATCTCCGTACTTTTCTCAAGTAAAAGATCTCAAAAGTGGTGAATATTCCAGATCATGGAAATTAGTGATGAAAGGAAATGAGCTATCAAGCCATGGAGAGACAGGGAGGAACCTCAGTCCTTCCAAAGAAGATTCCCCTTCCTTTTATCCCAACTGTCACTGCCTAAATTGAACTTTCCTTGGGCTATAGGAATATCCTTCTAACAAGCTGTTAACTGGTCTGTCTTCAAAGAATCTTTCACCAAATAGGTAGAAATCTGATTACTTATTTAAAAACATACTCTAATGATTTTCCCTTAATATTGAGCACAATAACTACAATTATTAACAATGTATTATTTTCTCAATGATCTGGCTCAAACCCATGTGTTCAACTTTTTTTTTCTTTCTTCCCTGCTTCTTAAATCCCATATGTCAGCCAAAGCCCAAAGTTTCATTCTTTTCTTAATATTTATTCTGTACTTTCAAATGTCTATTTCACAACAACAGATTGATATTCATTTGGAATGATTTTCTCCAACACTGGATCTGATCTGTTGAATCCAACCATTCCTACAAAACTTATTGAAATTCTCCTAGCAATATCTGGTTCCAATCCATGTCCTCCCAGCTCAGGCTTTAGTGCCCACACCTTCTTCCCTTACAGCGCTGCTGTCTCTGGAGGCTAACGTCATATATTGGTTAAGTATCATGTTCCTCCTGAAGCCTTCTCTGAACCTCCTCCTAAAGCATCCTATGTGAACCACTATCTTGTTATCCTCTATTTTGGTGCCCTCCCTTAGAAGACTGAACTCTTTGAAAAGCAGAAATTACTATTTATCTCCTTGTTGAGGGGAGGAGGTGCACCTTTTGGCCCACTTTTTGGTCACTAGTCTCATGGGCAGGATTGCGGGGAGGAGAGAACATGATAACAAAGGGAATCTAAAATCTGTAAAAGGGCAAGGACATCTCCACTTCCTCTGGCATCAACTTCCAACTTGGACCCTGTCCTCTGCCTCTGTGGAGGAGGAGGAATCTCTCTCTGTATTATCCTGAAAATAAAACTTTTCTCCTTCTCTTCTCGGGTGTTCAATCTTTACACTGGGGGCATGGGACTTGGCCCTGATTCTCATCACTAGTATCATCTCCCTAGTGCTTGAATCTCAGTACCTGTGCCTGGCACACAATAAGAACTCAGTAAGTTTTACTGGATGTGTTATTTTAGCTGTATTTTTAAAATTCGTTAATTTCTAAATTTTAATGTTATTATACCTTTATTTAAAAACAGTGAATATTTGCCTATTCTTCTTTGGATGAACTAACAATAATGCGACATTTGACCTGAATTTGTCCCTGATTACCACTCCAGTTAAAATTCTTACCGCTTTCAGTTTCTCTTACTGAGTCATATCATACTGTCATGTCTTTATTTGTTTCAGAAATTTGAAGTTACTATTACATTTGTTAAGGACAGTGTTCCTATTTATATTTCTGAATGTAGGCTGGGAATTGTTTCCTAACCCCCTATCCATCTCCATCTAAGTTATTATTTTACCTCCACATGCACCTAAAGTACCTTAGGCTATCTTACCCTAAGATAGCATTTACCTTTATTCTGTAAATGTTAATTTACTTCTCTTTAACTTGATACCTTCTTGAAGCTTGGTCCTCAATGAAGTTGCATATATCTCCAGCAATTTCATGTAAATTAGCTTATTATTGTATTATTACTAGACTCTATCATAGTACCTGATAAACACAGGGTGTTGAATAATTATTAAACGAATGGCAGCAATTCAAAGATTTCATATATTGTAGATAAAAAAGAAATACAAAGAGAGAACACAAATGAAAAATAATAAGCTCCCTGAGTATGAAATCCACTGGGCACATGTCTTTTTTATCTTTGTATTTACCTCAAAGAACCTGGTACACAGAAGATGCTAAATAATTATTTTTAGACTTGAATCAGAATGACTGTTCCATCAATAGAAAAAACTCAAGTACACCTTGGAAATAAAAGAGGATTCTAGCTGCTGTTTCCCTTGCAGGTTTGACTGGAGCTTTGATCAACTAGCTAAGGGGAGGTGCAGTCACAGGAGTAGTGCAATTAAAGGCCCCAGGCAAGAATTCAAGGCTTCCAGTTCCTGGCCCTGCAATGATACTAGGTTATGTTTCATGGTTTCAAGTTCTATGAACAATAGAGCCATAAACAGGGTCAGCATAAGACCTCACAAGACTTGAACAGATTGTGTCCCCAGAAAACCTGAGCCTGGAAAATACAGCTAGAGGATCCATTAGATGACTATATGATCTAAAATCAGCTTTCTACTTCTTTTAATTTTCTCCTTGCTATTTCTGAACATCAAACATGCAGGAGTCCTGCCATCCTGTTTTCTGATCTACACATTTACATGCATGATACATTTTATTTCTAATCTTAAACTTGCTGTTCCTTCTTTCTACTTGTCTCTCCTTGAATTACTTTGCCTCCCCCACCCACCCCAGAAAGATATAGTTATTTTGTGGTAACTTCTATGCTTTCTGGCTTTCATGTGTTCCTATCCTCACTTTCTTTAGCACATTCTTTTTTTAAACTCTATTGCTGCTTAAAGCACCCTCTTTCCTCAAAGGTTGGGGAATAGCTGGAGGCCCTGAACAAGAGAGATATCATAGAATGATACCTTTACAAACATAGACTGCATCGCAAGGTAAAATGTGTGTGTGTGTGTGTGTGTGTGTGTGTAATGAGCTAGAGAACATATGTCTATCTTTTCTATAATTGCTATTTTCAAGACATTTACTGTTTGAATTGAAATTTGTATGGTTTTTCCAACCACAGGAATGAATGGTTCAGACCTCTGATACACAGAAGCTTCAGGTAAGTATGGATGTACAGCATGCACCACTGTAAGGGCGGTCCTATCTTCAGTGAAGTTTAATTGGAATATGGGTCTTCTTGTGTTCATGTTGTTAGGTATCATTAAATTAGAGCTACTGGAGTCCAGAAATATAGAACTTACTGATATACACATAGAGACCATGTAGAACAATCTGTCAGATTAAACCATCAATGTCCTTCTTACTTTTTGATTAACAGAAATCTCTGTGGAAATGACACTTCATTCTCTCTAAAATGGTTGCTTTGAAAATGATCTCAACAGTGAATTTTGTGTGATGAAATGATGGCTTTAATACTCATCTGTATGTTTCACAAGGGACCACGTTGTTCACAAGAATCCTCTCTCTTTAAAGAAGAGGTTTTTCTCAAGCTCACACTGAATTTATCAAGAAGTCAAAGTAAGCAGCACCAGCATATGAATCTTTATCTTCTTGGGAGAAAATCTGAACTAGTTCATAGTGCTCTCTAAAACAAAGAGCCAAACAAATGTATATTTTCCATAAAAAAGATGTGCTATTTTTGCTCGTTTGTTTGATGAGCTTGCCCAATAGAGTGCAAATTAATTGAGGGTAAGTATTTTCTCTGCATATTAATATAACTAATTCCCAATGATAGCTGAATAAAAGCAAAATCATATGTATATATGTAAAGAGCCATTATAAAAACCTATCATGAAAAAATAATAATCTGTATGCCTTTATTTTTAGGGAGCTGCTGAAAATACTTCAGTACCTATAATAGAAAATGTTCAAAGGCAAGAAGTGGTATATAGATCAGAGCTCTATTTATATCTATAGGAATTATATAATACTGCATATGTAAATCTTTAATTTTGGTAATCAGTTGAAGTGTATCTTTATGCATGTAATAATTGCTCAAAAACTAAAAGTCAAGAGTTGACTTTCAAGATGTATTTACTTTGCATTCTTCTTTTGTATCTACAAAAGTTTTAATATATTACTCATTGTGCACTATTGCAATACAAATCTTGGAGAGTTACTTATAGAAATGTACAAAATTTCTGATTTTCCCTGATCTTACATTCACAATATTCATCAACTAGATTATTAAAGGTTTCTGCTGTTTTCCCTATTTCCTTATGATAGCTAATCATAAAAATCATAGGCTGTCATTACTGGACACTGGACACCTACATTACCTTTCACACCCACACATTAATCCCACCCAGTAGATAACGGTTATTGCCACTATATAACCCAGTCTCAACTGCCTGAATGTCTGTTCTATATTACTTTTCAGGTAATATTCAGTTTTACTGCCTAGACTTCCCATTTTATAATTCTCTTCCTCCAGTGATTCTGAAGCAGGTGGGAGTGAGTGCCTGTGTAAGAGTCCACTTGTGCTGCTAACTACTGTCTTCTCTGGAATTCTTTCTCTTTTCTATCACAGATTATGGCTTTTCTTGTACTTTTGCCTCACTGATTCTCCCTGAGATCACTCACAGATGATTGTATGCAGTCTGTTTTTACTAACGGAGACAGGGAGAAGCTTCTTCTAGAATTGCAAACCATTTACACTTTACCTGCCTATCAAAGTCCTCTGTCCTTCCTGCTGCCAGCAATTTCTCACTGACCACTGATTTCTTGAGGCTCCCTACTCCTTTCTAGGAACTGCTCTATTTTCCTATGATTTTCTTTCTTTTTCAAAATTGTCCTTCTCTCTTCCAGCCTGTGAAGTATCCATTGAATACTTATTTAATGATGCAAAAGTTTTTTGTTCTGATTTAGATCTTTGCAAAGTTTGTTCATTCATACTAGAGTCTTCAGTTTATTCACTCATAATTCAGATAAACTTATCAAGATTTTTTGTTTTGTAAAATAAAATAAAATAATTCAGAAAAAAATTATCAAGATTTTTTTTTGTAACAAACAAACAAACAAACAACAACAACAACAAAAAGCCCCAAAATTGTTACTTGGAGAGAAATGCTGCCTCTGCCTTTAATTTTTTTCTTCCATTTTTGTGATGATGAAACTGCTGTAGATGCAAGTGGCAGAGCCTGGTTGATAACAAGCAATTCCCCACACTTTGTGTACCCTATGGAAATAGTCATCCTTGCTATTAGTGACAGGGCCCTTAGTAATCTGGGAGCTAATCATTTTGCTTTATATAGGACAAGGACTGGCTAAACATTTCCCTCAGCTTTACCAAAATTAAAGCAGGTTTCTTCCTGATACTAGGTGATTGGCCTCCCTTTTATTACCACATTTATAGTAGAAATCATTTTGTTGTATATTCTTTCTCCTCTCTTCTAAGATATAAATCTTATACCATCCTCTTGGGAGTTTCACAAACAAGGAATGTCTTTCTTAAGGACCTGGGAACTGCTACTTTAAAATGTAATCATTAAAAATGATGGAGCCTCATTCTCCCAGTCTCTGTAGGAACATAGGGACCTAAGTGTGAATCTCAGAGACGTAGAAACACAGATTGTTAAATCACATTGGCCAACTTCTTCCTTAATGTTCTCCAGCAAGTTTCCACTGGGTGATCTCAGTGCTTACAAATGCTCACACTTTTTTAATTTTTATATTTTTCAGCAGAGTTGAGGCCACCTTCTCTCTCCCTGTTGCAACAGTCTTGAATGTTATCTTCCTTACCTCTTTAATCTCTCTCCAGTGTGATGTATCTTTGATGTATCTCAAGCTCAAGTATCATTGCATTGCTGAAAATGGAAGGTGCATGTTTGATATCATAAACACTTTCAAAAGCATTGTTCCTAGAGAATTGTACTTGGGAGGTAAAACACTCCTAGTGATTAACCAGTCAGCGCTGCTTTCCCATTCTAATGAAGAAAACATACCTTGTGAAGATTGGTTTTAATGGCATAATGTGTCTTTTAGTAAGACATGGTTAAGGGTAAACATCATTGCCTTTTGAAAGAAGGAGTCATTTATATGGTGCTTGGATTATTTTGCAAACTGCTAATAGTTTTCAAGTTATTTGTACTGAGTTCTCAAGTATTTTGATTTTATTTTATTTTTTTGTAAAATAGAATCTGCTACTTAATATTTGAAAAATGAACTTTTATCAGATATTCTATACTTTGGATTCTCTCTGGAAATGGTACCCAAAATGCTTTCTGTACTATCTAAAATGTTTTGGAACAATCTCTATTATCCAGTCAGTTTTGAGATAGCTGCTGACAGCAAAAACGAAAACAAAACAAAATACTTTCCTATTCTATTGAATTAGAATCTATTTCTGGAGACCTGTTTCTGTGCGAAATAAAGCTATCAATCCATCAGTTTATCCATATGTATTTTCCTTTCAGCTAGTGTCAGGCAGTAGAAATCCAAAGCTTTCTGCTAATGGGTTCTTTAGTAAAAGTTTGTCTACCTGCAGTGCTAATCTCTAGCTTTAAATTCAGGATGAGATCTACTTTATTTGGAATTTGTTTCCTTCTGTGTCTTTTCTATTTTTATTTTAACAATGTGATGGAAAAATATAAATAATCCTGTTATGACAGCATGCTCTCATATCTACTTTGTGTCTACAGGGCCTCTTTTAAATCACACTTCACAGCAGTCTTATTTTATTTCTGAAACTATTTTAGCTCTATGATTAGTGAGAATCCAAAATACCAGAACGAATTATACAATCAGGTTCTTCCAGTATGTGTGTGTATGTATATACATGTCTTGTTTTGTGTATAACTAACTACTTATCTATAGAGCAATATACTTCTCTAAAGATAGAAATTCTTATTTTCATGTTTTCTCCCTTGATTGGTTTGTGTGGATTTTTATTTAATAATCTTTAATTGCATTTTCCAGATATAAACCTGAATTGTTTAATAAATTATGGCTGATTAAATTTTACCATTTTGAAATATTAGAAATTTGAAGTTATTTAATTTGGATTAATGAAATGAGATAGACTGGTATTATATTCTTTTACTATTTTAATTCCTCTGGATTAGGCACTCTATCAGGGACTAAAGTTTCAAAGACTGAAGAAACATACTCTTCTCCTTGACTTCTAACAGCAGAGGTTCTCTACCCTCTCTAAAGATTAGTGTCACCCAAAGAGCTTTGAAACCACACTGTATCCCATTCCAGTAAGGTATCTAGTGTAGTTATTTAAGATATTAATTGACTCAAATCTATAAGCTCTCCAAATAATTTTTTTTGGTTGCATATACTTTGTTTTTTTTATTTGTAGTTTTTAGATATACATGACAGTAGAGTATATTTTATCATATTATACATACATGGAGCATAAATTGTTCTAATTAGGATACCATTCTTGTGGTTATACATGATGTGGAGTTACAAAGGAGAATGAAGGGAAGGGAGAGGTATAGGAATATGGAAGATAGTAGAATGAATGAGACAAAACTCTTCAAATGATTTCAATGTGCATCCATTATTAAACCCACCATCCTACACTCTAAAAGAGATAACCAGTCATCATATGTGGTTGGAACCTTGAACAGAGTTACGTAGGCAATTTGGGGATAGAAGATACACATTAAGGTCAATTCAATCCTCATTATTATTTTTTGTTGCTGTTGTTTTGTTAATTTTTCAAAACTTATTTTTATAAAATGTACATTTCTGGATCAGAGTGACAACTTGGAATACACATTTTACACCTTTTTTCCTTCCAAAGATGGCACTGAGATGACATTAATGGAATTAAAAAAAAAGAAAGTTTACATTCAGAATGGTGAAAAAATGAGTTGATGATCAAGGAAAAAGATCAACATTCTTAAAAATACTCAAAAGAAGTGAAAGGTTAATTACTAGTAAAATCAGAGTGACAGGTTAGGATAAATAGGAATTTGTAGCCAACAAGGTAACAGATATGCTTTGTGGATCTTGGGGGAAAAGGATTTGTGTTTGACATGCCAACTGAAGAATTGGATTGAAAGGAGGAATAATTACACAGCAATAGATATAATGGCTGACTAACCACCTCTCCTTATTCTTAATATTTGAGAGCATTAGCTCATCACTGAAGAGATGAGACACATTCTCTGATAATGTATAAGTTAATGAGTATTGACATGGATAGGGGAACCTCAGAACGTTAGGATTTTAGGGTCTCAAAGTATGTGATCTCCATCTTCCTGAGAGCAATAATTGATAAGCTCTGTACACTACTGAGAAGTTCTATTTAATTCTTTATTGACTATTTCTTAAGACTGAAAATTATCAGATTTGTGACAAAAACTTGTAATATTAAAGAACTCAATATATTCAACCATACAAAGTGGCTTTGGTATAGCCACGATAATTTAAAGATCAAAATACAATTTTGGGAAAATCTAACATTTAACTTTGTTAAAGAAGAGAAGTTCAGGAAGATACTATATTCCCATAATAACAAAAAACAAAACACAAGATACTTTCAAAATGAATGATTAGTACACAAGAAAGAGTGATTTTAATTTTTTATATTTTTAGTTTTTTAATTGATTTTTAAAAAATAAATGACAGCAGAATGCATTACAATTCTTATTATACATATAGAACACAATTTTTAAGAAAGAGTGATTTTTAATGTGTAATGTGAGAATAGCCTTAAAAGTGCTATAAATTGGAAAATAAAGAATAGGAAATATGCCCAAAAGAAAATAAAGGAGATTGGGGAGAATTATTTGAAAGTTATAAATATAAATAATGTGGGGGATAGAAGATACCCATTAAGGTCAACTCAATCCTTATTCAATTCCATAGGAATCAATAATGGGAATTTTTAGGAACAGACTAGAGAAGACAGGGAAAATTATGGGACAGATAAGGCATGGAATTTCTCATGGTGAAGAGCACAATACCTTAGATTAATATACCTTGACAGACAAAAATACTTGTTCATCATGTGTGAAAATTGAAAACACCAAGGCTAAAGGGAAGATTCTAGAATATTCAGAGTGAAACAAACAAAACAAGTTAGAAATAAAACAAATCACCTACAAAGAAAAAACTTAAACTGGCTTCAAATATTTAGGAACAACAGTGGACTTCAGAGGAGGGCAATGGAATACCACCTTCCAAGTTCTTTATGTATTGACTGATGATTTTATGCTCAGTAGAATTCTTAATCATATGTGGAGAAATAATCATGAACTTTTTGGACATTTACACATTCATAATGGTTATTTACAATGCATCATATCTGATCATGTAACTAGTAAAATAAGGGCAAGTGGTTTTTTTCTAAATATTTTTATTAGTTATGGATGGATCTTTATTTATTTATTTGTTTATATGTGGTGCTGAGAATCAAACCCAATGCCTCACACATGCTAGGCAAGCACTCTATGACTGAGCCATGACCCTACCCACTAAGGGCAAGTGGTTTAAAAGTGAATTTAAATTAGTAAACCAATGAAGGAAAATACAGGATGAAATTGGGGCACAGGTTAAAGCCTAAAGGATGGGTCAAAAGAATTGCACTAGAAAGATGATCTTCATCAATTTGAATAGTATGATAATGCAGTCTGAAACTATAGAGTCTATGAATAAATAAAAGAGATCAAGTTTTTACTAGAAGCACTTCAAGAAAAGCAAAACTTTCTAAGAAGTGAATTAAACTAGCACAACTTTTGAGATTACAATAATATATATTTTAATACTAATATGTTTTTGATACTCCCAAAGCATGACCAATATCTCAAATTTTAAAATCTATAAAGAGGAGAGGATCTCACATTTACAATTGAATGAAATTAACCTTGACAATATAAAAATAAAAATACACATGATAGAACGTAATAGAAAAACAAGAGCAAAAATTAAGAGATAAATAACACTCATATATCAATATCAATGCTTAGAGTTACGAATATTGCATTCATAAGGAAACAATAAATAAATGGGCTAAGGAACTAAACAGACACTTCACAGAAGAAGAAATACAATCAATCAACAAACATGAAAAAAATTTAATCATCTCTAGCAATTAGAGAATTGAAAACCAAAACTACTCTAAGATTTCATCTCACTCCAGTCAGAATGGGAGCTATCAAGAATCCAAGCACCAAAGGTGTTGGTGAGGATGTGGGGAGAAAAGACACACTCATACATTCCTGGTGGGACTGCAAATTGGCGCAATCACTCTGGAAAGCAGTATGGAAATTCCTGAAAAAAACCTTGGAATGGGACCACCATTTGACCTAGCTATCCCACTCTTTATACCCAAAGGAAAACAGCATACTATAGTGACACAGCCATATCATGTTTATAGCAGCTCAATTCAAACTATGGAACCAACCTAGATGCCCTTCACTGATGAATGGATGAAAAAAAATGTGTTACATATACACAATGGAATATTACTCATCCTTAAAGTAGTGCCACCCACGTCCCGCATGGCCAAGGGAGTAGGTAACCTTTGGAGGTGTGGGCTGACTTCGAAATAAAGTTATGAAAGTAGTATTCCGAAATAAACACAGAAAACCAGACATTTTAGAAGCAAGGGTGTGATGGATTGAGCTGAGCAGAGGATTCTGACTTCTAACAAACAAAAGCCTGCACTTGCTTTATTTACAGAGGTACAGATCAAAGGGGATTGGTAGGTATAAGGTTTCGGTGTAGCAGGAGATCTTGGGTAAATAGGTTGTTTGTGCTTGGCAGGTTACTGACCATCTCCAGCTGCTGTGTTTAAACTTGGAGCTGTGAGCTAAGTCAGGATACCAGCATAATCTAGTGGTTCTTGAACCAGGGAATTTCACCCAGGAGTTCCTGGAAGAGTGGCTCCCTGCCTTAATGGTTCCAACATTGCCCATAGTTCACATATGGCCCCCAACAAAGAAATGAAATTATGGCATTTGCAGGTAAATGGATGGAACTAGAGAATATCATGGTAAGTGAAATAAACCAATCCCCAAAGCCAAATATTTTATCTGATAAGTGGATGTTGATTCATAGTTGGGGGGAAGTAGGGAAGAATGAAGGAACTTTGGATTGTGCAGAGTGGAGTGTGGAGGGGTGGGGCTGTGGAAATGGGAAGGATGGTAGAATGCGATAGACATTATTATTCTATATACATGTATGATTACACTACTGTTGTGACTCAGCATCATGCACAGCCAGAGGAATAAGAAGTTATGCTCTATTTGTGTACAATGTGTCAAAATGCATTCTATTGCCATATATAACTAATTAGAACAAATAAAAAAGAATATTGCATTATTTTACAGAATAATAAATGAAAATACAAGCAATATCTTTTAAATTTAACAAAATTAAGCAATGAAACATTCTATTTTGTAGGATACAAAAGATGAACTGAGTTTGGTTGGCCACATCATAACAAAAAAATTAACTTTGCTTATGAAGAGAATAAAGGCAGAAATAGCAGCATAACATTGTACTTAAAAATATCCAGTAAACACCCAGAGGAACAATTAAGAAAAGTAAATATGTGAAGAGATGAAGCAGGGTAAAGTTTTCTTTAATTTTTAACAAGCTTTTTTGTTTTTTTAGAAAAATCAAAATCCATATTTTACTTTTACAAATAGATAGAATATCTACATAATATATATTTAAGTATATAGCTGTAGGTTTACTCTCTGAGTTATGAAGTTTATTGAGGTAGCCAAGATCCAGTCTCCAGCAGTTACTTTCTGATGTAGCCAGATGGGGCAGCTACAATAAAGAATAACTGACCACCTAACCATGCTGCAATTCTTACAATCTATTGAGATTCACACTCAGTTTATTTGGACCACTTATCTAGACAACAACATTTTGTCTTATTTTTAGGTCTTGCTGATTTTCTAACTACCTTATAACTAACTGCCCTCTTTTTATCCCTGCCTTCAATAAGATGTTGGAATTTATTCTCTGTTCATGACTCACTTTTGGAAATTATTTATTCCCTTATATTTTGTGACATTGTTTCTCCTCATTCTTCATCTATATTCACAATTTCTTTTTGGTGTCTTTTATGGGTATCTCTTTTTTTTGTCTTCATATTAAATCCCCAGGACTCTCCTTTCATGCACTTCATTGTTTTTTGCTTATATATGCTTGAGTTTTTCATAATGACTCCTAAATTTATAAAGTCTGACTTGTCATCTAAAGTTATTCTTTATATAACATGGTACTGTTGAACACTATTTGAATAACACGCCTCAAACTCAATGTGTCATGAACTCATTACTGTCCTTTTCCACCTATTTTATCAAGATACAGCTCCTACTAAAATACTTTAATTACATATTTATTTTAACACTATTCACATACACAAAAACAATACTCTGGGAAGCTCACCAAGAGCACTTCCTTTCTTGACCATTCTTCTTTCACTCACTTCAAAATAACTCTCACATAATGACTCTCAACGCTTTCAGTTTAATCTGCTTTTGAAATTGATATCATACCCCTTACTAAAACTTTCCATAGCTCCTGTATCTTTCATTCTTTTCCTTTTCAAATGAGGTTTCCCAGCTAAAGTGGATTCTAATATGGGATGGTCATTTTATCTTTAAGAATTTTTCTTTCAATGAAACTTTAGCTCTTATTTGCCTTGAAATAAAACTTGCTCCCCCCTCTCTAAACTCTTTTACTTGTCCTACCTATATTTGAATCACTTGCTCTATGAAGTATGTAAAACTTACTACCTATACTAATTAGTTGGTACTAATCATGTTTCTTCTGCTAGGCTGTTAATATATTTCCTTAAAATTATTTGTCTTACCCACTAATTTGCTAAAGATGCCCTAGGAACAAAATGTATCTTATGCTCTTCAAATTCTGCATACATAACATGTGTTGTACACATTTCAGTTTCTCACAATATATTTTTCAGTGTGATAAAAACATCCTTAGAGAATGTATTTCCCAGTTCCTTCATTGGAAAATCATCTATTTATTTAGGGTACTCTAGTAATAAGAAAGGTTTTTACTGAAAAATTATTTCATCATTTCATTATTATAACAGGCACTCTGTTATTCTGTATTAGAATAAATAATGCTCAAATTTTTTACAGTATGGATCATTGGAAAGTTACTATGGATTAGCTAATGAAGATGTCCTAAAAATACCCAAGAGCTATGATTGTTATATTAGTTTTATATTAATATCGTTATATTAATGCTATTATTTATGTTATTGCTTATATTTGTAATTTATGTATAATATTATTTATATTTTTTGATATATACAAGAATATGTATTTTTAGGTTTCCTCCAAAAAACTCAGTGCTGATTATCTAAAAGTTCATTTTTAGCTTTCTGAAAATATTATACTAATTACCAGTTTTGTAAGATGCACAAATCAGATATTTAGCCAAAATTTTCTCAGTAAAAATAATATTAGTTTGAGAATATGTGAATAAAGTTCAAATGAGATTCAAAAACATGAAACAGATGATTAAAAAGATTGGGAAGATGTATGAAGAAAAACACTCATCTAAATGTTTCTCTTACACAATTGTCCCTATAACTGTGATCAGCTAAAAATGAAGTGTCATTTTCATCTTAATATTTATATGTGTTCTTTTTGAGACTATGGGGAAGGGATAGCTCCCTTCTATAATAATAGCTTTTGATTACTGCTTTAATCTATAATTCAAGCTATCTTAAGTTATGATGCCATTAATAAATGACCACAGAATCTTTTTTTATAAAAATATTTATTATTTTAGTTGTAGTTGGACACAATACCTTTATTTTATTCATTTATTTATTATTTATGTGGTGCTGAGGATCGAACCCAGGGTCTCACACGTGCGAGGCGAGTGCTCTACAGCTGAGCCACAACCCCAGCCCAGATCACAGAATCTTAATGGCTGAGAACAACAAATGTTTAGTTTTTTTCTCATGTTGCATACTAGTCACAATATACCTGCGGTGCTACTGCACATGTTGTCATTCTAAACACTCAGCTGATGGAGCAGTTCCCATCTGGAGCATTGCTTATAATGTGGCAGAGGAACAGGCTTGGATGTCTACCCAGTGAATCTTGAAGCTGCTAAGAAATGACACATGTCACTTGTACTCATTTTTTTGATGAAGACACTGTCTCTTTCACTAGGAAATAGTAAATAATTTGGAGAACAATACATTATTTCCAAATTATTCTGACCATCATATATATTTACTTATCTTCTTTCTGGATACAAAATTTCCTCACTTCATTCCCAGATGTAATGACATAAATGCCTCATCCACATGGAACCAGGCTTAAGGTCCAGGGATTCAGCAGGATACTTATATTGATTTAGGATGTGAATTCTCTTGATCTATATTTCTGAATATGTGAAGTTATAAACTCTACATACTCAACTTCCAACTTCAGAAAAGGAAAATGATAACTAGCAGTGAATGGACTTATTTTAAAAAGGAAAGAATGAGTGGGTCATCCTGTTTGTTACACATCTGCCATTCCTCTCTCGATTCCAGTCCAGATCCATGTTTTCTCTCTAGGACTCAGGTGGAGTGTTTTCCATCTGGGTCTCCAAGAAGAATGAATAAAGAGAAAGCATCTTCCTGGAGACCTACTTATACCTGTCACACCTATTTTATTGCCTAAGGAATTGACATAAACAAAACTAACTTCTAGAATCTAGAATAGGTAGACCAAATCATAAAGAAAATATAATTTACCACATTAAATTAGCATAAAACTAATATAAGTGCAAGTACCCAGAAAGAAATGTGTATGGACATTTTTGTTAAATAAAAGACTATAAAATATGCAAGAATCTCTACAATTTTTCTCTGTTTTAGTTTGTATTGCTGAAGATTGAACTCAGGGCCTTATGTATGTTAGGAAAGTATGCTACCATTTAGCTACATCACTACTGCTACAATCTGTACAATCTCAATCTTTCTTTTTTCATACTAGGGACTGAAACCAAGCATGGCCACTGAGACACATTCCCAGCTCTATATTTATTTATTTTTATTTTGAAATAGGTCCTTGCTAAGTTGCTGAGGCTGACCTTGAACTTGCCATCCTCCTGTCTTAGCCTCCCGAGTCACTGGGATTACAGGTGTGTGCCACCAAGCCTAACCATAGTCTTACAATCTCTTGATAAAGTATATGATACAAACTAGTTCCCTTGAAATGGTGAACATTATTTTTTAAAAATATAAAAAAATTCTCTATATATACTTTTTAAAATTTCTTAGCTCCTGGGGCTGGGGTTGTGGCTCAACTATAGATGCTTACCTAGCTTGTGCAACGAATGTGCTGGGTTCTATCCTCAGCAACACATAAAAATAAATAAATAAAATAAAGGTATTGTGTCCAACTACAACTAAAACAATTTTAAGAAATTCCTGGCTCCTTTAATATATGCTGTGATTATAATAATATAATCTTTGCCCAAGATAATATGCTTTTATTATTTAAAATTGTTCTACATTATCAAATCGAAACCTAGCTTACTGAGACCTAGTTTCATCTCTTCCTTTCTTCATCAAGATACTTGCACACATAATACATAATAACATATTTAGGAATTAAGTGTTACTTGCCAAAATGAGTTATTCTTATTTTTCCCATAATCCCAAGTTGTTCTTTATGTTGATTTCACTTATGAATTTGGTGATAATGTCAAGAATAAACCCGTATATAAATGAGAATGTGATGTAGATTTTCTTGAAATTTGATAAATTCACATGCAGTGACAGAGGATTCCTCTGAAGTCTCTGACCATGGTTTTCTGCACATTGATCAATAATCTGTCTAAAAAGCAGTGTCATCAGATTAACTGATATTTACTTGAATCCTAATAGTTCAAATATCATAATGAACTACCATGCTTACCAGTAGTTATTTTAATTTTCCCTTTAGTCTTTAACAAAAATATGTGGTCGAGATAAAAGTAACAAGATCTGGTTTTACTATATAATCCATTTCAGATACATAAATATATTCTGGGATAAAATTTGCTTAGAAAAATGGCCTTATAAAATATTTAATATAATTCTTACAAATAAAAGACTTGGTTTTGGATGCGGTTTTTCTGTTTCAAATATGATATTATAATAATTTTCAAAAACAAAAGCACCAATATGTGCTTGAAGACATTCCTTTGGCAATGCTAAAGTGTTTTGAGAAGCATCTAATTTATGTTAAAAATTTACCTTGATCTGAGACTGCTATTTTGGACGAAAATGAATCACAAAAACATTTTTTAAATGCAGAGGAAGAAACTGTATAGAAAAATGTCAACATAATGCATCATAAAGGTTCATGTTGTACATTATGGAAAATGATTAATTGCATTTTATTTTTTATTTATTTATCTATTTACTTTTCTGTTATCATCACTTCATAATTATACCTTTTAAGATTATTTTTCTTGGAAGCTTAAAGCCTTGAAACTTGAATTAAACATAAAAAGAAATTAATTTATTTTTATTAGTAGATTTGTTAAAATTTATAATAGCCACAGAAGAAAACAGCAGTGAAAATTTGTATAGTTCTCATTTATTTTGAAGACACTTGGAAAATTTTATTAAATTTGAATACATTCAAGTTCATTAGGCTAATTTTTAAAGTTGAGAATTCCCTGTATAGAGAGCAATTAAATAGACAGCAATAAATGAACTATGGTAAAATATTGATATATTTTAAAATAAGAAAAGGAATATACCTAAAAAGACTCAGAGTTT
This sequence comes from Marmota monax, assembly GCF_021218885.2. NCBI lineage: Eukaryota > Metazoa > Chordata > Mammalia > Rodentia > Sciuridae > Marmota > Marmota monax. The sequence goes on along the minus strand of NW_026694507.1, from coordinate 85,572 downwards.
AAGAAATGTATTTGACATTGGAAAATATTAAAAATTTAATAATTTGTTAAATGCCACATGTCAAATATATTCCATGCTCTTTAAATGGCATTTAGAGGGAGAAAGATAACCTTGTATATTCATACAATAAAAGAAAAAATTAAATATTAATGAGCTAGGGCTGATGTTGTGGGTTAGCAGTAGAGAGCTCGCCTAGCATGTGTGAGCCCCTGGGTTTGATCCTCAGCACTACATAAAAAATAAATAAATAAAATAAAGTTATAAAAAATAATGAGCTATGCATTTATTTTGAGAAGTGAGATAAAAAACAAAAGACAAAATAAGAGAACAAAATGAAACAATAAAAGAGGGGACAAATGAGTTTAAAATCAGGCATAATATTAAATGAATACAGAAAAACAAAAATATTGTTTTCTGAAACAATTAATAAAGGAGACACTAGTTCAAATTTATTAACAAAAATAACAACAGGAAAACATTATAAATTGTATATAGAGCAAGAAAGGGGAAAACTATGTAAGTATAAGAGACTATATGTATATTAAAAGTGTAGTAAACAATCTTAAAAGGAAGACCTACAAATAGTTTACAATATATGAAAAAAATGTTCACCATCATTAATATCAGGAAAATATAGAGCAAAACCACAATGAACTGTCACCTCACTCCAGGCGACGACTATTATCATAAGGACAAAAGATAATAAGTGCTGAAAAAATGTGGAGGAGGGGGGTACACTTGCATACTGTTGGTGGAAATGTACATTAGTACAGTCATGTGGAAAACAGGAAGAAGGGTTCTTACAAAATAACAAAAAAATAGAATTACCATATAATCCAGTAATCTCACTCCTGGGTATCTATCCAAAGGGAATGAAATGAGTATATTGATGAAATAATGTTTATTGTAGCAATATTGATGTTTACTGTAGCAATATTTACAGTAGAAATAACCCAAGTGCCTATCAACTAGTGAAGGAATCTAAACACTAGAATACCATTCAGTTGTAAAAGGATGAAACATTTTCTTGATTTTAATTAATTTATTTGTTCTAATCAGTTATACATGACAGCAGAATGCTCTTTGATTCATTATACATAAATGGAGCACAATTTTTTACTTCTCTGGTTATAGGGTCACACCATTCATATAATCAATCATACGTGTACCTAGAGTAATGATGTCCATCGCATTTCACTGTCTTTCCTATCCTCATACCCCCTCCCCCATCTTCATGTCATCCAAAATTCTTCCATTCATCCAATTCCCCCTACCTCCATTATGAATCAGCATCCACTTATCAGAGAAAACATTCGGCCTTTGTTTTTGTGGGGATTGGCTTACTTACTTAGCATTATCTTCTCTAACTCCATCCATTGACCTGCAAATGCCATAATTTTATTCTCTTTTATTGCTGAGTAATATTCCATTGTGTAATATAAACTACAGTTTCTTTATCCATTCATCTATTAAAGGGCATCTAGGGTGGTTCCACAGTTTGGCAATTGTGAATTGTGCTGCTATAAACATTGATGTGGCTGTGTCCCTGTAGTATGCTGTTTTTAAGTCCTTTGGTTATATTTGTTGATCAATTGTATATCTTCTTCTGTGAAGTACCGGTTCAACTTCTTAGCCCATTTATTTATTGGATTGTTTGGTTTTTGGTGTTAAGATTTTTGAGTTCTTTATATATCCTGGAGATTAATGCTCTATCTGACATGGGTGTGGTGAAAATTTGCTCCCAAAATGTAGGCTCTCTATTCATCTCATTGATTGTTTCTTTTGCTGAGAAGAAGCTTTTTAGTTTGGATCCATCCCATTTATTGATTATTGACTTTATTTCTTGTGCTTTAGGAGTCTTGTAAAGGAAATTGGGGCCTAATCTGACATGATGAAGATTTGGGCTTATTTTTTCTTCTATTGGGCATAAGGTCTCTGGCCTAATTCCTAGGTCCTTGATCCATTTTGAGTTGAGTTTTGTGCATGACCAGAGATAGGAGTTTACTTTCATTTTTCTGCATATGGATTTCCAGTTTTCCCAGCACCAATATTGAACAGGTTATCTTTTCTTCAAGGTGTTTTTTTGGTGCCTTTTTCTAGTATGAGATACCGTATTTATGTGAGTTTGTCTCTGTGTCTTCTGTTCTGTACTATTAGCCTACATGGCTATTTTGGTGCCAATACCATGCTGTTTTTGATACTATAGTTTTGTAGTATAGTTTAAGGTTGGTATTGTGATGCCTTCTGCCTCCTACTTCTTGCTAAGAATTGCTTTGGCTATTATGGGTCTCTTATTTTTCCAAATAAATTTCATGACTGCTTTTTCTATATTTATAAGGAATTTTGACATTGGAATTTTAATTTAAATTTCATTGAATCTGTATTGTATAGTGCTTTGGGTAGTATGACCATTTTGACAATATTAATTTGGCCTATCCAGGAGCATAGGAAATCTTTCCATCTCCAAAGGTCTTTTTCAATTTCTTTCTTTAGTGTTCTGTAGTTTTCATTGTAGAGGTGTTTCACCTCTTTTGTTAAGTTGATTCCCAAATATTTTATTTTATTTTTTGAGGCTATTGTGAATGGAGTAGTTTTCCTAATTTCTCTTTCAGAGGATTCATCACTGATGTATAGAAATGCCACTGATTTATCAGTATTGATTTTATATCCTAATACTTTGATAAATTTGTTTATTAATTCTAGAATTTTTCTGGTGGAATTTTTTATATCCTCTAAGTATAGAATCATGTCCTTGGAAAATAATGATAGTTTGAGTTCTTCTTTTCCTATTTGTATCCCTTAGATTTCTTTCATCTGTCTAATTTTTCTGGTTATAGTTTCAATAACAATGTTGAATAGAAGTGGTGAAAGAGGGCATCCCTGTCTTGTTCCAGTTTTTGGTGGGAATGATTCTAGTTTTTCTTCATTTAGAATGATGTTGGCCTTGGCTTTAGTATAGATAGCTTTTACAATGTTGAAGTATGTTCCTACCATCCCTAGTTTTTCTAGTGTTTTGAACATAAAAGGGTGCTATATTTTGTGAAATGCTTTCTCTGCATCAATTGATATAATCATATGATTCTTATCTTTAAGTCTATTGATGTGATGCATTACGTTTATTGATTTCTGTATATTAAACCAAACTTGCATCCTTGGAATTAACCCCATTTGATCATTGTGCACAATTTTTAAAAATATGTTTTTGTATTCAATTTGCAGGAATTTTATTGAGAATTTTTGCATCTATCTTCATTAGGGATTTTAGTCTGAAATTTTCTTTCCTTGATGGGTCTCTGTCTGGTTTTGGTATCAGGATGATACTAGCCTCACAGAATGAGTTTGGGAGGATTCCCTCCTTTTCTATCTCATGAAATAATTTGATGAGTGGTATTAATTCTTCTTTGTAGGTCTTGTTGAACTCTGCTGTGGATCTGTCTGGTCTTGGGCTTTTCTTGGTTGGTAGGCTTTTGAGAACTTCTTCTATTTCCTTGCTTGCAATTGATCTGTTTAAATTGTGTATGTCCTCTTGACACCACTTGAGTTGATCACATGCCTCTAGAAATTTGTCAATGCCTTCAAAGTTTTCTATTTTAATGGAGTAAAAATTTTCAAAATAGTTTCTCATTGTCTTCTGTATTTCAATAGTGTCTGTCATGCTATTTATTTTTCATCACAAATTTTAGTAATTTGAATTTTTCTCTCCTTTTTGTTAGGGTGGTTAAGGGTAAGAACAAGCTTTTTGTTTTGTCAATTATTTGAATTGTTTCTTTTGTTTCAATTTCATTGATTTTAGACCCAATTTTAATTATTTCCTGTCTTTTTCTACTTTTGGTGTTAATTTGTTCTTCTTTTTCTAGGGCCTTGAGATGTAATGTCAGGTCCTTTATTTGTTGACTTTTTTTTTTCCTTTTAGTGAATGAGCTTAATGTAATAAACTTTCCTTTTAGCACTTCCTTTATAGTATCCTGGATATTTTGATATGTTGTATTGGAGTATTCATTTACCCCTAAGAATATTTTATCTCCTCCCTGATGTCTTCTGTTATCCATGCATCATTCAGTAGCATATTATTTAATTTCCAGGTGTTGGAGTAGCTTCTATTTTTTATTTTATCATTGATATCTAATTCCATTCATTATGGTCCATTCGAATACAGGGTTGTATGTCTATTTTTTTGTATATGCTAATACTTGCTTTATGTCATAACATATGATCTATTTTGGAGAAGGATCCATGTGCTGCTGAGAAGAAAGTGTATTAGCTCATTGATGGGTGGAATTTTCTATATATGTCTGTTAAGTCTAAATTATTGATTGTTTTATTGAGTTCAAATTTTTTTTTAGAAGATCTATCCAGTGGCAAGAGAGGTGTGTTAAAGTCACCCAGTATTATTTTGTTTAACCTTGAAGCTGAAAGGGTTTGTTTGATACACATAGATGCCCTATTGTTTAGGGCATAGATATTTATTATTGTTATGTATTGCTGATGTATGATTCCCTGGAGTAGTATGAAACGTCCTTCCTTATCCGTTTTCACTAACTTTGGTTTGAAGTCCACTTTATCTGATATGAGGATGGAAACCCCTGCTTATTTACGCAGTCCATGTGAGTGATGCTTTTTTTTTCTCATAAAAGGATGAAATCTTATTATTCCCCAGAACACTGGTGAAGCTGGATGAGATTATAATAAGTCAAATAAGCAAGGCACAGAAAAGTAAGACCCACATTATCTAACTGATATGTGGAATAGGAAAAAAGTTGATGTCATAGAAGTTGAGAGTAGAATGGTAATTACCACAGGCTGAGAGATCCTGGGGGAAAGAGGTATGGTGAAAGGTTTATCAATAGATACTATTGATATAAAGTATCACAATAGAGCAATTACAGATAAGAATAATGTACATTTCAAAAGTTAGAAGGAGGGATTTTGACTATTTCTGCTATAATGAAATGATAAATGTTTGAGGAGATAGACATGTTCATCCTGATTTGATCATTATTCATTGTATAGATGTATCAAAATGCATAGTACCCCATAAACATATACATTTTATGCATAACTTAAAAATTTAAAAGTTAAAAATATAAAGTTGAAAGTTTAGATGTAATGGATTCTTTCCTTGGCAAAGTAGAATCCCTAAGCCATCTAGATAAGAAATAGAAATAATGAAAATTATATAGCATTTAAATCAGTAATTCAAAATGTTCCTTCAAAAACATGAAATTCAAATAAATTAGTAGGTGAGTTGTTCTAAGAATTCATATCACAGTTATTTCCTAATTTTACAAACTCTTGCAGGGAGTAGAAATGAGATAGCATCTGTCTCTTTGTATGAGGCTGGATTTAAATAGATGCTAAAATCAGATGTCTGAATAAAAAGTGAAATTGCAAATGAATCACAATGATAAACATAGGTACAAAATTCCTGGAAAAAATCTCAGCAATTTATCAAGAGCAAAACTGAGAAAAACCAGAAAATACACTAACGAGATTTACTTAACTTGGATTTATGGCTTGCTGAATAGAAAATATTCTAATACAACTTATCACATTGAAATCAAGCAAAAGCTATGCAAATACATTAATAGATGCACAAGATAAAATATATATTATCCATTTATAATAAAGGAACTTACAAAGAGAAGGTCATTTACCAAACATGAAGCAAAGCATTAAACAAAATACATACTTCATAGTGATGTGTGACTACATTTTCTTTAAATCATAAATATCATGACATGTTTTTGCCTTTACAAATTATGTAGCATAGTAGTAAAAATTTTAGCCACTGCATTCAGGCACATAACAAGAAATAATAATTATAATAAATGCGATAAATGAAGCAAACTGTCATTATTTGCTGGTGATTGATGGAAAAGAGTCTTTCCCTCCCAAATGAAAGACAAGTTATTATAATTAGGTACAGAACGTGATGAGACTCATGAATCTTAAAAATATAGAAGTTAATCTATTTTATACAACAACTTGAGGTACCTAGAAAATGTATCTGAAGTCTACGTGGACAATAGCAAATATAATTAAGAAACAAAATTTCACTGGATAGCATCATTTCTATGCATAAGAACTTATAATATCTTTAAGTACAGAATTTTCTCATTTTTTCTTTATACTTTGTAAATAGACTTTATATATTTCAAAGTTAAGGGGGGAGGGGAAGAAGGACTTGTGTGCATTTACTATTTTTCCTAGTTTGAACTGATTGATCCAGGGGTAAACACTGATCAGTCTGAAAAAAAAAATTGTAAATAGACAATGTTATGCTAGAGAGTGCAACAGAACCAGTATATTAACAGAATTGGGCTGTACAACCAAATAAGATACTATGAGAATGGAAGAAATGTAATAAATGTTAATCCCAAAGAATGTAGTAATAAAATTAAAGACAATAAAATTATATCACAAATAATATTATAAAAACAAAGTGCTCATACTATTAATAAGTACTGTTATAAAATATAAGCCATGTATTAAGCATATTTCTACATTTTGATTACCATGCATTTTTGTCTTACAAGTAGATATTTTTTCTACCAAGGGGAAATCAATAATGAAATATACTTGTATGACAAAAATGAGCATTTATATGGTTATTCTAGCACTGATTAAAATTGATTCAATAAAAGCTAAAACCCTTCAGAAGTTTAAAAAGAATAAAAAAGGCATTTAAAAATTAGGCATTAAGAATTATGATCTTAACAAAATATTGATTATTATTAGCTATTAAAGCTGTCAGCTAACAGCTGTACCAAGAAGGTTGATTACATGGGCTTATATTTGGCCTCTGAAGACAAATGGTTGATCCTTCCCATTCCCAGATTCTACCATAGACTTGGTGAGTGAGCCTTAGCAAATTATTATGCTGCAGTTTCTTCATAACTACGGACATAAAAACAGTATCTCCTCTCAGGGTTTTCTTGAGGATTGAACAAGTTAATAAAGCTGCTAGAATAATCCTCATTATGCATTAAGTGTCCAAAAATGATGGCATTACCTTACTTAATGTTGGACTATTAGAGGTGTTGCAGTTAAAAACAGAAAAAGAAAATTGTTACTGTAAACTTTATGATTATCATAAGCTTTCCTAGCAAGTGCATGATTATTATGTACTATGGTTCACCCAGCAGATCCATAGTAGAGGATGGTGAGAATTAGCCCTCTGTCTTCAGAAGCCTATGTGATCCAATCTTCTGACCTAAAAATCTAGCAAGTTAATATGAAACTCGATCATGAGAAACAATAGATGCACACCTACTATTATATAATTTTATGTTTTCATAACCTGAGAAGACAATAGTAGCATATGAACTATAAAGTAGAGATGAAGGTATATTTTTATAAAAGTGTAAACATTTATAATAATTAACTCTTATGGACCTGTTAAAAAATGTTTAAAATCTATTCATTCAATTAATGTAAAAATATTTCTTTTCATATATTTTGGCTGATAAATACCTATTATTTCGGAATTTCATGAAGAATCAGTTTTGATCTTTCATATCTCATTAAAATCAACACAAATTTGTGAATATTGAAATCATGTTGTTTGAACCTATTGTATTAGCTATTGCTTTCCTTTTATTTATTTATTTATTAATATTTATTTGTTAGTTGTAGTTGGACACAATACCTTTATTTGTTTTTATGTGGTGCTGAGGATCAAACCCAGGACCTCGAGCTTGCTAGGTGAGTGCGCTACCACTGAGCCACAACACCAGCCCTATTGCCTTCCTTTTAAAGGTAGTAAATATTTCCATGCTAAATGTATTAAAAAGTTATGTAAAGCAATGGTATGGCTACAGGGAAATATAGAGTAGTATAGAAGTTAATTTTTGTTGATTTGTATTTTTTAATGTTTTGTTTTTTAGATTTTTTTATTACAACAATATATTATGTTCTGGAATTAAAATTACATCTTGAGGAGGGGTAAGCAAAAAATTTGTAACTTAATATGGCTATAGTACATGTATGAAGACACGAATGGGTGTGAATATACTTTGTATACAACCAGAGATATGAAAAATTGTGCTCCATATGTGTAATAAGAATTGTAATACATTCTGCTGTCATATATAAGTTAAAAAAAGAGAGAGAAAATTGTATATATGGCATGATACTGGAAAAACAGCCAAATTTTCAAAGTATCAATGATATAAATATGGCTCCTTGCTCTCCTCTCTTTAGAAATTAATATCTCTTAATTCCAATTTTGAGTTTGTTTTCTTTGGTGTGAGATTCACTGGAAAATTCTGAAACAATAGAAATGACCAGAATTTCAAAAATATAGTCCTTAAAGTTAAAAATAGAAACAAATGCAATTAATGATAATTTCTACATTCTTTCTCTCAGTTCACATAATTTATGCCTAAGGATAAAGGTGCAATACTTTTAATAGGCAAAAGAAATATATCTCTCCAAAAATAAAAATGAAGAATTTTAAGAAATGTATCATCAAATAGACAAGGGAAATTCTTTTTTTTCTTTTTTTGGTGCTGGGGATTGAACCCGAGGTCTTGTGCATGTGAGGCAAGCACTCTACAACTGAGCTATATCTCCAGCCTGACCAAATTATTTTCACAAGGTAATATTTATAGGAATTTTTCTGGTTTTTCAATTTACACAACTTTGGGCAAAGATTGTACATAGCTCTTCATTTCTTTATGGCAGTAATATTGGTGTGAATCAAATGTACTAATGTTTTTTAATGGGTTTTAAAAAGGGAATATTAGTTTGTAAGATTTAGATATTTAGAAAGAAAATTAAAATGTACAAAACATTATAGATATTTAGTATTTAGTTATAGTTAATATAAATAAAATAGATATATAATAAATTTATTTTAACAAAATACCCCAAACTTTTAGATACTGTATAATATTTTCTTAGATGTTTCTATCTGCTACATATTAAGTAGATAATTTTTCTCCAAAATTTTGTGCACAGTCTTGGAATTTTGTGGGTGTCAAAGATATCTCTAAGTGGCAAAATTATTTAATTCTCCTCATTGAATGACTTAATATGGTGAATGACATTATAGGAAGAAAAGGATGTGAACCTGGGATTATCAGTGCTAAAATTTATGCTCTTATTCTCACTCATCACTTGTTTGCTGATTCTCTAAATAGACATTAATCTAGCATATTATAGCTCTTATTCATTCTTCTTTTCCTGCTTATCATTTAAAAAATCCCTTTATTCATCTGTTGATATTTATCTTTACAGTTAGATATTTATCTTTACAGTTAAGAAAAATTCTTCGTAAGAATGTATTGTAATAACCCAGGTTGGGTTTAACAGGAAAAATAAATATTTTGATTCTTAAATTCTCTCTCTCTTCACTTTTCAATCAGTGTTAATTCTATCTTGATTATTTAAAATTTATTATCAGAGAATAGAATTATTGGCGATACCCTTAATTATTAGCTGGTGTTTGACTTCTTCATTTTTGTACATTCTTTCACCCTAATAAAGCATCATCGTGCCCATGGTTTGGAACAATAAACATTCAATATTCTCATAATAAAAGGTACTTTGTATAATTTTGGTTAAATTGCAGGGATTCCTCACTCTATTTACAATATAACGAGCAAATATCAACATGGAGTTGTCATTGGATTAATTTATATTTTGATTTAATTTGACATGTTGGGAGCCAAATCTCAACACATGTTACCTTGTAATACATTAAGCAGTGTCAACGGAATCTAAATGTAATTTTATAAAACTAGGAAAAACCTTGACTACGTATAAGAACTTAAATGTTGGCACAATTATCCCATTTTAGGTTCAGTGACAAATTAAAGCTGACAAAGTAGAAACGAAATTAACATACTTTGAAATGGAAACATGTTCACTCTAATGGATTAATTTCCACATTCACCTGCCATCTTTCTGTTTCAGTAATAATAAGGGGGAAAATTTTAATGAAGTTAGATGAACCTGTAAACTTCAATACAAAGTGAATTCACTGATATGATTATGGCTTCATCATTTTCTCTGTTAGAAGACCCAGTTTTCAAAGATAAGTACATTTTTGCTGAGGATTCTTTATAGATGAAAATTGTACCTAAAAGTCTCAGTTTAGCAAGGACATAAAATGCATCACATTTATCTATTTTCTACTTTCATCTAAAGGAATGTTTCCTGTGTGCACAGGTCTAAAAAGAGTTTAAATTGAATTCTTTTTATTTCTCAAAATGACCAATATATACCTTTAAGTGACACAGAAATATTACCTTATTCTATATTAAATTTCTATATTTATAAAATGAATGTCATAAGTTATTTATGGAAGTTTTATCAAACACTAAAATTTCTATGAATATTATTAATTATTGGATATATCCTAATATATCCTAAAAGAGAAAAAAACATGTTAAATTATTTTAAATCATTTTAATTTGTGATGTCAATTTGCAATTAAAATTAGAATTAAAATTTCCTAGTTTCCAATGGTTTTCAAATTATTGCTTTAGTTCTTTAAGTGATAGTTTAAGAGGTAATTTAATTAGCTTGTTTTATCCAAGAAACTTCAATTAATGGAAAATAAAAGCAAAACATGGGGTTCTTATCATATTCATTGATTCCTATTTTAGCTCTTTGTACATTTATTTTAAGAACTTATAATTTTATATTATATCTAATTTAAACATACTCATTACAGATGTATAAAATAAAACATTTAATCTCTATTTCTTATTTCTATCCAAACACCAGGTCTCTAATCAATTTTGGTGGCAGTGATGGCTAGCTCTCTATTAAATTCCATCCTGTTCCTCAATTTTAATGGGCTACTGGAAGGCATGATTATATAGTGTTTTACCAGTATCCTTTGCAGCAGCTATGGACTATATTCTCTAAAGTGAGCAAAACGAATGTGAGTTATTTTTAGGTCAGATATTTTAAGAGGGAAGACATGTCTTCTTTGTTCTTTTGTCTTCTGCCTGATGAACACAAATGACAATGAGTTCCTAAGGGATGGGAGAATAGAATTTTTAACTCATCTAGATACTTTAATCAGTACATGGAGACCTGCTACTTAAAACACTTGTCCTACCTTATATATGAACAAGAGGTAACCCCTACCAATTTTGATACCTTATGTAGCTCATAAGAATATAGACAGTTGTATTGGAAGGGAGAATAGAGTCATAAAATAATTAAAAGCTCTTACACTGGTTTAGTTGGTAGGCACTGTGAGAGGAAAATTGAAGTTTTGAAAGCAAAAGGCTTAGGTCAAACTGTGATAAACATTTGGTAAAACAGCAATAATTAGAAAACTTAGAAGGTAGAGCATGTTTTAAGCTTTTAGATCAATGGGAATTGTTGAAAAAAAAAAAACACCCTGAAAGTCATTGTCTTAATTGCAGCTTGAAGATTTTGGCAGATATGAGATGATGTTATGTTGAAATGACAGATTTGCAAAGAGAGGAAAAATAAAAGATGGTCAAGAAAATGGGGTCTATAGAGGTGGAAAATCTTAAGCTCATTTCATATGATGTCAATATGTAGCTACAATTTAGATAGAAAAAATAACAGCTAAACATGATCAAAACTAAAACAATGGCAAGAAAAATTACTCCAAAGGCTAAAGGGACTAATATATGTGTGTAAATAAGAAATTTGGTTGTGGCATTAGCAGGCAGAATGCACTAGAAACAAAACAGGAGAGAACTACCAAGTTTTAGGGGAAAATATTGTCTTAGAAATCATGAACTTTTCCTAAAATGCCTTTGCCCATTCAATTAATAAATCTGTCATTACACTAACATATGTCCAAGCAGAAGGGGATTTTGACAGCAATATAGTCCCTAATAGAGAGAATATGCTCACATACCATTTAAGATATGATCATGCAGTATAACATCCAAGGAATCATCTCTGAGAAAGCAATCTTGGGAGTTCCAGAAGATCAGAGAATTACCAAATAAGATCAGAGTTAACAAAAGTCAGGTCATACTGGACTTTACATGCCACTATGAATGTAACAGGGCTATAATACTTATAGAAAAATGGAGATTAAAGGGGGTTTGCATTGAGTAGTGACATAATTGCAATAAAAATTTTAACCCTTTTAGACAATTTAACTGGATACTGCCCTAGGAATAAACTATAGGGGGCCACTACAGACCAAGTAACACTAAATTAAATAGTTCTTGAAATAATCTAAATGGATTATAATAGTTCCTAATAGAAGTTTTGAGTAATGCTGGAATTCTGCATGTTTTTCAGGTGGACTTCAAGAGACATTCTTTTGAGTTGCATGTGGGGGTGTGAAAATAAATAACTCAGGGACTTTTTTGGCTTTAGCAATTGGAAGGATGGTGTCTTTATCAAGTGAGTTGGGGAAGGCACTGGAAGGAGCAGATTTAAGAGACTGTCTCGATTTTGGACATGTTTTCTGAGACACAATATTCATATTATAATATCCATAATATTCAAGTGAAGAGGTTTAGCATGTAGTTGGACAAAAAGTGGCTGGAGTTTTTGAGAGAAGTTTGAATTTGGTATTGTTGGAATTGTCAGCACATGCATAATGTTTAAAGCTATGATCTTAGGTAAGACTGTCAAAGGACTGAAGACTAATGAAGAAAAGACAGTAGGTTACAGGGATGAATTATGAAGAATTCCAATATTAAGAGGTCAAAGCAAAAGCAAACAGTGAAGAAAACTAAGAAATAATAGCTAGTTAAATAGGGATATATCCAAGAGAATTAGGAATCCTAGAAACCAGTAGAAGAAAGTCTGTTAGGTAAATGTGGGTGTGTCATTGATGCCAGATGTTGCCCTGTAAGATAAGGTCTAGGGAAAACTTTTCCCTTAAGTGAGGGGATGCGTGTGGCTATATCTTTTCAACAGAACATGGACAGAGGTGACGTAAGCTCTTCTCAGGTCAGGACTTTTAAGATAGCATCTATGTTTCAAGCACACTCCTATTTCTCATTAAGATGGTATGAATCATGATAAGGTTCTAAAGAGATTCTGAACCCCTCAAATGGAAGAAACCTGGGTCACTACAACATGAACCACCATGCAGAATTGAGACACAAATAAACTTACAATACCTGTTGTGAGCTGTTGGGTGAGAAACAAAACAAAACACAAATGTATTGTTTTTAATGATTTTACTTTAATCTATCTTAATTAATGTGGTAGGTTATCATAATTCTCTGTCTAAATTCCTCTCCCCATAAAGAACAGTACAATGTTAACTACTCAGTAATGTGGTTATTTACTGATAAGTTTTTATATTTAAGTAAGCAAATCAATATCTATTCTATATTTTAGATCACATTAATGACTTCTCATAGACCAATATATTGCTTATAAAGAACACTACATCTTTATCAAGGGATACTAAGCTGTTTAATATTAAAAGGGGAAATTAATTCAAGTTATGGCTACATTTTAAAGTGACATGTGTGATCTCTGTTCTGAGGGTTTTCTTTTACTTTCTCCTTTACTTTTATTCCATTTCCTCCACTTTAGTTTTAATTTTCTTTTTTTTCCCCCTGTGTCTTCTCTTTTGGTCACTTCTCTTCACTTTTTAAAATCTTTTATTTCCATTTCTTCTTCCCGTTCCCATTCCCATAAATTTCAATTGTTTCCCTATTGCAAAACTCCCTTTTGTTTTGGTATGCAGAAACATGAGAAATATCTCAGTGTTGTGACTGAAATATGGAACCAGAAGTAGAGTGCAAATTGTATTTTTGGATCTTCTACATAAAAAAGTGTTGGTGTTAAACCTCAGAGAATCCACCTGTGCACAAAGTTGTTAAAATTTCCATGAAAATATAGTCTCTGATACAGAAGAGACTCCCTTCTTATTTTGTTTATGTATTCATTCTGAAATGTTACCAGAAGGGTCAGTGTTTTCTTCTTATGTAGAAAATTGAGAAAAGAAAATTTCTTTTCAGATAGATGTAATTTCATCTGCCAGATATCCTATGCCTGTCCTGGAAAGAGTAAGAATTATGGGAAGTCACTCCACATCCTGAAAGGAAAAATTAACTTGTTTTTAGAAACTAAAAGGCTTCAGACCATTTTGCTGTGAGCCACTTCTGATTTTCACTTCCTCACTCCTGTGCAGTGATGCTTCTCCAGCCAACAACAAAATGCAGCATGTTCACTTCAGCCAGCTGTTGTCAAGAACTTGCTATGTGTCCTGAATTGTTTGAAGAATACCAAGAGTCTTTGTGTTTCACCCAGAGGATGTGGCAGATACATGAAGACATAATTAGAAAATCTCGTCAGTACATAATTGGGGTATACAGACAAGATAATTAGAAAAGTGTTTTAGGATTGAATATGATAGAGTCGATCTATTGCTATATTATTTGCACCTTAATTCCTCCTAAATCCCCTCACAGGGTTGTATTGACTCTTTCTAACCACATAATGAATCTCCTGAGGTAAAAATATTTTCTATGGCACTTCAGTTCTCTGCATCCCCAAATTCCTGCTGCCTTTGGAATCCACTTATCCACCAAAGCAAAAGTAAAACATTGCTTTCTGAACATTTTTGCTTTTCAACCTATCCTTGGTATTTGCTACAAGCTCTCAATTGGGTGACAAGATGGCAAGCCTTCTGTTTCTATTACAAGTTTGGTGTAGGACACCATCCTATAGCTTTCAGTTTCCTATTTCTTTTGTGGACCTGTTTTATTGGCTCAATCATTTAGACAAATCTGAACAGCATAGTTTTTACTGCAATTCTAGTTTGCTAGTAGAATCCAGGACTGATTCAACTGCCTTACTAAAGGGAAGTTATGGTATGGATTTTGGATTTATTCTTTAACTTTGATTAAGCAAAATAAATATGCATAATTATCCTCCAAATTAATATTTAAAGAGATGCATCTATCCTTGCCTTTGTGTATTTAGCTCTGTAGGGGCGCATAATTCAAATTCATTGTGAGGATCTAGGTGACAAAAGTATAAAGAAAAGGCTTAGGAGCACAAGGAAGGAAACTTGATATTTGTAGAGGGAGGTCAGAAGGAGCTTTGTATAGAAGTGATTGTGGTGAGATGGGTATTCTATCACTAATATTATATTTTCTAGTCTCAGGGTGATCAGTGGGTAAAAAGTTAGCAATCATAAATGTTATGTGAATGAATGAATGAAGAAAAAAGAACAATGCATATTCAAGAAATGTAGAAACTGTGTTTTGCTCCATCTTACTGTCCTCAAATTTAAAAAGAAATGAAACATTTTTAATGAATAAAAGGCAAATATATCTAATCTGTCATCTATCTATGATCTAGCCTTTCTATCATATTTCTATCCCTTCAAAATCTTTTCGTCTTATATCTGGAAAGAATTTCATATTAAACTATTAAAAGTGTAGCAATTCTATCTGAACTATAACATAAATTTCTTTCCTACCAAGTGCCATTGTATGCTGTAATTTCCCCTCATGATTATGACAGCTGCAATAGCCTTCCATCTACACTTCTTTCAAACAGAGTATGAATATAACTCAGAACAAAAAGCCAGAGGAATTTCTGATTTTAAAACTCATGGATGAGACAATAGGCTTGAAATATAAAGCAGTTTTATTCACAGAAGTTGAATTTTTTTTAGGTTAGAATGAGATTTAGTGCCTAAAAACTCAGTATAAAGGTGATCTATAAATAGTAAAGTTAAGAAGAATAAAGAATAATATGAAATGTAGTTTGCATGTTATACAAAGAGCACCAGAAAGCATTTTCTGCCCCAAGGAAGAAAATTCAAGAGAAACAGAGATGAGAACTTAGATGCCCAAGTGAGGTTTGGGGATTGTATTGTTGTATCAAGTGAGAGAGAGAGGAAAAAAAAAATAGCCTCTGGGCTGAGGTTGTAGCTCAATTGTAGAGTGTCTCCCCAGCAGTGGTGAGGCACTGGATTCGATCCTTGGCACCACATTAAATAAATAAATAAGTGAATAGATAGTAACAACCACTGCTAAGTAAGGAGTGGTTTCTCTCTTGTCTGTAATGCATAGTAGGCTGCTCTAAATGTTATTGCTAAAAGTGACAGAAGGCTTACTAAGCTAAGTATTGTAGAACCAAGATCAGAAAAAGGTACTGAACTAAAGAATGCATGGCAAAATAGTCAAATCAAACTAACAATCACCAAAACAACAAACTCAACCCCATTTGGGAAAAAAAAAGTCAACCCCAATGAACAAACAGAAAATGTATAAAATGTTTACTTTCCTATGGAATTAGAAAGGAAAAAAAAAATTGTTTGTTCCTATGGAGTAACACATTTAACTTGAATCTCTCAGATAAATTTGATGGAATTGGGATCAATGATGAAGCAGACACATTACATAACATAATTTGTCAAAATGTAATATTGTGGGGGCTGGGGGTTGTAGCTCAGTGATTAAGCTTTTGCCTTGCATGTGTGGGGCACTGGGTTCGGTCCTCAGCATCACATAAAAATAAGTAAATAAATAAATAACAAAGATAGTGAAAAAAAAAACAAACATAATATTGTGATTACTGAAGGATGTCCTAGGATGCAGTGTGGAACAAACCTGCCCTGAACGTTTGTGCAATAGACATCTTCTCAGGCCTCACCTGAGTATTACTGAATCAGAATCTGTATTTCAGTCAGATTCCCAGGTGATCTGCATGTTTGTGTGTAAAATATTTTGTTTTAAAAAAACAAGTCATGCTAATTTTTTTACCATGCTAGGGATTGAACCCAAGCACCTATACATTTTAGGCAAATACTCTACCCCAGAGCTGCATCCCCAGCATAGGCATGTTAATTTTTGTTACAAATGCTTCACCCTCTAAATTAAGCTCTTTACCCTAATCTACCAACCCTGAACATACTGTTCACAAAATGCTTTCTACCTGTAATGCTATATTAGCATTTCTTCCATTAATGAGTTTACTTTCCTCATAATGCATGGGTTTATATTCTCTACTCTGGTAAGGCATTCCAGAATCTGATCAAAGTTAGTTCTCTTGTTCATGTTCCTATAAACCTTAATATAAGAGCTTTAGTGATGTGAGTGCATGGGGTTCTTTGTGTTCTTATCTCCTACAATGAGAAATTATTCCTCCTTTGAAGATCTTGATATTGCCATTGATTTACTAGTAATTAGTACATCTAATTGGTGGTCAGCAATTGCATTTTTAGGCATAAATTAGCACAATACATACATTTATGAATATGATTTAATTATCCATTTACCTCACAAATGGTGTATGAATGAATTTAATCATATGATTATTTCTTCAGGATTAATATTCTTTTTTATAAGGAATTCTGTTAGGAGATTAGGTTTTGTTCTATTAATTAATGAATCCACACATTCAATATTTACTTTGAAATAATATGGCATAAATTTAGATGACTGCAAATACTTTGAAGTCATTTGTATTGCATTGCTAGAAATGTGAGTAGTACATATCTTTTAAAGTACAATATAACATAGACTTGGAAAAATTCTTCTGATCTCACTGATAAGTGTGAAAAGCCACAAAATGTTATTCACTTCCTCTTTCCCACTGACCTGATTCTGTGCCCAATAGGTAATCATATCAATAGTTTGGTGCATATCTTCCACACATTTTTTTCTGAATGAACCATTAACTATAGATATAAATCAACATACAAAATTTTTATTACTGAATAATATTTTAAGTGCTTACTTTTGACAGCTCTCTGTTAATTATTATGAATATATTTTCTCAAGATTTTTAACTATTGAATTCTTGTGGCATCTTTTTTGCAAGATGGAATTTAAAAATTTTTACGTGGTAAATTATATTGAGGCTTACTTTTATGATATTTCCTTTCATCTCACCTGTGTCTATAACTCTGGCAGAGGTTTACCCCACTTGACTGTAAAGACAGGCATGGTGTCTTATGTTTTAAAATATTGACTTATTATCACTTATTATTGGTGCTGACACATAAGAAGGACTCAGTAGACATTTCTGGGTTGATTAACTTTGCATTTCTACTAAAATGAGTTTTGATATTTGATTTCATTTTAAATTTTACAAAAAATCTCACTCTTTAGAATTCTATAGAGTTGTGTGATATTAAAACACTTGAAATGATTAAGCAGAACCTCTATAATTAAGGTAACTTTTATTATCCATGATTTTGAAAATCATATCTTAATCCTTATCAGAATGAACTTATATTTCAGGCTTTGAAGTTTTGATTCTGGTTAGAGTACACTTATTAGCAGAGTTCTTAAACTGGAGTCTAGATGCTGAAATAAGAACATTTGCAACATAACTTCCATGCTGTGAAATAAAATTACAATGTAGGACTCATTTCATTTTCTTATATTGCTAATTTGTTAAAGAAACCTATAATTTTAAAGGAATAAAAGAGGATTAATAGGTAATGCTGTTATTGAAACATAACAC
Source organism: Marmota monax (assembly GCF_021218885.2). Lineage (NCBI taxonomy): Eukaryota > Metazoa > Chordata > Mammalia > Rodentia > Sciuridae > Marmota > Marmota monax. The sequence goes on along the minus strand of NW_026694507.1, from coordinate 67,170 downwards.
AAAACCCAAAAGCTATTATTAAAACATAATACCTAATGGCTTACAGTGTTAATTCTGAACTTATATATTTGAAACATGGTTGGATACTATTATGTATTTGTGTAATTGTCCACAACTATTGAAGGTAAGCACATCTATTCAAAGTAAATGGGAGCAGGGTTGAGGGGTACAGGTGGATAAGGGAGTAAATTCTCTATACTGAATAAAAAAAATTCTCCACCCATATTTTCTATCCTAAAAATCATATTTTGAAGCAATTTAAGTAGTTCAACATACCATTTACCACTCTGCACATTCATAGCTCTAACTTTATTAACTTGACTGCCCTGATACTTGGCAGCCCTATATGTCAGGTCTTGAATCTCTCTAACCAACTTAAGTAATGAGTGTTTCCATAACATTTGACTTTTGAAGAAACTGGGGTTTAACTTGCACAAGTTTACACATTGAGTAAATGGCAAATCTAGAAGTGGCACTCAGCTCTGTTCATCTTCAAACCCCCCCTTCTTTTTTATATTAACAGAAATTGTATTTCTCCCAGTAAGAAGTTAGTTTTTCTAGTGCATAAGGTATGACATATCAGAGCTGAAAATTTTGAAAGTGCTTATTTTTACCTTGCATGTATGTGAAAACAAAAACGCACAAATAAACAAACAGAACAATTAGAAACCAGAACAAAATTCAAATAGAGGGTGGAAAATTTTATTCAATAATAAATCTAGAGCCAAGACCAGTTCAATATCTCAAAGGTTGTTTACTGTTATCATAGTTTTTATAAATAAGGATAAGGTTGATAGCACAGAAGATGCCCCCAAATCATATCAGAATCTACTGTGGTGAAGAATGTGAATTTTCTCGTTATGATGCCATGAGCCAGTTATCAAACAAAGAAAAAAAAAAACCCATGACATGTTTTATGGGAATTAATTTCTACTAGACATATCTGGTAGATTGACTTTTGCCATAGATGCAGTCTGATCTTAACAAGATTAAAATTATCTAAAAACATGAGCAAATGGAGAGGCTGAAGTTGTGAAAGTATGTGTGTATCAGCAGTTGTGAAGGTATGGAGAAGCAGAAGGTATGTGCATTGGGAGGCACATAATTGAGGAGAAGAGAAATGATTTAGGTAATAATTCTGAGCAGTGAATTAACTGGAACTGAAGGACAGACAACTCCTGGGACTGGTCATCAAGAGCATCAAGTGAGTCAGAGTGAGGCTGAAGAGCATGCAAAGGTCCAGGTATGGAAGTCATGAGCAAATCATGACTGAAATTTCCACCAACGAGTTTAAATCAGGGAAATGACATAACCTAACAGCTAGTAAAAATATTCTGATTTCAAGGTGAAAAATAAATTGGACTGGAACCAAAGCCTGTGTGAGGAGGTATCAATTAGAATGTCAGAGATTGTTTTGTAGAGATAAAGAGAGTTAGATGTATTTAAAATACACGAAAGATTTTGCACAGGCTAAGAAAGAATATTCTGAGTGAAAATTTTGTTTGAAAATCTATTTATCTTAGTAATGTTTGAGAATTCTTATTTGTGGAAAGCTACAGAACTACTAAAATGAATTTTGTGGACAGCCACTGGCCAGGCTGTGCATAGGCCTCTGCAGGACTGTGTATTAGTGAATATAATCTCCTCACTTGTGCAATCAATGCTGTTTTGGTTAGTGTGAGGATAACCAAGTTCAGAAGGTAAATAAATGACTGCGTTATTTATAAATAAATCATTTATTTGTCTTCTGAATTCTTTAATAAAGAAGCTGAAGCAAACAAACAAAAATACATAATCAGTTTGGACAAGAAAGACTGTTTAAAGAATGAGTGATTGAACTGTGCATCAAAATATAGACAGGATTTATAGAGGTTGATGTGGATAGAAGAGGCATTCTGCAAGGGGAAAAACAACATGAGCAAAGGAGAAGAAAATAGTTTGTGTGTAAGAGGTTAACTTGATGTAAGGGAGGCAAAAGTTACATAAGTGGACATTGATCTTGAAGGCTTTTTCTCCTGTAGGTGCCACATAAAATCATTCACACAATCACAAAGGCCTATCAATTCTGCTTTCAAGTAGCTCTCAAATCCACACTCTCTTGTGAGATGTTTTTCTAAAGTGCATATCTGATCATTCTTTTCATGTGCTTAACATCCCTCAGTGCTTTCCTAGTCTCTGCCAGGCAAAGCCAATAAATACTGCCTGTTATGACTTCTGAGACCCTCCCTGGTCTGCCCGCTCTCAATTCTCTGGCTCCCCTATCACTCAGCCTGGCTCCCTCCTCCCCTTTTCCCATGTCTTAGCCAGAGGGATGATTTTTCTGTTCACAGACATACTACCTTCTCTCTCTAACAGGTCAAAGCTTGTCCCTAATTTTTCTTCTTTCACCCCTCTATTGATCTTCATTTAGATATCACCTCCTCCAGAAACTTTCATACTCCTTTCGACAGTAAGACTGAGCCAACAGTTTGTCTCCTTCTCCCTTGTTAACTTGTTTTTATTCACATCTTCGCACCTTTACCCTGAATTCACCTGCTTGTATTCATATTTGGATACAAGTTAATTCACAATCACTCATTAATTCATAAACACCACACAGACAAATCTTATATACTTCTGAATGTCCATGTTGCCTTATATATAGTATTTCTAGTCTCTACAATGACCTTAGGTGTTTAGTTTGTGTTGAATAGAAGATTGGCTAGGTGGATATCATTTTAAAAAGTGAGGAGATAGTTTGAATAGTCTGAGAGCTCTTTACAGGAGACTTTAGCTGCAAATTGAACAAATTTTATTTTATTCTTATTTTTATTTAAGTAGGGGTCAATAGTATAGGCCAAATAGGGTACATGGCCAGCTTTTACATGGCCTGTGAGCTAAGAATGGATTTTACAGTTTTCAAAGAGTTAATATAGAAGCCTATAATATAATTCAGACCTGAAGTAGTTCATACAGACCAAAATACTTATTATCTTGACTCTTTACGGAAATAGTTTGCTGACACCTATTCCATATAGATAGATAATATGCCATTTTTTGCAACTGTTTCTCTAAAATAGTGATGACACTGAAGTGATTTTTAAAAGTTTTGCTATTTATATACTGAGTATTTATTGTTCTTGTTGGCAGTGTTATTATATAACTACTGTTTTTCAAAAATCTTATTACCCTAATTTTATTTCTCATTTATTTATATTAGCTTTTTGAAATTCAAGGAGATGAACTGGATAACTTATTTTATAGCTATTGTGGTGATATGATTTTATTAGAACATGACCAGATTTCACCTATGAAAGTATGAGGTTCTGATATAACTAAACTGTGAGAAAAGAGAAATGGGAAGTGACATTTCTTAGATTTATTTTTCTTCATACATGAATCCATTTGATTCGCAAAACAATGCACAGACAAGTAATATGCTGTTTTCTATTAATCTTCTAGTTTGTCCTGTTTACTTTGTCACATAGGAATGAATGGATGGATGTATGGCCCAGATAGGGTATTTAGTTTTAGAGAACTTAAGCAACTTCTATGTAACTAGTAAATGAGGTGAGTGAACACTTTAACTTAGACAAGTATCTTTTAAATCCCATGAACACTGCTTTATGTTGTTTAAACATGGATGTCTTGTCTTAAACCTTCCTTAATGAACATAAAAATTATGATATATTTGAATACCCCTACTATTGATATTAGATGCTTACTGAACTAGGCATTGTTATAAGAACTAAAATGGAACATGTTTATATAAAACTCCACAAAATCGTATGGAGTCTATAATATTAACATGTCCATTTTTTTTAGTTATTGACAGACCTTTATTATATTTATTTATTTATTTATATGTGGTGCTGAGAATTGAACCCAGAGCCTCATACTTGCCAGGCAAGTATGCTACCACTGAGCCCCAGCCAGAGCCCCATGTCCAATCTCTGGATTTCCAGAGAGGGAAAACTTGGCCAAAAAAACACAAAACAACAATAAGAACTACAAAAACAAACAAAAAAATCCAAACTGTGAGCAAAGTCATGATGTGAAACAATTCCATTTCCAGAATCTTCCGCCACAGACAACTGAAGTCTTGCTTTAGTGTACATAGTATTTTTATGCATCTAGCTCTCAGCTAGGTAACGTTTCACTAATGATTAGCCTTCCTTCATAACCATGATGCAGGTCAGCATAATTTTCCTCTTTTGGAAGCTGTGCAATGAGTTTATTTGTAAATCAATACAAATTCTATGGAGGATGAAATTGAAACTTAGAGGTTAAGTCATGTATTTACAAAAGGATATTAGTATGAGTAAAGTGGATTTGCAAAGTTGTGATCTCTAAGCATCTTCTTAAAGGGACATACTGTATCCTTTGAAACTTCACATTGTGTCCCCTAAATATGTGCAATTCTTGGGTCAGTGAAATACAGAAATAAGTATACCATAATTTTTCCTCATTCTGATCTCTATAGTTACCAATTTAGACATCCTGCCATTCTGTGGTGATTCTGCCATTGTTTTCAACTAGGTGACAAAAACAGCTATTAGCTAACAAATAAAAATGCAATATTTTGATGAGTGCTCAGTTCCAATTGATGGCAGTTTTAAATATACATAGTTGTAGAGAGCCTTCCACTTTTACTAATGGCCATTTAAATTTTCATATGAATAATAAACATTAGTTATATATGCAGAATGCAGTTATTTTGGCAATAAGAAATTTAGTGGACATATTAAAAATATAGGAATAATTTCAGAGATACTTGAAGAAACATTTTATAGTATTTGTGAGTGGGTATACATGTCCATTTAATACAGTGACTATATATATAGATTAGCACAATGTGCACTAAATTGTGCTCAAGCTAAATGTTGAGTAAAGATCATATATAGGGCAAGGGCTCTTATGTTACTGTCTCCTGAGAACAACTAGAAGTACAAAAAATGGATTTTTTAAGTGTCAAATCAATAAGGTCAGAATGAGTGAGAAAGCTGAAAACAAGAATAAAAATATGGAAGTCAAACTTTAGCTGAAAAAATAATGCCTGGCTACAAGAAGAAAGAAAGCAGTATCATAAAGTGACAATTTGAAGGTGAAGAGTGATCTAATTCATGACATATCACCATTTAGAAGCTTATAAGAAATTGCCGGTACTGTATGTTTTTGGAACTAAGATTATTGTCTAGAATTCCAATTAAGAAAGAGCCAGACACCAAAGTATCCTTCTTTACTGCTAAGTGCCAAGCAAGTACCTTTTATCTATCTCACATGAATGAACAGAATATCCATATAATAAAATATATTGCAACAAGGGAATGTTATTCAGTGGTGCGTCCATATAGTGGAATACTTTTATCAATAAAAAGGAATGAACTAGTAATATATGCAGCTGCATGGGTGAAATTTGGAAACAAAGTGACAAAAGACATTCTCAAAATATCAAATATTATATGATTCCATCAATATGACATACCAGAATAATATAGACATAGGAAGTAGACTGACATTTGCTACGGGTTTAGGACGGAGAAGAATGTGAGGTTACTGATAGTGTGTATGGTTTTTTTCCTTTGGAAAAAAACAAACTGTTTTAATTTGAGATTGTTATATATTCACAACTCTGTGAATGTGGTAAAAACATATTAAATTTTATAATTTAGATGGGAAAATAACAATGTTATTTAAACCGTAGTTTATACCTCTTATTTTAACAAAACAAGGCACCTGAGCATGGATTCTGTGGAAAACATTAAGCAAAGGGTCTCTGCCCTAAGGCAAATCAGGTGGGGCAGCCTTTCTAAAAATAAGGGGATAAATTGAATATGTAAGTGATGATATTCAAATCTTCTGTTGCTTTTTTTTCATCATTTACTCTAAGAACATTAATATACAATTTTGTGGCCACTTTGGGTCTTTGCTAGGGGATCCTATTATCCCCAAAGGAAACTCTTGGCCATGAGTAAACAATGAGTTCTTTAAATGCTGATCAACTAGATTGCCCTATCATGAAGGCTATGACAAACACAATTTACCCTACATGGTTGAAACTTCCTATTTGTCTTTTATTAGCATACTCCTAAGTATGAGTAGTGTGTTAGTCAGCTTTCTATTACTATCATAAGATTCAAGTGATGATAAACTGAAGAGAATTATTATCCTGATATACAGTTTCAAAGGTTCCAGTCTGTGATTCAATTGCCCCCTTGGCTTTTGAGCCATGGTAGGGAGCACAGCATGACTAGAGTGCATGAGAGAGCAAATTCCTCACCCTCTGTGACCTAAAAACTTCCCATTAGGTCTACCTCTTTCAGTTCAACCACATTCCAAAAGCACCACCCTGGGAAACTAGGCTTTAACACATGGACATGGGCATTTGGGGAACATTCAACATCCAAGCTACAGCAAGTATACAACTGAGTATGCCAAAGAGCTCACGAATGTGCAGAAAAGAAGCAAACTGAGCAAGACAAAGATGATGAAGGGTTAATAAAAAGAAAATCTATCAAAACCTTTGGAGAAATATGAATATCTGCTGCATCCATGAAGCATATAGAGTGATTCAGAGAAACAAAATAGCTTTGGGAAATTAAAAGCCTGAAACTAGAAATTAAAAATTCATGAAGAGTATTGAAGAAAACTCATTCAAAATCTTTTAAGGAATTAAAAGAAAAATGCAAATAGATAAAAAGAGACATTAAGACATTTAGAAATCAAAAGATTCAGTATATCGATATAGAGAACAGAGAAAATCATCATTGAAGTAATTCAAGAAAATATTCCAAAACTCAAGGACAAGGAAAATTAGTACTTGTGCACACATGGCTACTTAAGTAAATGAGATAAAGTCAAGAGGTCAGGTTAGGCAGATCAACACTCAAAACTCATATATCAGACAGGCAATTAGCATGGACAGTGGATTCTGTGCATGAGAGAGTGTCAAAGTTTGGTGGAGTACAGGAAGGTATTGGGTCTATGCCCATAAAGAAGGCACTGGAGATAAGGTGAGGATATCTCTGTGGAGTTGGCCCCCTGAAATGATTTTTCTTTTTTTATTACTGGAGATTGAACTCAGGGACACTCATCCACTGAGTCACATCCCCATCCCTATTTAGGATTTTATTTAGAGACAGGGTCTCATTGAGTTGATAAGTGCCTTGATTTTGCTGAGGCTGGCTTTGAACACGAGATTGTCCTGCCTCAGGCTCCCAAGCCTCTGGGATATCAGGTGTGCACCACCATACTTGGCCTGAAATGATTTTTTGAGTATCAAATCAATGAGTTCAAAATGAGTGAAAAAGGAGAAAACAATAATAAAATCACAGAGATCAAACTTTAGCTGAAAAAGTAATGCCTGACTACAAGCATTAGTTGTGAAATGTGAAAAAAAAAATCGAAGCAAAATAAAGAATAGTCTTCATTTGAGAAGACAGTATGGGAGACAGTATTATCAAGGGACAGCTGAGATTTTATTTAAGGCAAGAAGGTGAAGGGAACTCTTAGGATATCTTTGAAAGTCTTCAGTGGAAGAAAGGGAGGTGTAGGATTGATTGAGACTAAGAGATTTACCAAATAATACAGAGATGTATGTTAAAAGGTAATGGATAATTTGGTGATCTTGGGACTTCTAGTCTATAATCTCTACTTAATAATCTAACACAATGTATAATCTAATATATATGTGTATTGGGTGATCTATATACATATATTTGTATGATCTATATACACACACAAGTATATATATATATATATGTGTATATATACACACATATATATGTATGTATAGATCAGATCCTTCTGATCTATAATCTTGAGAGTTTCTTAGAGAGGTCTGAGCAAGCAATTTGAATGGTGATGTACAATATTCCCTTCATTGACTGAGGGTAAAGACAGCAAATTCGCCTGATTCCATGACACTCATAGGGAAAATATACTCCAATATTTTATGTGTAATCATGACCATATAAAGAGAAGTCCAATAATTCTGCATTTTTTATAACTTACTCCCCCTGTCTATATTTGGAACATATACTTGCAACTGTGCAGTTTGTCATTGTACTTTAAGGATCTCTGTATGATGGCATGCCACTGATAAGAATTCAGGAAAGATGACTCATAAAGAGAAAGAGTATTTAGCAAGATTTTGCGATTTTATTAGGAATCATAGACTCAGATGGCATTTTGTGGTGTCTATTGTTCTGAATTTTCAAATAGAAACCCCTATAACTCTGATGAAAAATTGAATATTTGTTTGGTAGAGTGGGCATAATCACTTGAAGGAAGTAGGTTCAGGATAGAGGAGAAAAATGAGGGAACTCATTTAATAACCCAAAGAAGTACATACATGTTATTTCAAATGTTATTTCAAAGATCTTTAATATTTATTGAAATACTATGGAAAAATGGTGTGTTGTTAATAAATTGTACATAGATTATGTTTTCAAATCACTAAATATGACTACATTATTTCCATAGCTCAACTTTTCCTTAAATATGTGTGCATTGTTAAAGTTCCTTAAATTCAGCCTATCTGGATATATTAATGATAATTTTGATGTTCATGGATTACTTAATTTATTAAATATATTTATTGAAGACTTACTGTGTTTTAGTGGTAATGGATGGAAAGATGGAGACATTCTCTGTCTTCATTTATCTTACATTTGAAACTAAAATGTATATTGTTTGAGATTTTTAGAAATGTGGACAAATCAGGCTGACATGAAGACCTAATTTCTATAATAAATTTCTTGTTTTATTTTGCTTTGATTTTTGAAACAGTTAAGATTTGATTAAGATATTATTGTCTGCTAATAAATAAAATTAGATTTTTTAAAAATTAAAATATCATTTTGCCTTAGAACAAACTTTGCCTTTAATTGTGGCAATTCTAACTGAGAAAAAAACAATGTCAATCACAGTAGTACTTAGGCTATCTGCTGTTATGCTCATAAAATAGAAGGGAAAAGCAAGTTATCTCTGTGCTTGAAATATAACAGTAAAGTTTAATGTCATTAGATTCTGATGATTTGAGGGAAAGGATTATAGATGAAAGAATAAAACATATCTAAAATAGAGATAACATTGGATTTTATGATCTTGAAAATGTGTATGTGGCATTACTCTTTTGGTCATGCATTTTACAATAGCCAAAATTAAAACACATATCAAGAATATAATAAACAGGAAACAAAAGTTACCTGTAATTCTCCAAACTGTAGAATAATCATTGAATATATTTTGCCAGTCTTTGATCATTGCTTGGGTAAATATATGCGAGAATACTCGTGTATATTTTATATTTACATATATACATGGCACATTTAGTTTTCTAGACTCAATCATCAGTTAGGAATCCATAACAAGAGTATTTTCTGAAATTATTTAGAATTTTTAAAAAATATATTAAGCAATGCATAATATTCCACTTTATAGCTATTCATGGTTCCAACCTTGTAAGGAACATATCCAATGTGGTTATCACAGAAGTATTTAAAATATTAAGTGAATTTTATTTTTAGCTTTTAGATTTAAAAATTATATCATATTCTATATTTTTTTGTACTTACCTGTGACAGTTGACCAAAAGGGATCATGCACATATTCTCAGTCTAACCCATGCAGTTATTTCTATCTATGTTTGGGAATATGAGTGTTTTCCTTCAGTTGCACTGCATAGAAAATACACTTATCTCTGAAAGGTACTAGTAGCAGTGGTAGTTCCTTTTAGAACACTGGCTGGCATATAAAAGGCAAGCAACAAGTGGTGATAATTATGATTAGTGTGATTAGAATCTATAGGGATTAGGCTGGCTTTTTGAAACTCAACATCAGATCTGTTACAGATGAGAGAACATAAGAGGATACAGTAGAAAGACAAATGGTTCTCTGTGAGGACAGTAATGAAATCTGTGACTGTGTCATTTTATAGCAATATCACTCTTCTAAATCTCATTCAGCAGCAAATCAGGGACACAGACAATTTTAATTATATGGGCCCCATGGAAGTAATAAATGGTTGTTCATAAACACTCCCAGTGATTTTCATGAGCTTCAGATAAATCTTTGGATGTGGACTTCCGTTTTTTTGGGTAGTGCTTGCAGATGGGCAGTTGATTATTACATACAGTTGGCAAGGCTAATAGTCTTTGGGGAAGACTTAGGGTCTCCTCGGAGGATAATGAAGCCTGGAGTGGCCCATAGCAGCATTGCAACAACTTCACTCATGTTAGAACTTGTCTGTCAAGTGTTTTGAAACATAAAGTGATATCCATTCATTTAACCTCACTATGGTGTTTCTTTTATTAAACTTTTCTTTCAAATTAGGAGTTTGATCAAATGAATGTTTTGCCCATTTTCACTAAAAAAGTTGATAGTTGATATATTTGTGCAGTTTGCTTTTAATGGTGAGGCCACTTTATAACAATGTAATTAAAATAAAAATGAGAGATGATTTAAGTAAAAAATATATGAATCTTTAACTTTTTCCAATTCAACACAATTGGGCAAAAGTAAATATTTTGAAAACAAAGAATAAAGTTTTCAGTTTCAGTTAATTAAAAAGCCATTAGTTTCTAGTTAATTAACATAGTAACAAGTAACAGCTCAGATGATGGAAGACCTGAGAAATAATCCTCCTTCCTTCTTCTTATGGTCTGCGTATGATGAGTTACTGTTTACCTCACTTCCAGAAGAACACTGCTAGCTCCAATAAAAAGAGGAAACCTTTAAAACAGATAAATATTTTCTTCAAATCAATTATGCTTTCAACCAAAAAATACCTTGGGTACTAGAGAAAATAGTCAAATTTACATAAATAGCTAATGATTTGCTGTAGAGAACATGGCCAAACTTATATGTGTGTGAGTTTATACACAAATATAAATAAATGAATATATATGTATATATATAATAAATAAACGAATTTATATAAGTAATGAATGAATTTATATAAGTAATGAATGAATATATATATCTATATATATACATACATGCATTTGTGCATATATAGTATGAAAGAATAATTTGACACATAAGTGGAATTTTTTCATTTTTAACCATGAAGTTACATATTTTTTTTTATCCTTTGCAGAAAATATGGACCTTTGCACAATGTATAAAGATAGATATTACCCAAGTACATTAACATTGGTAATGATATGATACTACAACAAAATTTCAATTTATTTGAAAGAATAAAATATTCCAAAGACCTAAAATATGGTAAATTACTCATTTTATGATAAGGAATTCATGTTTAACTATAAACCTATAGTATTATTAAAATTCTCCTAAAACACTTAGTATTAAAATCTAAGATGAAAATTAAGGTATTAATAGGTTCAACATTCTAAAACTCCTTAAATTTTAAATCATTCATTCACATGTACATTAATTATTTGAGGGACCTATTTTGTGCCAGTCACTTTTCTAAGTGATGAAAATAATGGTAATTACAGGTATATAATAAAACTGGCCATCATTTGTTTAGCATATATTATTCTTAAATTATTCACACATTGTCAATACATTAGTGGCAGTAGAGCAAAGTACTTAAACACAGGATTATTAAGCCAGACTAAATAGTTTTAATAAAAGCTTTCACCTTGATAGCTATGTAATCTTATTTCTAATCTTTCTGTCTCACTTTTATTATCAATGTAATGGAAAATAAATGCCTCTGACCTCGTTAGTTTGTTGTGAATATTAAGTGAGGCAAATCACGTAAAATATTCAGAACATCATCTGGGTCATTTTAAATATTCAATATATTATGTATATTACTATTATTGCTGCATTGCATTATCAATATTATTTGCATTAATGCTAAGGGGTTGGGATAATTAATTTTTCTTATGGGATCATTTTAAGTCAAGTGACTTGGGAAACTCACATATCAAGAAACTGTGGGGCACAGGAGTAACAATATTGTCTATGAGTGTCCAACACTCCACCCTCATTTCCCTTCATTTTGCTACATTGAATATGCTTAAGTTCCCCACTTCAGGGGTCACTTTAAACACACACACACACACACACACACACTTGAATTTCATTCCAGGTCTTGGGAAAATCTGCAGATGTTATTAATGTGTGATAGTACCATGGAAAGGGTGAAGGGGTCTGATGTTTTTATATGTTCTGCACAAAGTTTTTCTACTTATTTATGTCTTTTTTTCACTCATTACCACAAAATCTATTGGGTATTGTTATTGCTACTTCAGTTTTTATATTTTATTTTAATTTTTATCCCTTTTGAATACATTCTAAGAATTTTTAAAAAGTAAAACAAAAGTTGTTCTTTGCATAATGGATATATACAACAAAGGAAATAGTAGGAAACCACCTAAAAGTAGATACTGGACATAATTACCATGTAAAATTTTGGCTGTTTTTCAGAGAATCACTTTTATAGGACCTTAATTCATCCTATTTGAATTTCATATTGTTCCTCTAAAACCCATTTCCTATGTTTCTTGTCCTTCTATAAGTACTCTATCACACATTTTCTTAATAGTCAAACTATCCTGAAAGAAACCGATACTTTATTTTTTAGATATTGTATGTGAAGATGGGAGTATAATTTAAGAGCATGCTGGATTCGTTTTAATGTGTATGTTCAACAATCCTAAACCTTACTTCTAATGGTTGGCAAAGATACAGATCTGGAGATCTGGCAGTTCAACTCTTGTATAGCTATGACATTTTCCAGTTTGCTACATACAAACACTTAGGCTTCCCTGAATGTATTAAGCATTCTGGATATTACGAGAATAATATTTAGACGTCATAGCACTTGATAACATTTTTTTTAATAAATCAGCTTAGTGTTTCAGCTAGACCGAACGATTATGGTTCCATTGTGCTCAGAGTAATAAATGAGAAGGGGACATCTTGTTTTCTTACTCTGTCATACCTGTATAATAAGGTATTTCAGATTTAAAAAACAGTCATTTCTCAACAACTAAACTCAATTAAATCACTAGATGGAAAACACCAGCAGAGAACACATATGAATCTTTTATTATTCTAAGCAAGGACAATGAGATACTTTTTAACACATTTATTCTATTTATCCTACTTAGCCTATTTATCTTTATAATAAAAAGTACAGCTATTACAAATGTTTCTAAGCTCTTTTAAAATTTCCCTGACATTTAAAGGAATCTAATGTACAGGAGACTTATTTATTCATGTTTTGTGCCTTATTGTCTTTCAAAAGCTGAAAGTTCAGGCAATAATGCTGTATCTCAATCCAACTGCATATCTTAAAAAGGGATTTTAGTAAAATACTGCCTAGATAGTACGTCAGTCAGTTTTCTGTCATGATAACAACTGCCTGAGATAGTCAACTTTTTTCTCTTTCATTCCTTCCTCCCTCCCTCCCTTCCTTCCTTCTTTTCTTCTTTCTTTCTTCTTTTTCATTTTGTTACTGAGAATTCAACCCAGAGGCACTTTAACACTGAGCAATATTCCTAGTGTTTTTTATTTTTTTTATTGTTGATACAGGGTCTCACTAAGTGGCTTAGGTCCTCATTTGATTGCTGAGGCTGGCCTCAAACTTGCAATCCTCCTGCTTCAGACTCCCAAGTTGCTGGGGTTCCAGGTGTGCGCCACCATGCCTAGCGAGATATCAACTTTTTAAAAGAAAAGTTTTATTTTTGGCTCACAAGTTTGAAGTTTTCTATGATCCATTGGCCCAGTTGTTTTGAGCCTCTGGAAAGGCAGTATATCATGGTGGGGTATGCCTGGTGGAGGAAAATTCACTTCATGGCCAGGAATCAAGAGAGAAAGAAGAACAGAACTGGGATCCCACAATTGACAACACCCTCATTGACCTAAAGACAATTGGCTAGGCCTCAGCTCTAAAAAAGTTCCACCAACTCCCAATAACAACACCCCAGAGACTGAACTTTGAACATATAGATATTTGGGAACACTCAAGATCCAGTCTATAACAGACAGACATTTGTGTTTAGGAAAATTGGTGATTGATTTACATATTTTGTGTGGATTTGCAGTCAAATTATGAGTTAATTTTCAAAATTTAATTAAACATCTTTCTTATTCTATTCTTGATGATATTACAATCTATCTTTGACTAGGTAATTTTTAATTCCCAGAAGCTTATTTCTCACAATTCTGGAGGCTGTGAAGTCCAAGATCAGGGCGACTGGCAGAATTCAGTGCCTGGTGAAGGGTCATTTTCTGCTCTCCAGATGGAGCCTCTTGTGTCCTTCTGACAGAAGATGAAGGCAGAACTGTGTGTGAAGCCTCTTTTGCAAGGTACTTCATCCCACTCAGGAAAACAGAGTTCTCATAACCCAATACCACTTATAAGTCTCATCCCTAAATCTATCATATTGGCAACTGAGTTTCAACATATAAAATTGAGAGGACACAATCAGACTACAACAGTAAGTATTTACTTGATACAGGTTGAGTGTTCTTTATCTGAAATGCTGGCGACCAGAAGTGTTGTTGCAGATTTGGGAGTTTTTCAGATTTTGAAATATTTTCACAGACTTTAATTGGTTGAACATTCTTGATCTGAAAATCTAAAATCTGAAATGGTCTGCAATCTGAACTTTTTGAGAGTCAAATGTTGCTAAATTTTGTATTTTGAAGCATTTTAGATTTTCAGAGTAGGAATGCTCAACTTGCAATGCAAAAAATACACTGACAGTGTGGTAAAATGTATGTCTCTGATTAAAGATGTCTACCTGGTTTCACTTTAGGACAATTAAAATAGTGTGTGTGTGTGTGAGTGTGTGTGTGTGTGTGTGTGTGTGTGTCTGTACATGCATACGTGTGTGTTTTTATGAAGACCATATACAAAACATGTAAGTTCATGAGGGGAATAGAAAAGTAACTAACATATTTTCCTCCAAAGGCTCAAGTATTAGTGAAACTGCTAAATGTGTATCTAGAGAATATTCATCAAAAACAGTGCATGAGCCATGCTTACTTAGCTGCAAGTTCATTTTTAAAATAGAACAGAAATGGCAAAAAATTCATCTTAACTCTATCATTCACTAGCTGGGTGAAATTCACTTAATAACTTGAAGCCTCATTTTCACTATATGAAAAACAGCATATAAATTCTACACAAGAAAGATTTAACAACAATGAAAACAATATTAATATTATTATTGACTAGCATAATTAGAATGCTTCTTATTGTTATATTCCATTGAAAACTTTTTATGCATACAGGAACATGAGCTGATTCTAACTGGTGGCTCTCTGAACTTTTACAAAATGACACCACCAGTGTAATAAGTTCCCAGATGCAGAAAGTCAATGTAATTAGAGACATAGATGCTCTAGAAGTTCTACATGACACCACAGTGTTACCCAACATGATTCTTTTTTTTCTTCTGGTTCTGGGGATTAAACCAAGGGTTGCATTACCTCTAAGCTACACCAACAGTCATATTTTATATATATATAATTTATTTATTTATTTTTGAAAAAGGGTTTCCCTAAATTTCTGAGGATCTTACTAAGTTGTCAAGGCTAGCCTGGAAGTTGCTATCCTTCTGTCTCACTCTTCTCAGTGACCAGGAATACAGACATGCACCTTGTTGACCAGTTACCTATAACTAATCTTTCTCCTCTAAGGATAGCTAATATCTTATTGTCTTGACTTACAACAATAGTTTGTCTGGTATTACTGTCCTTATTTTACCTCTATTGGCCCTTACTTTTAGAAAAAGTTAATTGTCTTTCTATACTGATAAAGTCAAAGGAGATTCATTCTCATTAGAAAGCTATAGGGATCCTTCTTTAAAACTGATTCATTGATATGAGTATTGGGCTGGAATACAAAAACAAAAACAACACTGGAATTCCAAGACCTTTCTTTAATGTCTGTGATTCCTAATTTCTCCCTCTCTTAATGAGATGCTAGTTTGTATTGAGTAGGATGTAGAAGAGTTTTGTGAACTGTAAAGTACTGTGTAAGTATGTTAGCAGCACCTATAGTAATAATGGAAAGAAAGAAAATAATGTGAAAAATCTTTGATCAAGGATAGATTATACATATATTCAGGAAATGACAAGAACTGTGAACAGGTGAGTTTATGGTTGTAGTGCTGGGTACATGGTAGAGAGACTAGTGATGGGGTGATTAGGTTTAAATTGAGTTTGGGAACATATGGAGCCAATATGGTTTTTGAAATTCAATATCATTATTATTCAAAACTAAAGAGGCTTTAGAAACTATGACAGAAGTAGAGTGGGTCTGCAGGTATTGCGCATAACAAAGACCTAAGTTAAATATGTGACATGGCCTGAACCAATAAATTAATTAATTAAAGTCATTTACTTATTATGTATTTAAAGTACTGTTATTTGCTTTTGAGACCACTTTTTAAGAAATTTAGGTGTGGTGAACATTTTTATAAGTTTAAAATAATAAAAAAGTAATTTTGGTTTTAAGGTTGTCAACTTCAGAATTGGAAACACGTTAGTTATGAAGGACTGCTTCCTTCTCTTAGGAGAGCCTGGTGAGGAGAAAAAGGGAAAGAAGGAAACCTTTCTACCATCTCTCCTGTGGCCATCAGAAAGCAAATGTTGGTGATCAGGAGGTAAAGTTTAATTCCATAAGATCATGGCTCTAAAATTTAAGGATATAAGGGTCCCTTGAGTGAGTAGTTAAAATGCAGACCTGGATTTTAAAATGCAGGTCTGGATCTGACCTCTGAAGGTTGTAGTTCATTGTGTCCCTGAGGGGGCCCATGAGATTCTAATAAAGCTGCTCTAGGAACCACAATTTGACAATCACTGACTGAGAGAATGGAATATTCTGAGTCTTATGTTAAGGCACAAGGAACCTGGAAAGAATATAACTTTTGCCATAAGCAGGTGTGAGGGAAGACAGATACTGAAGCAAAATAGTACTTGAGAAGGGAGCAGATGGCAGGAGAGTGGACATTCAAGTGAAACCAGGAAGAAATAGCATGCAAGAAAAGGTGCAGAGCCCCCGGAGGACATAAAAACCACAGGAAAATCACACAAGAAAGAGAAAGCATGTAGGTGAGAGATTCTCAGAGAGCAAAATCAAAGAAGTTTGAGAAAGAAAGCACTGAGGATACTGTGGGAGCAATTTACCTCTAGTCCAATAACAAATGACACTTGAGAAATATAGAAAGGAAATATATCAGCCTTGTAATTTATACACAAAAAAAAAAATAATAGAAAAAGATGCAGTCTCAAGACTGCAGCAGCCATTCACAGCTAGGAAGTTTCACTAACATGGAGGCCAACTTCATGTTTATGTTCACTAACATAAAACAAGACAGGGAAAAAAAAGCCAATTAAAGATACAAAATTAGGTATGTAAATATATGTTTCTTTAAAATGAAAAAGTGATTACAAAAAGTTCTTGTGAATTTTAAAAAGCTGAGGAACACAAGATTTTAGAAGAGTCACATGTAATAATAACTACTGTGTGGCACATATATAGCACTGATTTGTTTTGCTTATAAACTCTTTAATCGCTGTATCATATGGCAGTTGTCTAATATTGCATAGCAAAGGATGGAAAGATAAGTTCTTATTGGCAGCATTATTTACTGAATTGTTATTATCAGTTGCTGTCATTATTATTTACAGTTTTGAAAAGTTTCTTTTGGCCAAACAGTTCCTTACCCATGATACTACACCTATTTCCTTTGGAGTTTATTGTTTAGGTGGGTCTTTTGCTGGAGAACTTAGGATTCTAGGCCTTTGCTCTCTCATGACTCTTGCTGTGTTGTTGCCCCATTTCTGCCTGATCCTTGCTGCTGTTCGGTTTTCAGGATTTGGGGAGAAGTTGTGTATGGGATGATATGGTCATGAAATTCCCCCTGAAAAATGCAGAGTGTAGTGTTTGCCCCACTCTTCAGGTTCCAACATCTTGATGCTCAATAAAGTCTGAAGGCATCTTGTCACTGGCATTGGGTAGATTCTGGCCTGCAACCTGGAGACCACCAACAGCTGAGGGTGGGCCCCTAGACTGTGGCTGTGTCCACATTCTTTGAAGATAACTTTCCACCCTGAGTTGGTAGGAGTTTGCTTCCAAAAACACTGGTTGTGAGCATAGTTTGGGTCTATGGGGGATTAATTGGTAGGTCACACATTTCCAACCTCAGTAGTCTCCAGAGATACCTGCTCTCTAGATTCATGCCCAGACAGGAAGGGAATTCAGTGGATCATTTATTTCTCACCAGTATGTTGCCTTGTACAAAACTACTTAAATCTGCCTCTTCATACAGAGGTGATAAAGGTTCATCCTTGTCCTAACAGAAGTGCAATTTACATGAGTGCACTCAAGCATCAACAAGTAACAAACACAGGATAAAAATCTATTGATAATTACCACATCAAAATCTAAATATAAAGATACACTTGTTGCCATTAAAAGATTAAATAATTTACTTCAAATTAAAGTCAGATATATCTAAAATGTTATTCTCAAAAGATGTGCACCATGTTCCTCCCTCCCAACTATTTTTATAGTTAGCTGACAAATAAAATGATATTTAAATGTCTGACAATTGTATTGCATCACATTCTATTTTCTGAGGACGTTCAGAAAGTTGTTCCTCAACTCTGTGTTCTAAATTGTGGGTTATCATAATCATCATTAATGATTTGTTCCATTGATTGAACCCCTTAAGGTACTCAGCCAGTAAAATGATGAGCATTTTATAGGGGATAATCCATGGGATAATTGAAGTTTTTAGAACAACTGACTGTGAGTAATAATTCTGATTGTATTTGACTGACAGAAGGAACGCCTCATGATGGCTAGAGTCTAAAGCAATGCTCATCATTAATCTGATTTTTCCATCTTTGCTAAAGTCAAAATAAAATTATAATGTTGAAGAAATGAAGAATAGAAAATAAAATTTGATGTCTTTGAAAAGTGTTCTTCTGTTAAAAAAAACAAGAAATCATATTCTGAAGTCCCTGACATTGTGTTCTTTCATTTCTTCAGAATGAATTCTTGGTCCACTATCTCACGAACAAGTCTGTGAGTGGGAGATGGCTACAGGGAAATTGGGATAGGGCAGCTGAAACATGATCTCAATCTCCAGCAGTATCTCTTGATCCTGAAAATCCAGGATCAAGATAATCATCCATCCCTGCCTTCCAACCATATCCCTGACAAATTCCATCCACTAAACATCTCCTATTTAGAAATTCTTGATTAGGACTCTTCTATGGCATTCAGGCTTGACAGAGCTCTGAGTGGGCAGGAGGGAAGAATGGCAGACTGACCTGTATTAGACAGCCAGTGGGCTCTTGAAAATTACTGATTATATCTGGTAAAGTATATGTTCCTTTTCTCTGTGTGCTTGCCACATCATTGTAATGTTCTGTAGGCCGTCATCTGAGAAATGAAGTAAGACACACAATAAGCCTCAATGGGTAAGACTGGGCTAAGCAAGAAGTACTGTCTTTTACCTCCTTTTAGGAAAAGCTGTGCTCCATGGGTAGGCAAGGGCTTAGATTAAAGCCTCTTCTCTGTAAACACACATATTTATATGTGTAGGACAATACACACATTTTACTTTAAAACACACACGCCCATTTTCATAGAACATGTGTAACCACTGAGTTTTAGGATATTCTTGGATTCTACCCAAATCCAGTCAAAAAGTTTCATTTGTAGTATATGTTCAAACACCAAGTGTTGTATTCCCTGGTATATTAAGATTCACTTTGGAGTTTAGGGGTACCTACTAATTGAATAATCTCTACTAGTAATCTACACCTTAGCATATTTTTGTTGAAATTCTTGTCACTGTCTTAGTCGGAAACAATCATAATTAGAATTGATTAAGGTTAGTTGATCAAAATACTATTCCCTCTTAATAATCCTAAGAGGAAAGGAGATAAATGTAGTACATCCTTCATATGAGATGCTTTTTAAGGTTTTGTATTATTGCTTATGTTTTATTGTTGAAACTGTTATCGTTAGTGAGCTATTTGAGTGCGGCTGCTGTGTCTCCTATTTCCTGGTATCTCAAGAATGGATTTCTCTCATAGATGCTGTGATTTCTCATCATAAATGTTGTGATGATTTTATTTTAAAAAAATATAAGGAACTACACTGCTCTTCACTTACTTCCAGGAGAAACTCCACATGGAGAGAACAAAGGAACATGACTAATGGTCTCGCAGTGATGTCTTTACTGTAACTCTAAACTCTGTTCTATATAAAACAATAAAATTTATTAAAGACCTATATTGTGCCTGGGTAGGACAGTCCTAATGTCCACTTAGAAAGCCTGAAAAACTGTGTTTGGTCTAATTGCAATACCATGACACTGGGGGAAATGTTTTTACAATTTGTAACTTTGTAGAATTCAATATTGCCCTCTAGCATAGTATAACATATATTTCTCTGAATTCAAAGATAATAATTGAACTTCCCATTACAAATAGCTAGAGATTCACAGAAACAGTTGCTTTGCGCTTTCATCAAAGTTGTTGACGCACGTTTAACATTGCCTTTTTCTGTGTCTGTCACTCAACGGTACATTATATTTATAAATTAACAACACTCAACTATTTATATTATTCTGATCTGCCTGAAAGCATCATGCATGATGCATAAACAATTCAGTCCATTGATAAGAAGCTTCAGCAGAGTATAAGAATATAGTTGTTTAATTTTAGATCTTAGAAATCTCAGTGCAGGTACCACAAATCCTTGCTGTACCACACTGAGCTCATGAGAATCAATTGTGCTTTGTAATTTGATCACCCCTCTCTTTTCCACTCAGGTCTGTCCTTCTCATTCATTTCTTGCTTTTATTTTTCTTGCATTATTTTCAATATTGATATGACCTAGCTTCATTTCAATTTTTAAGAGAAGTTTGATAGAACACATGAAGAAAAGGGGAATAAAAAGATACATACGATTCCAAGCATGTTTTTAATACTATATATAGTATAGTACAAAAGTGTGTACAGTGTTTTATTTCTTTAGGATATTGTTGATCTGCCTGTGTAACAGACATTTCAGCATATTGAAATCATGTCTCCAATTTGCCCTTGTCTTTTCCAGTGAAATTATCCTTTCTCCTGGGAGCCATCCTACGGTTGTGCCAGTTGATTTAGTGATGTTGGTATGAATAAATAGTGTTCAAAATGACATGGAGCCATCATGTTGGTTGCAGAGGGGTCATCAAAACCTAGATGGCAAGGGACAATCAATACATCTCTATTATACACTGATGGAAGGGAAGTGTTTTAAGACAGCAGCTCCATCATTCAAAGGTGCTTATATATTCTCAAAATAGCTGTCTTTAAAGAATCAATTTTTAATGGGATTAGGGCCTTATCATTTTAAAGCTGCTTGGCCAGTCTATAACTTTGACAACTACCTTTATGCCTTTTCTCATTTGTAATGTACTTTCTCATCAGAAGTGCTCAGAGAAAAATGTGCATACAAAAAACAACTAATTTTCTTTGAAAGAAGTCTGTTATGTAAAAAGTTGAAACTTTGTGCAATTTAAAATTAATAGTTTTCTATTAAATAAAATTTCAGTTTTCAAAACTAGTCATTAAAGAGTGTATTTTTAAAAATCTTTAGATTCAGGAATAAGAAAACTAAATCCTTCCTACAAAGGCTTAATAGTAGAATAGGAATGAAGAATGGTTTGGTGGAACTTGAGTATGATTTTGTTTGACCTGGAGGTGGACAGTACTGATTTGAAATAAATCCAGGCATTTCACCAGAGCTGGGCATCATAGTATCTATAGTCTCAGGGCCTTGGAATTTCTTGCTAAGACCAGTGCCAGTGCCTACCACCCCTGAAAGGCCCTGGCTTTCATGACTTAATTTATTTTCACGTGGTGATGTTGATCTAATGCTAGTAACTTCTAGATCTGTGTTGAAAGACTTGCATCATCCATTATATAAGAAATTGACCTATTTTGATTTGATCTATACATACTTGAAATTTTGCCTTACAGACTTATTTTTTTGCTAACATTTTGCTGGTGTACAATTAACATAATATAAATCACACATATTTAAAGAGGAAAACTTGGTATTTTGTCATATGTACACCTGTAAAACCAACTTTACATTCAAGATAATGGACAAATGTATCAACTCCAAAAGATTATGCCCTTTTGTAACCCTTCTTTCCCATAACTCTGTCACACTACCTTCTATTCTTTAGTGACTACTAATCTGCATTATTTTTGCTTTCTGCTGCTGTATATTAATTTTCATATTTCTGGAACTTACATAATGAAAATTATAAATACTCTTTCTTGTCTAAAATATTATATCTGGAAAAAATTTAAGGTTCATTTATGTTGATATGTATATCAGTACTGTATTCTGCTACATTGCTGAGTAATGTCCTGTCATCCATATTTGTCACATTATTTTTATCCACATTATTTTTATCCATTAACCTGTGGATGAACATTCTATATTCCTTTACATTGCTGAGTAATATCCCATAATATGAATTAACTCAATTTTTTTATTCATTAACCTTTGGATGGACATCTGAACTGCTTCCAGTTTTTTTTTTTTTTCTTTTTTGTGGTGCTGGGGATTGAATACAGGGCCTTGTACATGCAAGGCAAGCAATTCCACCACTGAGCTATATCCCCAGTGCCCAGTTTTTTTTTTGTTTTGTTTTGTTACATATAAAGATTCTAAGAACATTTGTTTTCAAATCTTTGTAGGGGTTTATGCTTCCATTTTTCTTGTGTGACCAAGAGTGGAATTTATGGAGTATAGACATGTACCACACATCGATATTCTAAGTCAATGGCTCACTGCAGCAATTTTGCAATGAAATCAGTATTTCAAAGAGGTATTTGTTTTTTATATTTACTACAGCACTATTCACAATTGCCAAAGTATGGAAACAACCTGTGTTCATTGATGGATAAACAAATCACAGTGTACATGCAAACACACACACACACACACACATTTACACACACACATGGAATACCAATCAGCCTTGAAAAAGAAGGCAATCCACTCATTTGTAACAACATAGTTAGTCCCAGGAAATAAATGAAGCATTAAATAAGGCAAGTAAAGAAAGACAAATATAGCATGCTTTCACTTAAAATATAGAGCTTGAAGCAGTTGGAGTCATGAAATAAGAGAGTGAAATGGGGGTTAGCATAAATGAGGAGAGTGATGTAAACGAGAAGCTGGCAGTCAAAGAGTCCAGTGTTTTAGTATTAGGTATATGAAATGAATAAGTATTAGACATTTAATGTAAATCATGGGCCCTATGGCATAATAACATATTGCACATTTGAATTTTGCTGAGAGCAGGTTTTAAGTGTTCTCACCAATAAAAAAGAAAGAAAGAAAGAAAAAGACCAAAACGTAAGTATGTTAAGAAATGGATATATATATATTTTTTTTCTTTTTTCTTCTTTGCTAGAATATCTCAAAACATTGTACTCTACACCTTAAACATACAAAATTTTAATGAGAAAAATTCTAAAGGTAAACATAAAATACAGACATAAATGATATTTCTAGAGTGGTAATTGTGAGAATTATAAGAATAGTATCATTTTAGTAACAATGAATAAACAAAATTTTTAAAAAATCATATTTATGGAGTGAGTTAAAAAACCTATCCTCTAAGTAATACTTTCAAAGTTAAAAGCATTGCATAGTAGGGTAAAAAGTTAAAAATTCAAAAATGAATAAAGACATATCATCCAAACAGTACTTAAGAATGTTAATAACAGATAAATTTGACTTCAGTGCAAGGGAAATTCCCAGAAAGAAGGGAATTATGTAATGATAAATTTTAGATCCTCCATCTGGGCATGGTGGCATGTGCCTATAATCCCAGCAACTCAGGAGGCTGCAGCCAGGATGACAAGTTTGAGGCCTGTCTCAGCACTCAGTGACTCCTATCTTAAAAAACAGAAAAGATGGAGGGCTGAGATTGTAGCACAGTGATAATGTTCCCCTGGGTTAAATCCCCATTGTCACACACAAACACAAAACATTAATCCTCCAAGAACACTTAGTGATTCTAAAAAGAAGGAAGAAGGAAGGGAGAGCATTTTAATACAGAACTGAAACATTTCTGACTATAAAATATTTATGCCTATATTAACATTATATACATCACCAATATTTTTACACATTTATATAAGCAACACCTAGGCCATAATTGGTACTTGTTGAATACTTTGATTCCTTAAGAATGAAAACTACTTTTAGAAGGAGAGAATATTATATTTAAAAAAAAATTACTTCAGCCAGGTGCAGTACTGTACTCCTATAATCCCAGAAGCTTGGTAGGTTAAGGCAGGAGGAGGATCATGAGTTCAAAGCCAGCTTTAGTAACTTAGAGCAGCCCTATCTCAAAATAAAAAAATGAAAAAGGGCTGGGGATGTGGCTCAGTGGTTTGCACAGTGCCCTTGATACAAAAAAAAAAAAAATGCTTGGAAAAAAAAGAAAAGGGGAAAAGGGAAAAAATAAATAAATGAATAATTACTTTAAAACTTACTTAAAGCATAAGCATACAAAAATTATCATGGTTTAAAAATATGCATTCATTTTGTTGTAAAGCACTGACTTTATTTAAATAATTTCTACATTATCAAGGCTTTAAGGTAGAACTGATTGTCCTTCTAGATATGATTGCAAGTTTACAAAAATTAAAATTTGGAGGTACATGGCTACTGAAAGTGTAGAGGAGAATACAATCTCTGTAATGTCATTATTGCTCTTGGATTCATCTAATATTTCCTATTCTGACTTGCACAATTCTGTTAGAATAGCTTTTAGGACACCTACAAGTATGAATTTAGTCAAAATTCTATTGTAGGAACACAGGTGTTATATCATATGAAGAACATCTGCTAAGCCAGCTGTTGTCACCATTTAAGTTCAAGCTGTTGCCAAGAAGCATTTCCCCCCCCCCCCATCGTTTTATTTGTTCATTTGGGGAGAACGATCTGGGACTGAGTGCCAAATCGAGATGTGATTATTACAGTAGAGAGTGATTTGGTAGGCCCCAAGTGGGCTATCATATCTTTGCAAATCGAATGGTCTGAATAGCTGCCAGGACATATTGAAATGTGGTTGATAGATATACTGAATGGCACTGTTAACAGTGATGGTGAAATATTTTGCCTTGGTGAAGGTGATTGTGAACTGTACACTGGAACTTGCTATAAGTATAGTCATTTAGCCAGTGTTAAGTTCCTGTTATGCACTGAACTGAGGTAATAGAGCCAAGAGTCTGACCTATGCAGTCAAAATGAATTACAGGTGGAGCATGAGACTCAGTTAATTTTGGCAGTGTAAAGAAATACCCACATTATCTAGGTCAGCTATCACATTTTTCCCCCTCTGGATGATTGCTAAACTCTATTTTTTTTTAAACAGAAGAAAAATTTGAGGTATGACAGTCATTTGATTTAGTTGTAAAGATTAAATATTTAGATATCAAGAGAATCACCTCTAATTATTCACCATGAGAATGAGGTTAGGAACGTAGGGCCATTCCTCATGTACTTTGTCTCAGAAATATAACTTTAATTAGAAGCAAGCAGTGATTTGTGTGTATTTTTTGTACATCTGCCCCAGGCAATCACGAATCTCTGAAATGACCTGTCCATCAAAAGAGGTGGGAGCTGAGACTAGATGTTAAATGTAATTTGTTCAACTTTTTAAACTGTGATACAAACAATATTCCACCAAGAAGAAGAACAACAAATGCTTTTTACAAAGGCTTTTACACTGTGATAGAGGGAAAAGAAATCACAGAATAGAATGACCTGAGTGTCAATTATTTTATAAAAATATCCATTTAAAACATTTATATTGATGCACTATGAAGATAAATGCCTTCCTTCTAAGACCAAGAAAACACAGTTTACATTAATAGACTCTGTCTCTTAAGGCATCCCAGGGGCACGTGTTTGTTCTTTTTGGCATTAGGTCAGTTTCTTTGGAAAAGTTAGAAACTCTGCAATACTGCTAAGTGGGTGTTACTCTGACTTTACATAACGAAAGTCAAGATCATTTATGTGGGGCTTCAGTTGGGCATAGAGGAACTTTGTCTACTATTAGTTTTGAACTAGTTAACAATTAAAATATTAGATAACTATGGATCAAAAATTGCACTTTACTATTTACAATAAAGCAATGTCTTTAGGGAGGAAGTACTTACTTCCTTGGGATCATTGGGGTTAGGTCTTTACTCCTATCTATTTATAAACGTTGTCACTTTCCTACAAATGGCTCTTCCTAGTCAGAGCACTATTAGTCCATAATTTCAATGATAGTGTCTCCTTTCTTTTCTTCTGCTCTGCAAATAGTCCTTCCTCCACTTCACCAAATAAAATTTCATGCCTTTGATATGGCTGTGATCAGAATCAGAAAGTTTTTAGATGTTCTCAGAGGGATTTGGAATTTATTTTCATGTGAAGGAGACAGTAACTCTTTATTTTAACTTAGGGTTAGGTAGGACCAAGGGAATAGTATGTTCAGGTTTAATTTTGGCATTAATTGAATTTATTTAAAAAATATAATGTATTCCCATTATATGTAGAGCAAAATATGCCACCGAAAATTCAGTACCTTTGTCAAATTGGCTGCTAGAACCTTGGTAAATTATGTAAATGCTGGACTATGTGTGGGTAGTAAGACTCCCGAATGAGAACTCTCATGGTAAAAAGTGATGGGGAAAGGAAGTAAAAAGAAGATGAAGCACTGTAAAGGTAAAATGGAGATGATTAGCATGAGAGGTTTGTTGCACATGACTTAGTTAAGGATTGGGAATCTATTGAAAACACAGTAAACAAAAGGCAAAGAACAAAGAAAACAATTGCATGATATTCTATGGAGGAAACTTAAATGTGTGTTAGAATATGAAAGCAGCCAGTCTGAAAAACAGCACATTATAAGATGCCAGCCTGGAGTCTTGTGAAAAATGAAGAACTGTTGAGATAGTTAAAAGATCAGTGGTTGCCAGGAGCTAAAGGGAAGGGAGGAATGAATAGACATATCACAGAGGTTTTAGAGGCAGTGAATATACTTTGAATAAGTGCTACAATGGTGTGTATATGCTGTTATAAATCTGTCAAAGTCCACAGAATGTGTGCCACCAAGAATGAACCCCAGTGTTAACTATACACTTTGGGAGAGAAAGATGTATAAATGTAGCTCTTTTAACTGGGTTATCACAAATGTACCATTCTATGTGGGATATTGTAAAGGCATTGGGTACATGGGACCTATCTGTACATTTTATTCAATTTTGCTATCAACCAAGTACTTAAAGATAGTTTAAATATTAAACTATTTTAGCATTAAGATAATTTAATTATTTAAATTTATATTTTCAAAATAGGATGTAACATAGCATTGGAGAACTCTGCTCAACAGAACTAGTCAAGAGTTTCCTAAACTGGGGAGAAGAAAAATAAAACAGGGAATGAATTCATTGAGACCTCAGAAGCTTCTGTGAGTTTCTTCTACTATAAGTACCTTTACTGCTTGGCACAGAGGTTGAGTTCTCTGAAAAAAAAAGAGGCATGGGCATTGGAGACATATTTAGCTCTTCACTTGGGAGAAGCAGGGGTCTGAGTGCCACAATGATGTTTTTAAGGCACTTTGACATAGTAAATTCTTGTGACTCTTGCCTTCTGCAAGCTCAAGATGGAAAAAAAATGATCAGGGAATGGGGGCAGGTAACTAAGTACTGACAAACCTGCATCCAGATCAGCAGCAAGGCACATGGATGCTTTCAGGTGGGGCTGGGTGGTTTTTAAACCATGCAAAGCAGTCATAGAAGTAGGTCAATTGTACAATATTCCCATATCCCAGGAATTATTTTTCTATATTTTCAAACCAAATAGAAAGTACTTGGGAAGACCAGACACATAATGCCCTTCATTTTTTACAAGACTCCAGGCTGGCATTCAACACTTTAAATATTCCATGTTAAATTGATATGCTGAGGATCTGGTTAATATATCTACATTTGAATTCCTGCAGTTGAGCTCATACCCAGATATAAAAGTACAGGGCATCAATGCTGGAAAACAAAATGTCTGTTCATTAGGTTAGTTTTTAGGAGAAGTTTTTTTTTTTTTTTAATTTAAAATTTTTTAAATTTTTTTTTGTGTATGTCTGTATTTAATTTTGAAATATAAGAGAAAATAAAGGAAAGAATCAGTGACACAAAGCAAAATGACTTCTTTCCACTTATGGAGTGCAGTACTGCAGGCAGAATTTGAAGTCATTTTTACATGAAGAATTCTGAGACATACTGAGAAAAACAGCATCAGTGGACAGTTTATCTCAGACTTTGGTTTTTGTGTGTTTAGGCATTAGAAAGTCAAGTCATCAGTGTGTGGTTAGATTTTGGAGGTAAAAAAGTAATTGGCAAGAATGATTTCTTGATTAATTTGCTTGAACGAGAAAGGATGTTCCAGTGTTCTTTGGTAAAAGACACACACAAAAAATTGTTGACTTGAGGTTAGAGAGTGAGAGGCATTATGTGAGTTCAGATGTAACATGTTGAATTTTCATTGCCTTTAAGATTATCTGAGATAAGATATCAAAATCTTTGTGGATATTGTGTTTGAAGCTTGAAGGAATGTACTGATGAAAGGGAGTTTCTCTACTTCTGCTGGAAGGTGTGGTGTGGACAAGGGGCCTGATTCTTCACCTGAGAGCTGTTGCAATAGACCCCAGCAGCTGACCACCAATTCCTTCTTCTTTTTGAATTCTTGTCTGTGAATTCAAAGAATGAAATCCACAGAACAAGGTGAGTGAGTGGAACAGTAGTGTTTTTTCAAGGGTGCATAGGAACAACTCCCACAGGGTAAGAGAGGAACCAAAAGTGATTGCCACCTGACTTTGTGCTTGTCTAGGGGTTTATATACCACCTGGCTCAACACAATTGATCTAAACTTATGCTAATCAGTATATGTAAAAGTACTAATGCTAGTGTTCCAAATTTATGCTCATTAGGGTTTGGGAAAGTATGAACAACCTAGGTTAGCCTTGAATTTCATTCAGGTTTGTCTTATTTCCATTTTCTCTCTGCTTCTCAGATAGCTGAAGGTTGAGGTCAGAGAATTATGCTTGCCAAGTGGGGAGCTGGGAGTGGGCTCTGGTGCTGCAGTCCCCTGCAGAGTGGGTGTCTGCCCTGGGCCCAGCAGCGCAGTATGAGGACAATAGGTCAGTGTGCCTTGGCTTGCCTACAGCTGGCCTGCAGCACCTTGACCTTTGCTCTCTGCCTGTGCCTCCACCTGCCTGGGCCATCATTCTGCTGCACTTCTCAGCTCTACTAATTGACTGCTGCTTCTCAGCATGGACCAGTAGACTAGCTGCACAGCTTGGCAGCCAGGGAACCATGTCACTGGGTGAGATATAAATTTGGAAGATTCCAAATTATATTTTCATAACTTTGGAGTTTATTGACATAGGGTTCCTAGTACTAAGACTTGAAGTACTCCCACAATTAAAAGTATCTGTTAAGTGGAATGAACCACATGTAATGATAGAATAAGTAACTGTTAGGGTCCATAAACAAGTCAAGATGGCGCCTGGCACTTTGCCAGAAGGAGTGGTTTGCGAAGTAACGCCAGTGAGCCATTAAGGATGATAGAGATTCCTTGATGACTGACTGCTGTGTCTAGATTATGCCAATTAAGTTAAGCTGTGTGTAATCATTAAGATGATGATTCCTTATTGGTTGACTGCTATATCTAGTTTATGTTAATTAAGATAAGCTGTGTGTAATTAGTTAAGTATATATATATCTCTGCCGTCCTGCAATAAAGCGGCTCCCGCTCCTGCTGTATCGATCTTCACAAGTTCCTTGTCACCCCACCCCCCACCCCCTGTTACATTGCTGCAGCCAGCCAGACTGCGGCAAGTAACAGGGGAGAGAAGACTAGAATTAAGAGAGCATGCCTTCATAGAAACCAAGGAATAAAAATGTTCAAGAAGGGCATTGTTAACAGTATAAGGTACTGAGAGCTTACAAACCAGACTGGAAACTTGGTACTTATCACATAGAAGGCATTGGTGACATCATCAGGATCAGCTACTGGGGAGTGTGTACAAATGGCTACAGATGTCACACTGGTGTTGGTTGTAGAGTGAATGCAGTATGAAAAAATTATTCTGAGGAAGAGAGTTTTTTTTTTTTTTTTAAGAGCATGTTCTTTGAAAGAGTTGTTGCTGGATAAGAGTGAAGGATGTGCAATGAAGGGCCTTTTTTTTTTTTCCTTTGTTTTATCTTATTCTATTGTGGGAGACTTGAACACAAAGTTTGATTTAAAAAAATCAATTGAATCAGGTAAAGCATGAAAGAGAGGGAGGAAATAATGAAGAATGTAATGTTTCTGAAAATTTGAAGGTGTGGCACCTAAGATATATGTCAGGGGATGAATCATAATTATGCTTTTCATTATTACCATCAACTTATTTTGTACATCTTCAGCCTGAGGAGACTGGGAGACATAGAAAACAATTTATTTTTAGAGGAAATTTTATTTTTATTTTCTCTTGCTTATTTCACTCAGGTTGGATATTGAATTTCTGGAAGCATATTAATAGAGTACAAAGACCACAGCATTTGAATACACATAGTGGTCTTTGAAACCAACATTGCAATTTAACTAGATACATGATCTCTGGTAAATTACTCAATCTCTGATTTTTCTCATCATAAAAATTAAGATAATTACAACATTTTAAAGCTTTTAAACTGAATACTAAATGGCTTGATAAAATGAAAAATACATAATAGTGTGTCTTTATACTGTATTCACTTAAATAATCTTAATTCCTTTCTTAGTCTGATGAAAGATTAAAATTTTAAGATTTTTCCTTCCAAGTAAGGTTTGTGGTTTGTGGTTGGTTTGTGTCTCCTCTTGTCACCTCCAAAGTCAGTTAATACAGATTCTTTTCTCAATGTGCCAAAGAAAGAACTACTTTGGGGAGTAACACCTTTGGATCTTCTTTTGAGGCTCACTCAGTAAATCCCTCTTTTATGAGAGACATCACAAGCAGGGAAAGCCATGGCTGTATGACTGCTTCCCAATGTATATGCTCTCTCCAGTCAAAGCCTCTCCTCTCCAGCAGAGCCTTTGCTCTGGCTTCCAAGACCACAATATTAAATGCTCAGAACTCAAGGAGCTATGTATATTACATGTTCTGTGCCACTCAGAGAATCCACTACACTTTAAGCATCCTTGTCTTGATTATAGTGATTTAGTGGTGTTTTAGAATCAGACTGCTCACATCAGATTGTGGCTTTGTCAAATACTCACTGTGTAACCTTGAGCAAGTGCTTTAAACTACCTGTGCTTCAAGCTTCAGTTTCCACCTTGGTAGAATGGAGATAATATCATAGACCTATTGTTATGATTAAATGATATATTTAATCATATGAGTGACCTGTGTCCATGGTAAATGCTCATTAAACATAATGTAGTCGTTTTTTTTTCTTTTCTGTATTCTGAAATCTCCAGAATTCCCAACCTGCATTAGTGTTCATCCTTCTTCCTTTAAAAAAAAATTCAACTGGGCTGGGATTGTGGCTCAGTGGTAGAGCACTTGCCTAGCATGCATGAAGCTCTGGGTCCCATCCCCAGCACCACATAAAAATACTAAATAAATAAAATAAAGGTATTGTGTACATTTACAACTAAAAAATATTTTTAAAAAAATTCAGCTTAAATTTTATTGAAACAAATCTTTTTTTAAAAAAATATATTTTTGGTTGCTAATGGACCTTTATTATTATTTTTAAAAATTTATATGGGGTGCTGAGAAGTGAACCCAGTGTCTCATGAATGCTAGGCAAGTGCTATACCACTGCACTGTGACCCCAGTACTGAAACTAATCTTTTGATGAAAAATCCATAGTTTCGAAACACAACATGCTGTTATAATCCAGCCCAAACTCTTATGCCTGATTAAGGAGTCTAGAGCCCAGAGGATATACCCTGATTGACTCATATGAAGTAGAAGTGTGAAGACTCCATCTGTTTTGCTTATGAGAAAAGGAAGATGAAAAAAGGGAAAATATTTCATAAGAATTTAATAATGTAATACAATTTTCATTTATATTATAAAAAAGTTGAGTATACATACTTTGTGATGTTAAAAATTAATTGAGCATGTATGTTATAATTTAGAAATAAAGGAGCCATGCTTGGTTATCGAGTTAGTTTTTCGAAGGCTTGGAAACATTATGATATTTAACAAATTTATGTTTCTTTCTAATAAAAGGCAATACTTGTATGCAGTCCTTGAGAAGAATTGTGGTAAACAAAAAATATGGCATTTTTGAATAAAGAAAAATAAAATCTAGAAAACAGAAGAAATTTGACCAGGGTTAGTGTTTTATTTTTAGAGATGATAACAAACAATACCTCACTTACATTTTTGATAAGCAAGGTACCATTTTTTTTTGTCAGGAATTTAAAGAAGCTATTGAATTTTTCACAAAGGCAAATATCTCAAAATTAGTTACACACTTTTTCCCATGCCTAAGCAGGAATGCACAAATCTTTAAGGTAGAGAAATATTTGGAAGAAATTTACTGGGGCAACATGCACAAAAGCAATTCTAGATTTTTTTAGATCCTAGGAATGATCAGCACATGAACTTTATGAAAGTTCAATTAAGGTATGAAGAATTTTGGAATTTTTCTAGAAAGATCTTTAAAAACAAATATAAAGGAGAACCAGGTATGGTGGTGCACACCTGTAATCCCCCCAACTCAGAAGGCTGAGGCAGGAGAATTGTGAGTTCAAAGCCAACCTCATCAACTTAGAGAGGCCCTAAGCAACTTATCAAGACCTGTCTCTAAATAAAATATTAAACAGGCTGGGGATGTAGTTAAGGAGTTAAGTGTCGCTGGGTTGAATCCCCTGTACCAATATGTATGTGTGTGTGTGTGTGTGTATTACACACACACACACACACACACACACATACCATATTATATCTATTACATACATATATGAAAGAATTTAATCTCATGTTTCCCTTTAACACCACCATCAGCTAGGGTCAATGAAACAAGAAAACTCATTTTATTGCTCACTTTAGGGTTAGGTTTTCTATCCCCTAATTATTATTTAATCCCATTCAATTCCCTGTACAATTATGTATAGTGTGAAGATTATTCTGAATTTATTTCCTTATACAATGTGGCAACTAAATAAGTGAGAATAACTATTTATCATTATATGTATATCTACCACATCTTTCATCTCAAGTTATGTTTATAGTTTAAATAAAAACCTTATGTAAATATGTAAAACTTTTTAGATAAGCAAGAATATCTTTGTTAATAAATTTTTAACTTTTTAGACATTGTTTATTTATTGCTCCACCTCACTAAAATTACTTAAGATTATTGAACAAAAGGGATGTCTTCAAATTATGTTTAAAGATTTTATCTATTAGCAATTTATAACAGATCTGAACAGTTATACAGAAACAGAATAATTAAAAACAGAAAATATCTGCTGGAGATGCTCATGGAAATTAAGAAAAATGGGATTCTTAATTACAGAATACTACCAAGCTCTTGGTCTATATACATGCTTTATATATGGCTCATTTTAAAGAATTATTTGATCAACAAATCTTTCTACCTAAACACATTTGTAGAACTAGTTTTAGAAGACAGGGTTTGTCGAATATTGAGAACTATTTTTTCCCCTTTTCTCTCTTCTTTTGTTTTCCAAGACTAGGGATCCAACCCAGTGCCTCACATCTGCTAGGCAAGTGCTCTACCCTGAACTACTTAGTCTGCTCTGCTCTCAGATATTAGAGTGTGACTTTCCTGACAGAGTTACCTCATTTTTAAAATTAAGGCTTCGATGAGGTGATGTCTGAGATTTTATGTCCCTTGGTCACTGGCAATCTGTGATTATATAATTTTATATGATAAATCATCATGATAAATCCATGCAGCAATGTTCAGGATGGATAATTCCTTTTAATGGTAAATTCCATTTTATAGGAAAAAAAATCATGTAAGATTCTATATTTAATTTGAGTAAAACTAATAAAACTTTGGCTATCATGAAAGATAAGCACCACCTTCTTTGCTGCCAACATGTACCTTTCACCAAGACTTTGTTCCACAAAACCAGGTGATAATTAATTAGACCTGTGCTATTGTCAGAAAAGTCAGAGTCTTTGTGGTGAATATCCAAATTACTATAACCGAATGAAGCCAGAGAACTTATTTTTATACTCTGTAGTAGATGTATTATTGTACCTTAATGTCCCCCAATAAAAAGGTTTTTGAGCAAAAAGTTATAGCAGAAAAAAGTAGAAAAAACATTGACCAGGTTTAAGTGTCATTAAAATAATTAGCATAATATTGTTGCATCTTCAATTTCATCACTGTAAAATCGGAGACTAATCTCTGTAGCTTCAATTCAACAGTAAAGTGATTATGCAGTTTCTTATCCAAATCAGGATACTATATAAAGTTCAAATGGGACAATATTAATCGTTATGCCAGGTTAGCAAGTGTCATGAAGTCATCAAATCTGTTTGGAGCTAACTGAGATTTACAACCATCCCATCAAAGGAGCAGGATCAAATGAAAACAATGTTTGACAGAGGTTTGAAAGACAGTAGTTGTACAAATGCAGGTCACTGTGAAATCTTATAGCACAAATGTGCTTTTGATGAAGAGATAGGGAAATAGCTGGGCAATTTCCAATTTCTAAATGGAGAAACAGGGTTGTAGCCTAGTTACTAATTGCCTAGATTTATACTCAGAGAAGGCTGTAAAACTTGAAAGTTGCAGGATTGCTGGTTATTAGATTAATTCTGAGTGTTTTAATGACTGGGTAATTACCAGAGATTACTCTCAGTGTGGCAATGGGAATACAAATGCTATTCCACATATAAGGGAACCTGTCTCTGGCTTTTACACCATAGCTAGAAAAACAAATTATATTTTTGGTACTTCTCAGGGTTCTCCTCTAAGATTAAATTATATGTTAAGATTTATGGATAAAAACCCTTTTCCAGAGCCCTTTAGGTTATTTGTTGTTCTATCTTCATTGCCTTAATGGAAAATATTCTATCCAATATTGTTTTCTGTTGGCCTAGGCAGACATGTCTACAATAGAAATATCCAAATATAAACATTCAAGAACAGCACAGTAGTCTTCTGATTTAAACTGTTCGTGGCCTTTACTGAATTATGAGAAGTGTGGGGATCCAGGCTGCATTACTATGCAAGGTGAAATGTGTAATATTTGATCCTCCACTTTATATTCATAGCATTCCAAAATAAGATATTTGAAGTCAATCTTACACAGATATTTAAAACTTTTGTTTGTGTGCTGTTTATCCTCAGGGTAAACCTCTTTAAGCTATTTGACAGTACTACAGGGACATTCTAGACACATATTTTGGTCCTCATTGTCTCTAAACCTGTCATCCAAACAGGGACTGTTTATTGCACAGGGGTGAGACTAATAGGAGCATACAGATCAGCACGGAGATCATGAAATTAATTTCATCATTGTTTACTCTAGCTACCTAACCAGAGTAATTCTTAGACAAATCTTATTAGTCTTGAAATGAGCATCAGCCCTGTGGTAAGTTATCTATGATTAATTTATGCAGCTACTCAGTTCCACTTCCTATTAATAATGTGTTTATCATATAACTGTATTCAAGGGCTTAGCATTTTATCTGATTTACAAACACATTTAATACATTTTGCAGATGCAAGTTTTAATGTGTTTAATAAAATGCTCCATAAATTTTATTATTAATGTAAGAATTTCATAAATAACTGAACAAAGAGTATATCTTCTATCTAGTCCATACTCTAAACATTTTATAATAATTTTAATGTTATTCATTTGTCTTCAGAATGGGGAAAAGAGGGTTTGAAATGAGTCTGATGCAGTTTATGTGGCACACTTTCTTTTGGGGTGATTTTCAATTCTAACAGAGATTCCATGCTCATTTGAAAAATGGATATTTTAAGTAGATCTGCACATAAGATAGGTCATTTTTTCTTGAAAATAAAAACTGTGAACAGAATAAAATTCATCATCTCCCCTCCCATAACATCTAAGTCACAGTGTGTTTCTACTCCAACATATTGCACTTGGCCTTTTTTAGTGTCAAATTTACTTTTCTGGCATGCATTTGAGATGTGAGAAAGACAATTTTAAACAATAAGAGCGTAACAACATATGCCTGCCTACTGGTGTACTATTCTGAATTCAATGTATGAAGGTAAATGACCACCGAGTGAGAATCTATCTCTCTTGCGTTTGTTCAAGATATCACAGAGACCAATTTATACTATATTTTCATCTTGTATTTCTCAGAGAAATTTCTTTTTACTTGTAATCTCAAAGATAGGTCCATTAATGAATGTATCCTGAGTTCTGTCATTTATGGATCTTACGTACATTATGAAATTTTATTTCTTGTACATAGTCATATTGTATCAATTCAGACAGCCTAATGCCACCACCTTTCCATTTGAGCACTCCAGTGATAGTAGAAAGAAATGGACATCATGACCTTATGTGTGTATTTGATTAGATACCTGTGTAACTCTACATCCTGTGCACCCATATGAATGAGAAGTTATACTACATTTATGTATGATGTGTCAAAATGCATTCTACTGTTATGTGTATAACTAATCAGAACCAAAAAATTTAAAGTTTATTTCTGAGGAGCCAGACCAGCTTGGGCAAACAATAATAGTGAAAAGGGAATACCCCATGTTATAAAGTCTGATGGCTGTAGCACTTTTCCCTTCAGAATCATGAACATTCTAACAATACTTGGTAATTTAATATAATATAATCTGAAGCCAGAATAGACTGGGGCCAAGTGCTATATAGCATGATAATTTAATATCACACACACACACACACACACACACACACACACACACACATATTTGAATGATAACCCAGTATCATATACACACATACAAAGCATATATGTATACATTGTTCTGAAGTCTCTTTCCCTTTTCTTACTGGAACACCCAGTCATATGCAATTGTTTTATCTTGAATGGGAGAAAAATAAAACTATAGAAACCAAATGCTGGATTGTGATTGTGACACAGTGGTAGAGCACTCGCCTTCCACGGGCAGGACCCAGGTTTGATTCTCAGCACCACATAAAAATAAAGGCATTGTGTTGTGTCCGTCTACAAAAAAAAAAAAAAAAAAAAAAAGATTCTCTATCTAGAAACCAAATGCTAAGGCACATGTGGAAGCTAATTTGTATGCTTGGTGATTGAATTCCTGAAACTTGCACATGAAAATGAGGATTAACTACTAAAGCAAATGTTTAAAGTATCATAGAAAAATATTTAAAATGGTCTTGACAAAGTTTCTGGTAGACAATGGGCAGATTTTGCTTATTTCTACTCCAGTATCAACTTTCCTTCTGGGTTGTTGACTACAATATTGGCTGGTTAAACAAACTAAAGATAAAATTTCAATGTTGAAAAATTCAGAAAAGATTGGTAAGAAATGGATTTGGTTGAACAACTAAACTGTGCCAAGCATTTTACATATGCTGAATGAATGAATTATTGCCATCATCATTCTTTAGATGAGAAGACCTCCCCAATTTAAGAATTGCTGAGTGATAGAAAGTTGATTCAAACAGGTATAATTCAATTCTATTGCCCTACATGATACATTGTTTCTATAAGTATTTGAAAGTGGCATAAATATTTCTCAATTGGTCTGGCTAAAATGAAAGAAAATTATCTGATACTTTATATAAGTATCCTGTTAGCCAGAGAAAATTTTCACCCTGACCAACCTTCTATGTCCTCAGCCCTCTTAGTGATAGAGATCTAAGATTTCTGTGTACAGTACAAGGAGAGAAACATAATAACTGTTGGTGAGTGAGAAGACAGAAAAAAGCAATTTTTTTGAACACTATTGGTGGGAATATAAATTACTACAGCCATTATGTAAAACAGTGTGAAGTGCCCCAAAAAGAAAAAAAAAACTATAAATAGAATCATCATGTAATCCATTAGTCCCACTTTTGCATATTAACCCAAGATTTGAGATCAGTTTTGGGCTTAAAGGAATGAGAATGATCTGTATTAACTTTTCTATCTTTATCTGCCCTGAAAGATGTAGGAAAGCCACTGAGCATATGGAGACTGCTTGTTTGGAAAACATTTGAAATACGTTTTAATTTTTAAATCCAAACACAACAATAGTGAGTCCACTTCGTATCTGGCTTCACATGGTTTCTGTCATGGGTTGCTCTGTGTGCTCTCAAATAAATAAATATTTTTCACTTGGGGCAGAATTCTGAAGCCAGATTAGACTGGGGCCAAGTGCTATTGAATGATAATTTGAGAGTGAACAAGAGTAGCATAACTTAACTCTTCAACTTGAATAATTTAAAATATAATATTCAAATATTGCAGTTAGAATGAACATATTTAAGATTCTCAGACTTCAGGAACAATGTGTTTAGGTGATTAGTGATGGGCAATAAGGCTTGATTTACTCGCTCTGACTTTTTTGATCCAGTCCAGAGTTAGTGTTTACATAGCTGCCCGAGTCCCGTAAGGGTATTTTGATCCTCTGATTTTAACTTTCAAGTTATTTTTTTAAAGAGGGGTTAATACTTTCTTTTCCATGACTAAACAACAACTTATCACACTAATTTCTTTATGTTTAGAGAAAATTTTCTCTTAAGTCAAAGAAATAGACTGAATTGGGAGTGAAGATCCTAGTTCAATTGATTGAAGTGTCTCCACAGAGGTACCCTATTGGGAAGCTACCAACCACATATGGCAGTTCAAATATAAACCACTTTCTTAAAATTAAACATTCTGCTCCTAAGTCAGACAAGCCACAATATGAGCTTTCAGTAGCCATATGTGACCAGTTGGAACCATATTGGACAGTGCATATATAGAACATCTCTCTCAAGTAAGAAAATTCCACTGAAAAGGGTTGCCAAACAGATTCATGAGTATGTTGCCAGTAATTCCTTTTTTCTTCTCCTTTACCTTAAAATAGATGCTTTACCCTTGTTGTACTTATTTATAATGAACATTTCAAAGTCATATTCTGGTGCTAGAATTAAATCTATAGTTTTTTCATTTACTGTGAATTACTACTCTTTTATAATATTTTCTTAGCAGGAAATTTGTGTGTACTTACAGATAGTAAATTTATTATTATTATTTTCAGTTGTAATTTAGCATAATAACTTTATTTATTTCTTTATTTTTCTATGTGGTGCTGAGGATCAAACCCAGTGCCTCACACATGCTAGGCAAGTGCTCTACCACTGAGCCACAATCCCAGCCCATTCAATTTTTATTATATTAATGTCTTGTGTGCTTTATGTTGTATTTTGTCTGAAATTAAAGATTTCTCTTTTTATGCATACATGCAGATGGGCTATGAAGAAGTTCTGATATTGCATGATGTTATAATTATTAAATTTGGTTTTACAAATTTTATTAACACTTCATTTTATATCTGATTGGATATAGTCAGTCTATAATAAGTTATACAAAAATTAATTCAAGGTGTATCACATATCACTGCTTGTTATGTTGTTCCATGCACAATTTTGAATATGGTTTGTTTCTAATTTATAAAATTAATCTGCTGAAAATGGCTCATGAGAAATACAAAAATAAATATATTTTCTTCCACTAGCCAAACAAAAAATGTTTAAATATTCTGTCTTAAGTCTAAAATTGAAACCTGCTAGATATCAAATCTAAATCAAAATTATGCAATAGATATCTGTTTCTTACCAATGTAAAAAAAAAAAGATATTTTT
This sequence comes from Marmota monax, assembly GCF_021218885.2. Lineage (NCBI taxonomy): Eukaryota > Metazoa > Chordata > Mammalia > Rodentia > Sciuridae > Marmota > Marmota monax. The sequence goes on along the minus strand of NW_026694507.1, from coordinate 27,335 downwards.
AATTGTCAGACTTAGGTGAAAACAGTTGTGCAGTTAGTTACTATGATTCAATAATCTTAAATATTGCAACATATTTATGTCTTTTCATGTTTAATTTTTAGTAATGCATACATTTAAAAATATACCTAAACATAATTATCAATACATATAAATTTAAAAGCTTAACATGTTAAGGTAAGTAAATTTTTAAAACTGAAATAACATTTTATACATTCAGAATATAGACCTTCATATATACCTATGTTATGAAAGTAAAAACCACTGTGAAATTCCTTGATGGTCTTTCATAATCCATATACCAAACTATTTGTGGAAACTTAAAATCCCACAAATATATATTAAAAAAAAAACCTGTTTGCAACAAAAGATATTTACTGTTATATTTTTGATATGGAAACTTAAGAGTTTTATCACGCATTCTACATATACATGGGTAAGTAAATATTCTTATATACTTAAGTATTCACATAAATTCATTTTATAAAATAATAAGATCATACACTTTATTTTTCATCTGGAATATATTTTGTTTATTTGACATTGTTTTTTAGTTGATGTCTTATCAAAAGTCTTTGATGTTTTTATATACTTTCTATGACAGCATTTAAAACAGATACATGTTCTTATATTTCATGATTTGGAAGGAAAACAAACAAGGCATTTGTTCACACCTTTTGTAAAATGTATCAGAGAGAGCACATGTAAAATTAAGTTTTCTGAGGAAGTGAGGAGTTTATAATGTTCTTTAGGATAGATTGGTCAATATCAGTAATGCTGCATTTGTCATGGGACAGGATGTCAGGAGAGGACAACCCTGGCCACAGGGTACCATCATTGTTGGAAATTTGGGGTTTAACAAAACAGGTGGGAGAACAGTGGACAAAACATTCTTTAAAAATTTTCAACCTTAAGAGTCTTTCAAAATGCATACGTCTTAATTTATGCAATCAAAAATGATAAAGTCTGCATCTCAGGAGGCTGAGGCAGTAGGATGGCAAGTTTAAAACCAGCCTCAGCAACTTAGCAAGACCCTAGCAACTTAGTGAGACCCTATCTCAAAATAAAAAACAAAAAGTGCTGGGATGTTGTTCATGGGTCAAGTGTTCCAGGTTCAATCCCTGGTAAATACTACTACTACTACTACTACTTCTAATGTCTCCTGTGGATATTACTTTCCTCATTTAATAAATTAAACATACGTTTAATTTTCTAGTTAAGTTTTTAATGTGTCTATGACTTCATTCATGAAAATAAGTAGTTAATAGAATCTGAATCAAGAAAATATACTACTTTTAATGTATGAGATGCACTTGTCTACATAATTTTTGTATATATGATACAAACTTCTTTCATGCATGTACTTGCTAAAATTGATTATCTGTTTTAAAGTTCACCAATCCCTTTTTTTTTTGTATTGTTGCTAGTAAATACAAGTCACAGTCTCAAACTTGACCCAAAGATAGGTTTGAAATAGTACTTGTACATTTTCATTTTTTGTGGTCTACTTCATTAGAATTATTTGATAGGCTGGGGATATGACTCAGTGGTAGAACATTTTCCTAGCTTGTATAAACACAGCAGGAAAAAAAAGGAAAGAGTAATGTAATATATTTACAAAGAAGAGTGGAAGAGTATAGAGATAAAGTTAATGCCGTTGTAGACCAGGCATCATGGAATTTACCCACCAGTTGACCAAGGACTCATGAATGAGTCAAACTGAGATTAATCAAGTCAGGCCCCTATCAGCAAAACCATCCAACTGAACACATAGACTCATATGTAGAAAGGAGTATTTGCAGTTATGCTGCTGAAATGTTTGTTATTGTATGAAATAGATAAATGATAAAGTAGCTAAACTTAAGTGCAGACAAAGCCAATCAATGTACCTGGTTTCTCCTACCTGTATGAAAGGGGAAAAATACCTAAGTGTGAAGTGGTGTGTGTGTGTGTGTGTGTGTGTGTGTGTGTGGTAGGAGAGAGAGAGAGAGAGAGAGAGGGAGGGAGGGGGGATATATGCACACAGATCTTAATAATGTGGAAAAACTAGAAACTTTTCTACAGGAAACTTCAAGAACTTTCTGGAAGATGAATTAAAGATGGCATTAGATACACAGAATAAAAATTCCAATAGAACCACAGTTTCAAATCTGCCAGAGAAATGCTACAAGGTGTGAAGGATCATTACAGGACAATTCATATTTCACATGAAATAAACTAATGTGCAATAGGGATTCAGAGGCTAACACAAAATGATGAATTGGAGCATTGCTTTAAGAGAAGGCTGGTCATTCTTAGTCTAATGTTTATGCTAATAATAAAAAGATGCTTCAGAAAATAACAAAGATAATCAATACCATTTTGAAAATAGAATCTGAATAGATCATTAAAAATATAATATTTATCAGTTGAAGTTCAGGTTAGAAAAAACAGAACACTGCAGCTATATATAAATATATCCTCTTACTAATATGAACTGGGGTAGTTTATTTTGAGTTGCTGAAATTTTGATACAGTTGTGCACTGTTGATCTGATTTCATAGTTGATAGAGGAAGTCAAAATAAATGGATGTGATATTCTGAAGACCAGTTCAATTTAGCTTTTAATATTGAGCTTGATTTCTGTAGATCTTAACCGAGTACTTCAAGTAAACTTTGAAAAAATGACAAGCTTTGGTTTAGAAATGAAAAAAAAAGTGTCCTTTATATCTGCAAGGAGATATTGAATAAATATTTTAGTCTGTTTTTGCAAATTGATAATAGCCATCCTCCTATCCCGAATTTAAATGTTCATGTTCCATAACATATAAAATATCCTTCTTAAGCATCTGTTAAGCTTTTTCTGTATTCCATACAGAGCTGATTAAATCTGGGAACTCCATCAAACTAGTCTATTCATGTTGTTTCTTAGATATTTGAAATTCTAAATCTAGAATTATGCAGAATGGGTGAACTGGGAAGTCAATTCATCTAATTAAGATACTTTGGAGAGGAAGCTCATGAGACAATAATCAGGGCTTTCTTTTTGAGTCTTCATTGTTGAACAAAGTCTTATTTTATAGCCTTGCACCTATGTCCACATGCAGGCAGGTACATGTGCATGCTCACACACATTCACATATTTACACACACAAATTTTGAGTAAGCTGCCAGAAATTGGTTTGTTTCTTGTATCCAGATACAGAAATTCTTTACCTATGAGAACATTTTATGACTCAATAGACTAATTTTCAGAATCAAAAATCAACTTTACAATAAATGAAATATTTTATTTCACAATTATTGTTGAATATTAAGTAGGAGTATATCTCCTACATAAAATGGGTTTGTTCTCATTTCCTTCCTTCCTTCCTTCCTTCCTTCCTTCCTTCCTTCTTTCCTTCCTTCCTTCCTTTCTTCTTCTTTTTTTTGTGATATACCAATATCCTTCAAGCTACTTATTTGACGAAATCCTAAGTTACAAAGTAAATGTACAGACTTATGTAATTTTTGGCATTTTAGGGACCGTACCTTACCTGCTTCTGTGTCGGTGGAATTGAATCCAAGGAAAGTTCTCTAGACAAGCATTGTGGGATACACAGCAAATAGAAAACTGGAGCTATTGTTCTTTACCTCAGGTAAACATTCTTTTAGCATCAGCGGAATACCTGAAGAACATAATCAGCATTAAGGCCTCCCTGCCTAGTGAGTTGGTCTCATTACTGAGCAGTTGACTCAGAGAAAATAGAAAAAAAAATACACACATAAACAAGGCTTTCTGTGTAGCCAGCACAATGTAATTAGGTGGATGTGGAAATGTTTAATTGTCACTGTAGAGACACAACAGGACACCAGCAGAACCTAACTCCATCCATCCTAGGTAAATCTACCCTTAAAGGGTTATTAAAAAAATAACAATTTCATGCTTATTCCAAAATGAATTTCAGAACATCATATCTAATCTTGAGACATAACAAATTTTTTCATAATCAATAGTACATGAAAAAAGAGATTTTTATAAGCACAAAAAGCAAGATTAAATGATACTTGAGAATATGGTAAAAAATAGTTTTAATGTAAATTCATATATCCATAAGACTATAGCTTCAGGAAAACAGAAACCAATATCTTAAATACTAAATAATAGTATTAGTTTGAAGTTATCTTTTACAGACAATATACATCTAGTTATCCTAAAATAAAATTTGGGAAATGGAAGAAAATTTTACTTTTGTTGTATTAATGTATTGAAGAAGCCTTCATTTAAAAATGAAATATTTGATGCCAGGTGGGATGGCACATGCCTATAATTCCAGCAGCTCCGGAGGTTGAGGCAAGAGAATGCAAGTTCAAACTCAGCCACAGCAACTTAGAGAGGCCCTAAGCAACTCAGTGAGACCCTGTCTCTAAATAGAATATTAAAAAATGCTGGGGATGTGGCTCAGTAGTGCCCCTGGGTTTAGTCCCGGCACCTAAATAAGTAAATAAATAAATAAATGTTTGAGAGGTGAAATATTTCTTTATCTTAGCGATGAGTAAACATGTAGTGCAGAGTATTTGATACATGAATGACTGTTGCTTCAGTATTCCTGTTGGCTTTGTGAGCTTCAAAATTAAAATTAAAACAAAATGTTTATATAACAACATTTGTGATAAATACAAACAACTTTCATATACTTATTTTTATTATTGCTTTTAGTTTTCGGTTTATAGTCATAACTATAAACATGTATGTATGTTTTAGAAAATATAATTTTGTCACACAATTTCTGAATTAGAGAAACAAAGAAAAAGGCTATTAAAATAAGACTACCAGTCTAACATGCAGAGAAACTACTTTTAATTTGCAGTCTTCTTGAAAGCAATATTGAAGATAATGAAAGAATGTTTCAATCATGTTGACTAATGTAAGAGGATATGTTCTCAGGAGTTTTGCTAAGAATTGATTCACTTAATATTCTAGATTCCATTGCTAGGATCTAAGCAGCATAGTCATAAGCTGTCAGAGCATACCTGCTTTATAAAATGAAACTGAGCAGTTATGCACAAAACTGTGAGTTACTGTGTATCCTTCAGTCAGTGAAGTGATTTCCCCACATCAGGCTATCTAAACTCATCATTTACTAATTAGTCCACATAGAGATTAATTAGGTAATGTATGGAGTTATTAGTCACCCCATTTTACAGATGAGGAAGCAAAGGTAAGACAGGTTAAGAATTCTGCTAAAGGCCCCAATTAAATGATGGCACATTTTACTTACTAGTGCCATTCTCTGAGGACCTCAAAGCACTAGACTGAATCTCTAATCCTCTTAATTTTGCTCTGCAGTTGGTAGGGGACAGGCACAATTATCCTTATTTTACCTTTAAGGAAAACAAACTGCTCTCACATAAATGGCTTGCCCAAGGTATTTGGAAGAGTTTGGGATTAGCCCTAACTTTTTAATTCATGAAAGTTTTTTTTTTTTTGCCTTGTATCAGCATAATTCACTTTTTGTTACTGAAGTATTAGAATTTAGAAGCAAATAAAAGTGTTTTGATATCCTGTTTTGATCTTAACCATTATATAATGATTGCTCTCAGAGAGTTGTGTAAGGATGAATCAATTTTTAAATAATATCACCTCAAAAAAATGACACCTTGCGAGAAAATTATAGCCATAGGATATGAGTATTTATTTAAGTATGTGAAGAATTATATGAGCAGCCTATATGAAGCATTTAGATAAAACATGGCTCTTGATTATACATCTCTACTACTAATTGCCCATAATAGAACTTTATTATATATGAATCAAAATATTTTTAAATATTCAAAATGACTATGAATAGCCACATGAATATCTCTTCCAGTGCATAAATTCTTATTTTTAAATGCTGCATATTTTGATACTATTAAGACTATTTAATCACTGAGGGTAGAGAGCAAATACTTATTTTTGTACATGCAGTTTAATTTACACTTTAATATTTTTTAAAATTCTTTTCAGACATTAAAGTAGCAAAATGATAACAAAATCATAAATATTAAGAGCTGGAATGAACCAAAACTTCTTGTTCATCCCTTCCTTTTTAATGAGAAAATTAACTATCTAAAAAATGACTCATTTAAGTTTGCACAGTTAGTGTTAGAACCTTTTTACTCCTCACACTTCAGATAGAGCCCTAATATCCAGAATATACAAAGAACTCAAGAAATTAGACAATAAGATAACAAATAACCCAATCAACAAATGGGCCAAGGACCTGAACAGACACTTCTCAGAGGAGGACATACAATCAATCAACAAGTACATGAAAAAATGCTCACCATCTCTAGCAGTCAGAGAAATGCAAATCAAAACCACCCTAAGATACCATCTCACTCCAGTAAGATTGGCAGCCATTATGAAGTCAAACAACAACAAGTGCTGGCGAGGATGTGGGGAAAAGGGTACACTTGTACATTGCTGGTGGGACTGCAAATTGGTGCAGCCAATTTGGAAAGCAGTATGGAGATTTCTTGGAAAGCTGGGAATGGAACCACCATTTGACCCAGCTATTCCCCTTCTCGGTCTATTCCCTAAAGTCCTAAAAAGAGCATGCTACAGGGACACTGCTACATCGATGTTCACAGCAGCACAATTCAAAATAGCAAGACTGTGGAACCAACCTAGATGCCCTTCAATAGACGAATGGATAAAAAAAAAATGTGGCATTTATACACAATGGAGTATTACTCTGCATTAAAAAATGACAAAATCATAGAATTTGCAGGGAAATGGATGGCATTAGAGCAGATTATGCTAAGTGAAGCTAGCCAATCCCTAAAAAACAAATGCCAAATGTCTTCTTTGATATAAGGAGAGTAACTAAGAACAGAGTAGAGACGAAGAGCATGAGAAGAAGATTAACATTAAACAGGGATGAGAGGTGGGAGGGAAAGGGAGAAAGAAGGGAAATTGCATGGAAATGGAAGGAGACCCTCAGGGTTATACAAAATTACATACAAGAGGAAGTGAGGGGAAAGGGAAAAATAATACAAGAGGGAGAAATGAATGACAGTAGAGGGGGTAGAGAAAGAAGAGGGGAGGGGAGGGGAGGGGGGATAGTAGAGGATAGGAAAGGGAGCAGAATACAACAGACACTAGTATGGAAACATGTAAATCAATGGATGTGTAACTGATGTGATTCTGCAATCTGTACATGGGGTAAAAATGGGAGTTCATAACCCACTTGAATCAAAGTGTGAAATATGATATATCAAGAACTATGTAATGTTTTGAACAACCAACAATAAAAAATGAAAAAAAAAGAATATAGGTCTGCTGGGCCTGTTAGAATACAGCTGTAATCCCAGCAACTAGGATGGCCGAAGCAGGAGGAGCAAATGTTCAAAGTCAGCCTCTGCAGTTTAGCAAAAATAAAGGACTGCTGGAGTTTTAGCTCAGTGATAAAGAGCCATGGGTTCAATTAATCCTTAGTTTTTCTCTCCACCATCCCTCACCCTCCAAAAAAGAATATGGGACTTCAAACCATTCATTTCAGTACTTCTTTCAGGTTTAAAAAAAATAGTAAAGCCGAATGAATGTTAAGTTCCAGACCCAAATTAAATGATGCCTTGTCAAATACTTTATCTAAGCCAAAGTATGTTTTCATTACACCACTTAATCTATACAAGGCAACATTCTCTCTCTTAAAGAGGATTGAGTATAATCAGAACAAAAATTATAAATGCCTTCTTTTTCAAATATCTTTATTTTTGTACATGACAAGGCTAGTAAGTAGCATCACACAAACTTAAATTAGCTAGACTAGTTTTGGTCTTTCTTTTTATCTTGGTGGCTCACATTTAAGCAGTTGCCATATCTCATAGTTCTATCTCCAAAATGAGTCTCAAAATGCCTGTCCTCTCTTGGCCATTCCAAGGGTCATTTGCTTGTAGAATGATTTTATTACCTATTATCTTGACTATCACAAATAAATCTGAGCTAAGCTCTCACAGCATTCTCACTGCATTCTAAAATTTTTATACTGCTTCAAAAGTAATATTGATAAAGACAATAATATCAGCTCCCTTCAGACATTAAAGCATGTTCTAGTGGCCCATTGCCAATTGCTATAATTCCTTCCATTCTGCAGCTATGTCAAGTTGATTTGTATTTCAGGACCTTTGCTTTTGCTGACTTTAGTGAACTAATATCCCCTCCCTGAGTCAATCTTTCTTCATAGAACAATGTCTAAAATAATCTTGCTTATTTTTAGATTTGCTCATTGTTTGGCCAAAACAGCATGAAAGTTCCATAGAAGTATCTTCCTTGATAAATTGCTGGATCCCTAAGGATTTGAATAGTAATTTCACTCTCAAAAATGTGTTAAATATTAGAGATGTTTGTCTTACATGTAAGAACACGTCAATCTCTGCTGACTACTCACCATCCATATTTGACAACTCTTTCCCCTTTATTCTTTCTATGGGCCTTCAGCTCTACCTAGTTATGGTTCTAACCTTGAGCCTTATCTCAGGTTATCTCATAACCCCCGGGTTGGCAAGCATCACTGACTTGTAGATATCCATTTTATTAGGGTCATTTGTCTTTTTTTTTTTTTTTTAGGTCCTTGGTCTTTATCAATGAAATTTCTGACTTAGAAGACTCAGAGTCTTTATTTAAAAAGTTTCTAAGTGATAAGCATGTACCATAAGGGTTGGGAATCAATTTCTTACCTACAACTTTTTTACCTGCTTAGACTTATCTACCCTAAATATTTGATTCAAATGCAATATCTTTAACAATCTCTTTTATAATTTTATCCTTAAATAAATTCTTAAGTTGCTAAGACCTTGCAACTCTCAGTTTGTTTCTGATTTTATGGTTTTAATAAAACCTCTCTACATTAAACACTAAATATATAATACATATACAACATTTAGTACAATTTTTGATGCTTTGTTAATCATTACTTTTTCAGATTATTTATTATAGGGTTGTTTTTTTGTGTATGTGTGTGTGTGAGTTCTGTGTCCTTCTTCACCCAAAGAAAACCACTCACTACTCACATACATCATATGGATGTGTCCTAGATAGCTATTCTTAAGAAACAAAGCTTTGTGGTGATTGGTTAGTTTCATTTAAATATAAAAACATTGTAAAATAATTAATGTATAAATGGAGAAAAAATAAAAATATGGGAAACCAGTTGAAATTAAGAAGACAATAGAATTAAAGGAATAGCAATAACTTTTTTTTTACTGAGCTATATATGTAGTTATTTTATTTTTATATAAAATTTAAAATACTCTATTATTTCTAACTCACTATGAATACAGATGGGAAATGTTTGGGCTTTCCTCATGATGTATTTGAGAATGAGAATAATCATGACATACACTTATTGCAAGCTGGTGTTCTGGTGTCACTATTTCTGTTTAAACATGCCACTCTCTTTCTGAATCTCCAATAGCTAGTGGAGGGTGGTTACTATAGATAATCCATTGTACTTTCACTTCTATACATGTACAAATTGAAATAATACAATGAGTTCTTTAGTATTACAGTTCACTGTCTCTGAGTGACAATATTAATAACTGTGTGGGATAGCAACAAAAAAGCAGCAAGTGCTTGGAACATGTGTTATGTGTAGAATGACACAGATAATAAGTCAGATACCATTCAAGAATTTGAAAGGTCTAAACATAAAAATAAAGTCAGAGGTATAAATTACTTACTCCATTTCCTGCACCACTCAACCTGAATGATAGAAGGTGCCAATAGGCTGAGAATGACACAGGCACAAAAACGTAACTTATGCCAATCAAGTTGAAGGGGTCCTTTCAATTTTCAAACAGGTAAGGTCAGTGTTTCCAAGAATACAGGCACAAGTACATGCACAATTGACAGGCATGTGTTAAAAATGTAAGAGAATGAGTAGAACATAACTAAATTAAAAATGGCTGGTAGCATATTTTGATTCATATTGAAAAACGTTTAGGAGAAGTTATTTCCTCTTTCCCAATCTTTTTTACATTATGCCAGCTAACAGGGATGCTCTCATTAGCTCATTTACAAAATCTCATATCAGGTATGTGTGAAATATTAACATCCTACAGAAAAAAATAAGTCAATCCTTAATTTTGTGATTCCTTTTTTGTAAAACCCGAGGCTTATTCATGAAGGAATAAGTGCAGTGTCCTAGAATTCAAAGAACAGAACTATAATGAGGATATATTAGTCAGGGTTCTCTGCAGAAACAGAACAAACAGCAGGTATGATTATAAAGGGGACTTATTAGATTGGCTTGCACAACCAGAAGCTGGATAGTCCATAATGGTAGTCTGTAGGCTGGAGAACCGGAAGAACCAATAGCTGCACAATTCAAGAAGGTGAAACTTCAGAATAAGAGGACTCAACAATGTCACTCAATCTGAGACTTCTGGAAAGTCCCTGAAGAATCACTAGCAGAGCCCGCTTTGGAAGAGTGAAGGAGCAAGAATCTGATATCCTCAGGAGATCACAGCAATGATCAAGAACCTGTTCAAGAAGAATCAAGTTTGCATCTGCTTCTGCTTACTTGTTCTTCCAATTTTTATTCCATCTAAGCCTCCAACTTATTGGACAGTGCCAGCCACACTTAGGGAAGATCTCTTCTTGAGTTTGCTATCTCTCATGCCAATAATTCCTACACACACCCAGAAGCCTCTTAACCTTCAGCATCTCTTAATCCAATCAAGTTGATAATTCAAATTAACCATTACAGAGGATGATGAGTCCTAAAAGTAAGCCAATAATAGAATCAAAGTGCTGGAATACAAATATACTAAGTCTGCTAGATGTGCAGATCTAAATCAAGTGTCAGTCACTTGATTTAGAGTACTTCCTGATACTGTTTTTTGAGGGAGGTTACATCTGTTCCTACAACAGTCAAGAGCTGTGTATCCTTAGACAAGTAATTGTTAAATACTTTGATAAATGCTTTACTCAAGAACTTATAGCACTCCATTGAAAATCTGGAAGAGAACATGTGCCTAGGAGTTTTAAGAAGAAAATATTTAATTAAAACTAGAAAAATTACTCCATTACAATATTGAAAATAGGTGAAGCATTCATACACAGGAAGTAATGGAACCAGAGGCACATTCAAATAGCCAGTTCAGAGATGTCCAATATTTGGGTATGGTTAAAGATTATTGTAGGAAATGACATATGTGAATGGTGATGTTGTATATGTATGGTATAAGTATGTGAATTAAGTAGGACAGATTGTGATGGCTCTGTTATCCATGCTAAGTGAGTTCGATTTAACATCGAAAACTTTATGGGTGGAGATCAAAGATAGTGAAATAAGGCAATTGCTTTTTTTACACTGTATTGACAATGAAGATAATAAATTAAAGGGGAAATCTAACTGATGCTATTATATTATCCTGGATGAGGGAAAATGGGAACAAGAAATATAGCAAGGGCATTATTGTGAAAGTCAAATCAGAATCAAACTTTAGTGGCTACAGAGTTAATAAATAAAAAATAACTATTAGTGTATGTGTATATATATGTGTGTATATATAATATCAGTATTTACAAATTCTTATCATATGGTCAAAGTAATTGTATTTTAGCTAATTCATTTAACATGTTGAGAGTTATATATTACTGATTCCTCTTTTAATACTGAGCAAACTGAGGTGCAAATTTGTAAAACTAGCATATAGTGAAAACAAAATTCAGTTGACATTTTTGGACAAAATATTTTTGCCTGCTTATAAGAGATAATCCTTGATGAAACTATGCAAAGAATATAGGAACAGTGGTAAGTGTATCAACTATAATATTTAGGCTTCGGTGCACACTCATTTTTCAGACCACTAGGGCACCATTTAGTGTGGTGGAGTAAATTAGAAAAACCTAGCTTAATACCAAAGAATGTCATAGATACTGGAAATTATGAATCTCCAAAGAATCATAAAACCCTGAGCTGGAAGAAATATTAAAATGCAATATGGTCTGTTCCCTCCTTCTACTAAACATAAACCACCTCTAACAGATGGGTAGAATCCACATATCCCAAACGTGGGTCCTGAATTGTGAGAAAATCCTCCAAGAGTGAAAAAGGAATCAGTGACAGAATACTCCAATTCTTCTTCCTGAGAAGATCATCAGGACTCATGGTGAAGGTAGGAGAATATTTTCAGCATACTCTTAAGTTGCTGAATAATATCAGATACTTAAAATCTCTAAGTCCCCACCTTCTTTCCTCATTATCTTTTGCCCTCTTATATTATTGTGATTGTTTCATTTTCTTTGAGGAATAACAGGGCATTTCTTTGCTCTGGTCAGAGAGAAATAAGGGAGGGAGAGAGATGAGAGAAGAGAGGGGAGAGAGGGGTGGGAAGAGGGAAAGGGAGGGAATTAGAATAGAGAGAATGAGAATGTACTATTAGGGTACAATCTGAAGCTTTTTCAGACACCTTATGTGCACTTTTTTTTTGTACCAGGGATTAAAACCAGGGGTGCTTAACCAATGAGCCACATCCCCAGCCCCCTCCCCCGCTTTTTTTTTCTTTTTTTTCTTTTTTAGAGACATGGTCTTGCTGAGTTGCTTAGGGCCTTGCTAAGTTGCTAAGGCTGGCTTTGAACTTGCAATCCTCCTGCCTCAGCCTTCTAAGCTGCTGGGATTACAGGCATGCACTACCTTGCTGGTTTGTGCAATGTTAATAATGTACCATGCTTAGATAGCATGAGCATAATTGCTATAAGTAACAAGAAAGCAATGTAGCAGCAGAAATAAGAAGACTCCTTATGTGCATCAGAGCTCTCACTTTCCTTTTCTGACAATGATCTCTTTAATTCCCAATAAAATGCAGGAAATTACTAATGCCCTCTTTTTAGGGTTAAATTATGTGTCAAATGAAACAATTATAAAATACCTCTGGGAAAGGAATAATAACATGGCACATATGCAGAGTTTTATTAAGCATGGGCCACTGTTATGTAATGATGACTACTTACCTAATCTACCCACAGGAAAATGGCATACTCTTGTCTGCAGTTACCATTTCATTCACATGGTGGTGATTAATGATGTACAAATAAATATTGTGTTTATTATTTAAAAGTCTAGCAGAAAGGATTGGTTAATGGAAAATAACTAAGTCCAAATCACTGCTATGTGCAAATACATTGATCAAAGCAAACAACAAATCTAATTTGAAAGTATGTCATATATTAAAACTCCCAATTATTAAGATATTGTATGAGGACTGGGGTTGTAGCTCAGTGGTAAAACAGTTGACTAGCATGTGTGAGGCACTGCGTACAATCCTCAACACCATATAAAAATAAATAAATACATGAAAGAATTTAAAATATAATATAGTTTACAATTTTATGGAGTTCAATGGCAGGCAAAATCAAGCTATGATGAAAGAAATTAGAATAGTGATTTTTCTTGAAAAAAAACCTACCATAAAAGATAAAAGTAAAATTTCTAAGAGGGAAAGAAGTAGCTTATAGTTTGATCTGAGTAGTGTTCTAGTTAGTATATGCAAATTGGAGAATTCATTGAAGAGCACCTTTAATATATGTGACATTTACTGTATGTAAATAATATCTCAGTAACACTTTTGTCCTGGTGGACTGAGACATTTGAAACCATGAGCCTCCAAATAAACCTTTCCTCCTCTAATTATTCTTGACAGGTCTTTTAGTTACAGAAAAAAAAAAAAAGAACAAACAAACAAATAAACAAACAAAAAACCCCAACTCACTAAAACATTAACTAAACAAAAATATGCAACTTGAGAATGTCAGCTATACCTCAGTGTGAAGAATTGTACAACCACTCTCCATTTGTGAATGATCTCAACATCTGCCTTGAGTTGTGAAAGTAAGAGGAGATGTATAACTATTTAGACGAAGGGCAAGGAAAAACATGCAGGGTGAATTCTAACTGCTCCTTCTCCTCCAGTGTGCAATTCTCCTCCAATTTAACTTTAGTACTTTTTAAGTCACCTGGCCAGATTCTTTGCCTAATTAAATCAATATGGGCTTTTGCTCTTTAATTTCATAATGGCCTCTGCCATGAGTTCAATATCATTGTATAAATGTTAACTATTAATATAAAATGGTAAAAGCCTCTAGTAGTGTATAAAATATAACTTACAGACATGATTCATGATATTTTTGGTAGATTACTGGTTGGTATTTCTAATAAGTGTCATATATTAGCTTATTAATATTACCACCTTAATTCCTTGTGCATGGATTCTGTATTCTGTGGGTAACCTGTTGACTTCTTCTCTTACTTATATATCTATTGTTGGAAACAGAGAAAAAGATCAATCCTGGATAATAAGGCTCTCAGTTCACTTTTTTTTGGTATCAAATTATAACATTAGTATGAACAATAGCAATCAGATTGTTGTAAATACTCCTTGATCATATCCTTTGAGTCAGGCACCCTGTTAGATGTACACAAAGCATCTCATTGATTACTGTAGTATATAACAAGAAAAATTTTATAAATGAGAAAACAGACCCTGGTGATTGTTTAGTTTTTCTAAGGACACACACACACACACACACACACACGCACACATTGTTGGAGATGGAACTCCATCTGATTTTTTTTAACTTACATTCAAGATGATAACAGTATATACTCTTTTTTAAAGTATTCTAATATGTGCACAAAATTTGGAACAGTTTAAAATTAAGTGCTGTTTTAGATTACTTATATACAAAGTATAAAAACTTCTCCTGCTCATGGATCTGAAAAATTAATGCTGTCAAAATGTCCATGCTACCCCAAGTGACCTACAGATTCAATGCAATTCCCATCAAAATACTAATGACATTCTTCAAAGAACTAGATAAAAGCAATCCTATAGTTGATATAGAGGCAAAATGAACCCAAATAGCCCAGGTAATTTTGAGCATAAATACAAAGGTGGAGGCATCATGCTACTAAATTTCAGAACAAACTACAAAGTTGTAGTTACCATAGCAGCATGATATTGACACAAAAACATACAAGCAGACCAATAAGTTCTACTTTTAGGTACACATCAAATAAATAAAATAACATCATGGAAGTACTGAATTTTCAAGTATATCAATTACTCTAGTCTGTCACTTATAATTTATACCACATTCCTTTTCTATATTAAGATTAAACTCAACCAGTAGCAGAAAGCTACCTGTGAAAGGTTTGAATTCCTGTCTAGTGCTTCATTGTTTTTATTTTTTCATTTTAGATGTAGATGGCAGTAGAGTGTATTTTGACACATTATACATATTGCACTTTGCACATCAGGAGCACTGGACAGAATGTCCACATTCAGTGCTTCTGATGTGCAAAGTGCAAATGCTTTCTACACAGAAATCTGACTGTATATTTTCCCAACTGCTAACTTCACTAGACTCTATGTGTCTGTAAGGACAAGAGCTTTCAAAATAGCTGTGCTTATCTTTGAAGCACCCTGAATATCAGTGGTTAACAGAGTATATCTTTAAGGGATAAATCTACTCTTATTCTTATATTTAGGAATATCTTTATCTATAATCTAACATTTAAGGATAATGAAGAGACTGAAAGATGATTTACTTGCTCTATCTCCCTATAATTATTCTATTCCCTTGTATGTAAATACCTGCCCTTTTACAGCAAAGATCACTATGGAAATATAGCTGTCACTTACTTTTGCCAGAGTTATAATTTTTCAATATAACATGATGACTACTTTATTCCACTAAAACACATATCCTCCCTGCTGCCCGGCCCAGGACAGAGCTTCTTACAAAATCAAAAGGGACAAATTCAAGTAATTAATTTTATATTTTTATTATTTTTTATATTTTGACTAACTTTATTAATCACAATCAAAACGTTTTTCTACCAGATCTCAGAAAAAAACACCTTTAAAATAAATTAGGTAATGACATAACCCCGAATGAACATAGTTTGTACACAAGCTAAGGGATAACTGATATCAACACACTTCTAAAACATGAAAGCAGAAATCAGATTTATAACCAAAAGTACTGAAATGATTCCTCCTCTGTCATCATATATTATGTAATACTATTTTTTAGCCCTAATGTCTTAAATTGTAATAACGGAAATTACTATATTGGTATATGTTGCATGAAACTATACTGGGAGAATTTACCTAGTATTTATAAATGATTTTTAATTAACAAATTTTACTTAGTGAATAAATTTCAAATATTTTTGTTGTTTTTTGTTAATTGCTTAGAATGGCTATTCTCTTCTATGTGTGCTACTGCCTATGACAACAAAGTTTTTATAACCCCAAGTTCTCCCTATCAATTCTTTCTCTTTTTATTTTTAAGAATACAATAAGCAAAAAGCAAAACTCAGAGGTAATAGATATACAAATTCTTTTTAAATTTAAGCAAGGAGCAACAAGATTGTGAGTCTGCAGCAAGGTACAAAAATATTTTATATTTCAAGTACTCTGACATTCTTATTGGCTTTATAACTTGTAATTTACATTTTCATTCATTCATATTTTCTTCATCTTTTAGAAAGGGTGACAGACAAGTTAAAAGATAATTACCAGACATTGTGGTAAGTGCTTCCAAAGAGAGAAGCAATTTGAAGTGCTATTTAGTTTAGCAAATTGCTCTTATATATATCATACCATCTGATGTTCAAGGTATCACTCTCAAGTAAGTAGGGTGTACATTACCCATAGTATCCTCATTTCACAGTTGAAGGAAGCTGAGTTTAAATTAATTTTCCTGAAAAACATAATAATAAAAACAACAGTAAAATATTGCACTTGGAATTTAAACCAGGTCTTTTGACCTTTGACCTTGTGTTCAATCCAGTAGATATATCTGTAATGCCAAATATTCCTTAGTAATCTTAAACTTTATATTTCTGAATGACTCAGAAACCTGAGTGTAAATTATGTTTTGTGCTTAGAGGAACTTACTACAGATAGAAAAACTAGTTTTGAAGGGGAAAAGAGGGTTTTAGTACCAATGATGGCACTCATTGGATAGAGAAGAATCTTCTGAGTTCTATGTTACCAAAAATAGTCCACAGATTCAATGCAATCTGATTCAAAATGCTATATTATTCACAGGGCTAGAAAAATAATCCTAAAAGTTAGATGGAGGAAGAAAAGAGCCAAAAGGGTGAAAGCAAACCTGAGCAATGCAGGAGATATCCCAATACGCAATTTTAAATTATGCTACAGAGCCATTGTAACTAAAACAGTATGGTACTGGCAAGGAGTGGTAGACCAATGGAGCAGAATAGGGGAGACAGAGAAATACCCAAATAGTTTTAGTTACATAATTTTTGACAAAGGTGTCAAAACCATACATTGGACAAAAGACAGTCGCTTTAACAAGTGGCACTGGGAAAACTAGATATTAATATGTGGAAAAAATGAAATTAGATCCCTATCTCTCACTTTGTACACAAAAGTCAACTTAGAGTGGATCAAAGACCTACCTATAAGACCAGAAAGTTTATGCCTGTTAGAAGAAAAAATAAAAGTAAACATTCAACATATAGTCAAAGCAAAAACTTCATGAATAAAACCCCTAGAGCTCAGGAAATAAGAGAAAGAATCTATAAATAGGATTACATGAAATTTAAAAGTCTTCTGTACAGCAAAGGAAACAATTAACACAGTGAAGAGACAACTGACAGCATGGGAGGAAATCTTTGCCAGCTATTCTTCCTGCAAACATCAAGAATACAAATAACCATGCTGGGAAGAAAGTGCGTAGAAAGGAACTCTTAGGCACTTTTGGTAGGAATGTAAGTTAGTGAAGCCATTATGGAAATCAGTATGGAGGTTACTCAAAAGTCAAACTAAAACTACCATACAATTCAGTGATACCACTCTTTGGAATTTATGCAAAAAAATTAGTCAGCATATTTTAGAGATACCATGTGTACTGCAGTACAATTCAGAATAACTAAGTTATGAAATCAGCCTAGGTGACCATTAACAGATGAGTTAAAAAATGCACCCACCCCCTCTCTCTCTCTCTCTCTCTCTCACACACACACACACACACACACAATGGAGTTGTATTTATTCATAAAGAAGAATGAAATTATGTGATTTGCAGGAAAATGGATGGAACTAAAAAACATAATTTTAAGTGAATAAGTCAGATTCAGAAAGAAAAGTATTAAATGTCTTTTTTTTCTCTATGTGGAAGCCAGATGGAAAAATTTAAACAAAAAAGAAACTGAATGAAATTAGAAGGAAGACCAGTACAATAAAGGAAGAAGACTAAGAGAGTGCTGGAGTTGAGGATGGGGTTAGGATTTAGGGAATAAAATTGATCAAATTATACTTTTATATATGCACAAATATGCAACAATACCCCCCCATTCTATAGAGTTACTATGTACCAATAAAAATAAAGAATAATATTCTGAGGTCTAATTAATGATAAAAAATATTTTGGTTCACAGCTGTTATCAAATGAAATGTGTAAGACATAACTGTATGTTTATGAAACATTTTAAAGCATGTAGAAAACAAAGGGGAGAAGTGAGATATTTCCTTCTTATAAAACAAAACAAAAAGTTAAATTTTAGAGCAAAAAATTACAGTATCTGTGGAAAGAGATTTTAGATAAGAATTAGAGAACTAGTATAAAAAAAATCCATAAAACTTTCAAACAAATAGCCAACTGAGGTAAAAGCAAAAAGGATGATAATTTGCTGGCGAAAATAGAACACAAATTCTAAAGAAAAATTATTGTTTCAGTGGTTACAATGCTTGTAAATATGGCAAACAGGTTGTCTCAGAACTATCTATCTTGTATACCATTTCTGTGTCCTCCCTGAAAGCATTCAGGCTAAACTGACTTTGAGAGAGGAAGACTCAAATTAAGGTATGGAGTCTACCCATTTTTTGCTACATATTAATGTATAGAGTTTTTTGGAGTTTAAGATATTTTGATTTCATTAAATTCTGGGCAATTGAATAAGTTTGGAAATCTGTTGCACCCATGGGTGATTACAGAGAATATTATTCTGAATAGGGAACAATTTGATTATTCAAATTGAATCAGCATATTATCCATAGTTTAAATTGGATATTTTTATTGAAAATAAGAGTTTAAAGTAAAACTCAGAGTGCAATATAACATTTAAACTTGGTAAAGGTTTAATACCTTTTGCTCATTTATGCTGGAGTCCTCACTGTGTCAAGTGACTACTCATTTAATTTTTGTACAAGTGCTATGAAGCAGAGGACTAGTTAGCAGCACAAGTTAGCTACAACTGAATTTAAACAAAAATAGAACTTACTGCAAGGATTTAGGATATCTTATAGGATTCATAGAAATTTTGGAGAACAAAACTCAAACGAAGCATGAGGAAAGGAGGATGAGATTCCAAAGAGAGATGGCCACATTCCCAACACAGCATGTCTAGAGGGAACTGTGGGATCCACAGCTTCAGACAATACTATATTCCTAGCAGGCAACACTGGACTGATTCTTGGCTTTGTTGCAATTTTCTCTCTGTAAACTTAATCTGCCAATATCCCTGTGGCCAAAATTAATTATCCATCCATCATACCATGTTGAACTTCTTAGAAAATAGCTTCGAATTAAAATTCTGGGTAATTTGAAGAAACTGATTTAGCATGGATCATATGCCCCAACAATCAGCAAAGAAGAGAAAATAAATATTTGGCCTTTTGGATTCTGTCCCATACCATTTATCATGAGGTAGGATGATCAAATAAAAAAGAAAGGAAGTCAACATTAACTAATAAATGCAATTAGTAATAATTATTGTAACTACATGTTTCTTCATTATTTGTGGGAAAAGACAGATTATTTAAGAGTCTTATCCACGGTCATGAAACTAGTAGGTGGAAGAACTATTAATTTGAGATCAGGTCCACCAGATTTGCAGAGTTTAGCAGCCATCTTTTCTGTCATGTTTGGAACTGAAAAGTAATACTTTTAAAATAAAATAAAAAGTTATAGTATATTGATGACAAATTTAATGACCTATACATTAAATCTATGTAGAAAACTAGAATTTAACTAAGAGAAATTAAGGACCTAAATAAAGAGAGAGATACTATATTCATGGACTGGAATATCCAATTTTGATTTCACTTCTCAAGTTATTTGTAAACCAATTCCTAAACCACTAAAATCACAAACTATACTTTTAGAAGAAATTTATAAAGTCATTCTAAAATTTATGTAATTAAGACATTGTGATACTCTATTGTCTAGAGTATAAAGTCATGAAATAGATCTAAACATATGTTCAATTGGTTTTCAGTCAATGAATTAGTGTAATGAAATGATGAAAAAAATTTTCTTTAAACAAGTAAAGCTGGACATGAAGAAATAATAACATCAACATTTACAGAAAACTTTCACATGTGTTGATTTCATATGAAATATAAACCTAGAAAAATTTCACATATGTTAATTTCATATGAAATATAAACTTAGATGTAAAAAAAATCCAAAATATGTAGTTAAAAAAAATGTTGGGGGGGGGCAAAATCTTTGTGATTTTGGTATAGGCAAATAATTACCAGAAAGTACCCTAAAACAGTAAACCTAAACCAAAAATTAGTGTTACACTTCACTTTAATGACTTAGTTTTCAAAAAATTCCACTGATAAAAAAAAGCCACACAGGCAATATTTATGATACTTAACCCTAGATATTGAATCATATTCAAAATATATACAGAAGATTATAATTCAAAATAGTAAAAAATCAAACTAAATCAACACAAACCCCATGATGGTCAAAAAGTACAATGCTAAAGGACATACATGAATGGTCAATAAGTGAATTAAAAAGTGCTCTATATCATTAGGCATTAGGAAAATATAATTAAAAACCACAATTATATATCTCTGTTTATCCATTGGGTTGGAAAAATAATGAAATGCTTAACATCACCAGGTATTGGTGAGGATGCATGTAACTAAAACTCTTATATTTTGCTGATGAGAATATGAATTGTATAACCTTAGAAATATGTCTGCCAGACTAAAGACATTTTAGAGTACTTACAAGTACACAGAAAGTTTGATAGGAAGGTACAGATATTTCTAATATATTATTTTCCCGACATACATAACCTCCACCATGAAATGACATCCTCCACCAGAGTGATGAATTTGCTGCAATTGATGAACCTATGTAGACACATCCAAAGAATGTGGTTTGCAGTTGGATTTACTCTTGTAATCATCCTTTGTAAGTGTCTGAACACATACCCATGATTATCTTATAATACAGAATATTTTCACTACTATAAAAGTCCTCTGGGTTGTACCAATTCATTGCTCCCCTCACCCTAATCTCAGACAACTGCTGATTCTTTCACCATATCCATATTTTCTTCTTTTTTGTTTTTTTGAATGCCATATAGTTGGAATTACACAGTACATAGTCTTTTCATATTGGCTCCTTTAAAAAAATGGCTTTTTTGTTTTAATTAGTTATACATGACCATAGAATCCATTTATGCACTTTGATGTATCATACATAGATGGGATATAATTTCTCATTTTTCAGAGTGTACAACTGTAGAATCACACTGGTCATGCAGTCAAATATATACATAAAGTAATAATGTCTGTTTTGTTCTACTATCCCTTCATATCTCCACATCCTCTCCCCTCTTCCTTCACCTCCCTATCTAATCTAAGGTAACTCTCTTCTTCTCTAGTGCCCCACTCCCCTTATTGTAAATAGCATCTGCATATTAGAGAAAACATTTGGCCTTTGGTTTCTTGGTATTGGCTTATTTCGCCTAGCCTGATATTCTCCAACTCCATCCATTTACCAACAAACGCCATAATTTCATTCTTCTTTAAAGCTGAGTAATATTGTGTTGGATATATATACCACATTTTCTTTATCTATTCATTTGTTGAAGGAAACCTAGGTTGTTTCCATAGTTTAGCTATTGTGAATTGAGCTGCTATAAACATTGACATGGCTGCATTACTGTAGTATGCTGATTTTAAGGCCTTTAGGTATAAATCGAGGAGTGGAATAGCTGGGTCAAATGGTGGTTCCACTTAAAATTTTCTGAGAAATCTTCATACTGCCTTCCATAGTGGTTGTACCAATTTGCAGTCCCACCAGCAATGTATGAATGTACCCTTTTCCCCACATCCTTCCCAACATTTATAGTTGCCTGTATTCTTGATAATTGTCTTTCTGACTGAAGTTAGATGAAATCTTAGTGTAGTTTTGATTTGAATTTCTGTAATTGCCAGAGATGTTGAACAATTTTTCACATAATTGTTGATCAGTTATATTTCTTCTCCTGTGAAGTGTCTGTTCAGTTCCTTAGCCCATTTATTGATTGGGTTATTTCATTTTTTGGTGTCAATTATTTTGAGTTTTTTATATATCCTAGAGATTAATGCTTTATTAAAGGTGCATGTGGTAAAGATTTTCTCCTAAACTGTAAGCTCTCTTCTCACATTATTGGTTGTTTCCTTTGCTGAGAAGAAGCTTTGTAATTTAAATCCATCCCATTGATCCTTGATTTTACTTCTTGCACATTTCATTTTGCTACATATGAATTTCCAGTTTTTCAGCACCATTTGTTGAATAGGCTATCTTTTCTCCATCTTTGTCTCTATGAGATAACCATATTTATATGGGTTTGTCTCTGTGTCCTCTTTTCTGTACCATTGGTCTACAAGTCTATTTTGGTGCCAATACTATGCTGTTTTTGTTACTATAAATCTGTAGTATAGTTTAAGGTCTGGTATTGTGATGCCTCCTGCTTTATTTTTCTTGCTAATGATTGCTTTGGCTACTCTGGGTTAAAATAAGACTATTTTCCAAATAAATTTTATGGTTGCTTTTCCTATTTCTATGAAGAATGTCATTGGGACTTTAATAGGAATTGTGTTAAATCTGTATAACACTTTTGGTACATTTTGACATATTAATTTTTTTCCCTATCCAGGAGCATGAGAGATTTTTCCATCTTCTGAGGTTTTCTTCAATTTCTTTCTTTAGTGTTCTGTAGTTTTCAATGTAGAGGTCTTTTACCTCTTTTGTTAGATTGATTCCCAGGTATTTTATTTCATTTGAGACTATTGTGAATCGGGTAGTTTTTCTAATTTATTTTTCAGTGGAGTCATCACTAATGTATAGGAATGTGTTTGATTTATGGGTGTTGATTTTATATCCTGCTACTTTGCTGAATTCATTCCAATTATTCCACTTTGATAGTAAATAAAACTGATCGTTAAAGGCTACAGAGTTTGCTGATAATTTTATTATCTTAGGTAAGAAATTAGTTACTTAAAAATAAAGTCATTTAATTTTTTTCTACCCAGTGTATGCCTAGTGCTCTATACAGGTTGTAGAAAGAGTACCTAATTAGATGAGGTGATGACTGTGAAATGCTACCATATACTTGTTTCATGAATGTGGAAATATCAGCCCTCCTGCCATTGAAGCTCTTCCTCAAACTTGTGCCAAGGTAGGCCTGTGGCTTTACCTGTCAAAGTTGCAATGAAAACCTATTGATCTAGTTCATTATTTTTTCCCTCATAAAATCAGGAAGTACATTTAAAAAGTTAATGAATAAAATGTAGAGGGAAAAAGAGAAGAACCTGTTACTGTATTATTCTGTTGGGTGGACAGAAGAGATTTTCCTTCCAGGAGAACTGGGTGCTAAAAGTAGCCTGTTGAACAATAATCAGAAATGAAACCCAAATGCAGGAGCTTAGATGTCTCAAAATTGTTGTAGCTGAAGATTATAAATTCTGGCCAAGAGACAGGCTATAAAAGGGAAACAAGGTACAAGAAATGTTCAGAACAGGTTTTTGTTTCCTCCTCTTAGAACTGCCTATCAATTAATCATTTCTGGCTGCTGAAAAATATGTCTGTTGATGAGATGTCCCTTGTAGTTCCATATACAACTACTTTTCTTCAATATTATAACTTTTTATTTGTAGCTAGATGCCTAAAATGTAATTTTTTTCTCATCAATTACAATATCAGGGACAACGATGAAAGCTGGATGAACAGGATGTTCTATATAGCAACTTCTGACATCATATCTGGATATCTTAATACCAATTTACTCAAAAACAAAAATTTAAATGTAAAATTATAGTAGGAGAAGCATTTCCAAATGCAGTAGCAATGATTCCAAATCCTTTACTCCCTAAAAATGAAAAGAACACTGGAAAGATTTAAAATGTGAACTTTTGCAGAACTCTAGAAACTGATGACTGCAAATATTTGAGGAGAGTCTTTTTAAAAAAAATGGCTGAATCTCAGTAAGAACAGTAGATTTTTGTAAGATTAAAATGTTATTTGCCATAGCTCTGTAGCTTTAAAAACCTGCAGCCCTGTTTTCACAGTAAAAACCAACAGCTTGGAAGTCATTGGAGGGGACAGAATGGGTTTGAAACAGTCCAAAATGTCCCATTCCAGAAGAATTGTCATAATTTGACCCGTTTGAAAATGCACATGAAAAACTACATTCGGAGCACTTGTCTTTGCTGACATCTAGTTGAGTGAGGGAAGATGTTTCCCTAAGGCCTTTAGTTTAGCATTGGCTAATTGTGGCAGTAGTAGCTGCTGGAACAAACAAGAGGATTGCCAAAGTACTAAAAAAGAAAATCTACCGAGTGAAATTTTCATAGGAGACTTAAATAGCTGCAGCATATTTCAGCAGATTTAAATGGCTGAATACAAGTGAAAGGCTTGTGCATGACCAAGAAGGACAAAAAAATGTCTGATGATCTCACTTCTCCCTAATGATGACATTCTACAAGCAAGAAATGAAGAATGAGCCACAGTAGAAATGCTGGAGTGATGAAGGCATGCTACAGCACGTACTCAGCCACTCCTGGATAATGGTGGGAGCCCTAATGTCAAGCACTTAAGGAAATCCCTGTCCAACAAATAGGTGATCCATAAGATAACTGAGCGGAGACCTAAGTGACTTCTAACCATAAAGCAGATATATTTTACACAATCCACCAAGTCACTAAGTGAAAAGCAGCAATAAAAATTCCGGAGGAGGAGTGAAATTATTTCCAGAGTCTCTGCATTATATTATAAAATTTCCAGGTACAAACAGTAAAATGTGTCTGATATACAGAAAATAAATTAAAAAACCAGAAAAAGCAGTTAATATAAACAAATCTCTGACTTTAGATAGTATGCTGAACCAAGATAAATCTAGAGAAATCTTGTTATTCTAAAATGCATAGTTATTTGGGGAAATATTTGCTCTTTGCCATATGTGGAAGACTCAATTGATATTTTAGACATATGTGAAAGTAAGGGTGCTTATCAGCTATTTGTACTGTATTGTTCAAAGAGTGGTTAATGAAACAAGCCACACAGAGTGGCTTAAAAACTTGTTAATTAATACAAACTTGGCTATTTAATGATTTATTTAGGCAACAAAATTTAAATATTGACTTTTCTAAAACCAAAAATACTGCAACTGTGATTTGTGGAACATAAGGTATAAGACTACTCATTTATAATAAAAAGCACACAAAATTTCAACCACTGTCAGTGACTATCAGACTTTAGCCGTACTTCTGGCAGGTGTATATTTGTAAAGGCATTTATTTTCAAAATAATTTATTATTGATTAATATTTGGGTCAACATTAAATAAGATGCTATACCTGTGTAGCTTGTCAAAAAATACCACAATTAAAATAATTTTCAAATAAACCTATTGATATTAGACAATGCAATAAAGTGATGTTAGGAGAAAGGCCTGTCCTACCTCACAATATGCCATAAGAGTTCCCCAAAAGTTTTATTTCTATGTTTATTTTTGGAATCTTCATGGAAGCCCAACAATATAAAGCAAAGAAAGTTTGCATATCTTGTTGGAGACTAACATGTCTAACATCATATATATGTGGCTTTAAAATTTTTCACCTGAATGTCACTAGCTATAATTAAAAATTATACCTTTTGTATTTGTTCTTCATGATTTTTTTATTTGTTTAATTTTAAACAGTTATGTTAGTTGGGTGCAGTGGAATGTGCCTGTAATCCCAGCAACTTGGTAGGCTAAGGCAGGAGGGGAGCAACTTCCAGGCCAGTCTCAGCAATTTAACAAGACCCTGTTCCAAAATCAAAAATAAAAAAGGACCAGGGATTCAGGTCTGGTAAAGAACCCCTCACTTCATTCTCCAGTATCCCAAAAGAGTTATGAATATTTTTAAATTATAAAGCTTATTATGCTGCTCCCATTACATAAACTAAAACATATCTAAAATATGATATAAAGTAATTTTGTATCTAGTGGACTGAGTGACCATATGTTTTTTTTTTAAATATTTTTTAGTGTTGATGGACCTTTATTTTATTCATTTATTTATATGTGGTGCTGAGAATTGAACCCAGTGCCTTACACATGTGAGGCAAGCACTCTACAACTAAGCTACAACCCCAGCCCCGACCATATGTTTAATAAGATTGGTGTTGTAAAAGTCCATTGACTAGAAAAACAATGTTAACTTGTTGCTGTTGCTTTTTTCTTTGAATATGTTTTTTTACGGCCTGTGGAGCACCTATTCTAGACCCATCTGCAGAGAACCCAGAGTTTTGAATTTTTGACAACTTCTCTATGATTTATTAAAAGTCTGAAAAAACCTGGTAGCTCTGTGGAGATTAGAAAATGCAAACAATGGTTGAGGAAGATGGCGGCGAGGGGAGTGCATTGCCCCCGTGTGCTGCTTCACTGTGTGGGAGTATGACAAGTCAGGATGGCTAAAGGATATCTTGTTAGGAATTTCCAGCAATAGTGGGGTGCTCTGGAACCTGGAGGAAGGATTTCCATCGCACAAGGATCGGCTACGGGGACTCAAATGCGAGAGGTTTGTCGCACGGAGGGTAACACTGCTTATTCAGCAAATCGCCCCGCGGCTAGAGTCTGCAGCGTGCGCTGGGAAACGAGGAGATAGCGACGCAGAGATACAGCGCTGCAGTTTCTGCCAGCCGTGCAAGCACCGTACTCAGGGCTGAATTCTGGGTTCGAGACGGGGGAAGGAAGCGGTCCATCTCTGTTCTCCACACCAGTCAGACCACAGAGGAGGCCAGCGGCCACCATGTTGCAAAGATGACATCACCATCCCTGTTTTCGACTGACCGCAGCTCATTCAGCCATAGAACAGGTAATTTCAGGCTGCCATTCGCCTGCGGCTTGCAGACAGATTGCCCGGGCTCAGTGCCTGGGTGCTTCTTAGAGCCTGGTCTTATCGGAGCGAGCAACGAGCGCGGGGCGGCTGAGTTCCGGCTCCCGGAACCACCCTGGCCCAGGGCTGGGGAGCCTGCGGAGGCTGCTTCTTGGAGCCTGCTCTTATCAGAGCATACACCAA